>NC_141903.1:2424242-2727272 GCF_057802395.1 Ceratotherium simum simum
CTCTGATGTCCTTACCTCCTTCAGACATCCACTCATACTTGCCCTTCAGGAACGTCTTCCCAAACCCGAGAAGGGGCTAACTGAGGACTCTGACCCCACCACCAGGTGGCCCCAGCATCTCTCTGGACAGCTTTGGACTCCCGTCTTACTTTCTCTTCTGTTTAATCCAACTAATACTCACTTCACCCAGGAAGGGAGACCCACTCACAGATGAGAGGCTCCCGAGGTGAGGGGGAAGGGATCCTTTCTTCTCTTCCTCTGAGCTTTCAGGCCAGACTCAGCCCAACCTAATAGCGGGACTGACACCCCTCCTAACTCTCAACTCTTCCCCGCTGCCTGCATTCTCTCCTTACTCTGTGGTGGCCTCTGCCAGTTTCCACAAAATTAGTGTATTTCTCCCAAATGAGAGTTAAAAAGATAGAAAGATAGACAAGCGTGGATCCCACATCAAAAACTTCAACTTACAGTAGGAAAAAAGCTCCCCCGGTGTGGGGGCTTTGGGGATCGAGACGGCCTGTCCTTCAGCTCCTCTGCTGGGCCCACGTTATGAGGGGCCATTAACTGAGTCGTCTGGACCTGACAACAGCCTCAGACGAGTCCTCCCACTTCCACACCAAGAGGCTCCACGTTGGCTGCAGGTTGATCTTTGCAGAATGTAAACCTGGGCCTGTGGCCAGGCTCCTTGCAGCTCTGCAGGGGCCGTGCCTGGCTCTCAGGCACAGACCAAATCCTGTTGACAGGGCTCCCTCGCCCAGCGGGATCTGGTCCCTGCTCCTCTCCTGCTGACTCTTCTATCCTTCTCCTCGCTCCTGTCTGCACATGCTGGCTTCCTTTCTCTGGACTCTCACACACCCTTTCCAACGCCTGGGATACTCCACATCCTGGGATCCGGCCCTTCCTCAGGGAAGCCTTTGCCGACACTGCCTCCTCCTGTTCTACACTGTCACTGCACTTTGTATCTCATGGTACCTACGAGGTCCTGACTGGAATTTGTCACTCCACACCCTTGTGTGCCCTCAGTCCAGGAACACTTGTCTCCCCACTCGACTGTGGGCTCCACCAGGGTGGACCTGCATCTTTCTGTCCACTGTTGCACCGCCAGTGCCCAGCACGGAACTCACTCTCCGTTTATTACGGGATAAGAAAACAGTGGGTGAGGGCTGGAACCTGGATCCTCCAGAGCCCGAGCCTCCCCAGTTCAACAGCTCTCTGTCCCCAACTTCCACGACAGCCGCCTCTCCCGTTTCTCTCCTCTGATGACTTCTTCTCAGGCTCAGCCACACACTCTTCTTTCTTAACCCACCTCGTAAATGTTGAGGTTTCCTGGGATTCTGTCCTTTGCCCTCTTCCCTCATCTGGTCAGCTCAAGGCTTCAAATGCCACCTTTGCAGCGACGGCTCCCTCACCTCCCTTTTGAGTTCCAACCCCTTATATGTTATACAAGTGTCCACTGGCAATCTCTACCCGAGTATTTCACTCCCATCTCAGATGAACCCATCCCACACCGAACTCGTCCTGTCCCCTTAACAACGGGCCCTCCTGCTCCCCGATGAACCCCACTGCACATGCCTTCATCTGGGCCCCAGTATCGTCTTGCCTACATTATGCATTAATCTCTGGAATGTTCACACCTCCACCTTTGCCTCACTTTAAATCTAAGCCGGACACTGCTTCTAAAGTGACCACTCTTATTAAATTCAATTTCATAAGGACTTCATGAACATATTCTCTGTGAAAAATTAAAACATTACATGTCAATAAAGTCCCCTTGCCTCACGCCCATTCTCCATCCCATTCCAAATGGAACCAGCTAAGCGGTGTTCCCTCAGCCCCGCTCTCTGCGCTTACACACATATTATACATTAGACAAACACCCACGTAATTTTCTTTAGACACAAATGGTGACCTATCATAACAATGCTCCATAACCTGCTTTTGTCCTTACCGCGTCTTGGAGCTCTGGCCACCTCACTGTGCCCTTTGTCCCTGACCGTGGTGCTGTTCGCCAGAGAGGGACATACCACAGCTTCTTAGCTATGCCTTTAGTGAAGGACATTTACCCTGTTCTGATTCAGACCCGTATATTTCCTTGAGGACCACTAATTCTTCTGCTCAAAATCCTTTAATTATTTCCAGTCACCCATGGGACAGTTCACATCTCTAAGAACTGCACCAAAGCAAGTTATAATGCGGTCCCCCCTTAACTTTCTAGTACCGTCTCCTTTCTCATCTCCTCTTTTCCCGTATACATTGAGCTTCAGTCAGAATGAATTATTTGCAACTCGTTAAACACAGCTTGCTGAATGAATACATGAAAATGTAGCCCTCTTCTGATACAACAGGAGAGAATAAAAAAGATTCTGAAAGATTCATTTGTGAAATGATTACCAGAGGAAAAGCGGAAGCTTGTGTGTGGGGCCTTAGCGTCCCCTTCTCCACTACTTCCTGAGGACTGAGAGCCCTGGAGAAACATGCCTGACCAACGTCTCCCAGCCGCACCGTCCACCTACTAAGCAGACTGTTGCTGCAGATATTCCCGGGCACCTCGGCCCCACCCACTCACCTAGAGACGAGCCTCCAGGACTTTCCTTCTCTGCCTTCCAGGGAGCTTCTCCTTGCTGCAACAGGGAGATCACTTCTGGTTTGGAAAATGGGAGTCCTGCTCACAGACAAAAAAAAAACAAGACTTGGTTCTGTTTTCACACAAAGAGGTACCCCAGATCTGAGTGGAAAAGTCAGGGGATGGTGCAAAGAGCTTCTGTGGGGTGCTCTGGTTGTGCCCCCACGATGTGAGGGGGTGTGTTAGGGAAAGGCAAGGGACTTGCAGGACACGATGATGAATAATTAGTTGTACGTTAGGAAATACAATAAACATGCAGCCTTGATTAATAGGGTACCAGTGGCTTTCTGTATAAGATGGAATATGTTAGATGTAGACTGAAATAAAATTTTAAAACATGTATCTATGAGAAGGATTATGTACCAAGTAGCTATTTAAAATGAGAAAACACTATTTGACTCCCTTTGATACACGGCAGTGGTCAGCAAACTACAGGTCATAGGCCAAATCTAGGCCACTGTCTGTTTACGTATGGTCCTTGAGAAAAGAATGGATGGAAAAAAAACAAACAGAATATGTTATAGAGACCATATGTGGCCTACAAAGCCTAAGATGTTTACTACCTGGCCCTTTATAGAAAAAGTTTGCTGACACCTGGAAAAGTCAAATAGCAAAGGCAAGTCAAAAGGAAAGTCAAAAAGGAAAAGTAAGTCCAGAGGTTGAACAAAGCCCTCTGTTGAGAGATGTGCAAACAAGCCACAGAACAATCATTGCAGGGAAATGATGCCTCAACTGAAGACACTTCTAATATGCAACCATATAGAGGGAAGGGAATGATGATCAATACCACCCCCTCCATTCCCATACACGGGGCAGTTCCATGCCTATAAGCAGGAGTATTCTTAATATTTTTAGAGATCCTGTAAGGACAATCAGACAGCAAAACTCAGTGGAAGTTTATTAGACGACCCACAGCTTTCATCCAGAGAAGTGGGTGCTATGTTATCCAGATTTATGAATTGGAAAAGAGAATTGGGAAAGGCAAGGGGTAGGTCAGTGAAGAGGGCTGAGGGAAGCTCTCAGCTGAGAGATGAGCAAACAAATCACAGAACAATCATGGTAGGAAAATGCAGCCTGAACTACGAGAGAATTTTTAATGTGCAGCTGTGCAGACGGTCCCACGCATGAGGCAATTCCATGCCTGTAAGGGGAAAAAAGGTTTTAATATTCATTTATGGAGATCCAATTTGTACAATCCTAAGGCAAAACTCAGCTGAAGTTTCTGATGACCCACTGTTTTTACTGGGGAAGCAGGTTCCAAGTTATTCCAATTTCTGAATTCTGTACCTACAGGGAAAATTTCCTTACCCAATGAGATCAGGTTACTGTAGTTCTCCAGCATCACATCCTGGTACAAGTTTCTCTCGGAAGGACCCAGCTTTCTCCACTCATCCCGAGTGAAAAGCACAGCCACATCCTCGAACGTCACTGACACCTATAATGACAAGCCATCCTATCTCGCCCAGGACCACCCATCACACAGTGAAAGTGGTGGCGGTGGGGAGGTAGAAGGGCTACCATGAAACGCTTTTCATATTATTCTAGGTTCTGAAGGTTCTAGATCATCTGTTTAACGAACAATCAACCAGTGACAAATATAAACTGAGCAGCATGAAGTATGAACCAGGCTCTGTGTTAACCACAATAAGAGATATGTGGAGGTATTAAGGCCATTAGTGGGAGTGTTAATTAGAATAACCTTTCCGATAGCACTTTGATAATACATATTAAAAGTTTTAAAATGTGCACGTTCTTTAACTCACCAATGACTATATTTGTGTTATAATGAATAGTGCACAAAAATGCACAGAGAGGACATTTATCAAGGTGTTAGTAATAGCAAAAAAATGGAAACAACCTAAATAATCACTGATGATGGAGGCTGGGTTAAATAACTTAAGGGACTGTGTGCTCAGTGAAGCTTAAGGACAGTAACAATGAAAAACTGAAACAGCTCTCTCTTACTGAATGCTTTACACGGCGCAGGTACTGTTCTTAGAATTTTATATTAATGTGTCATATAATCTTTATTTAAAATTCACAACAACCCTAAGAAGAAGGTCCAATTATTGTTCCCATTTTACACAGGAGAAAACAAAGTCACAGAGAGGACAAGAAATTCGTCTAAAGTCACACAGCTGGTCAGCGGTAGGGCTGGCATTCCAATCCAGGTGTACGTCCAAGGCTCCCTTCTTAACCACTCTGCAAAACTACCTCTCGAAACCTACCAAATAGAGTTAATAAATAAATGAGACAATCTATTCAATGTACTTAAAAACGTGTCTGGCTCATATTAAAGGTTCAGATGTTAGCTATTATCAAATCAATATAATACTATGAAATCACTAAAATTGATGGTATAAGTCAACACTTGTTGACTTAAAAATATATCCATGATATTAAGTACAAAAAATGGGTTATATATTAGTGTGCATAGCTTGTTCACATTTTTGAAAAAAAACTATATATGTATATACAAAATGATGTTGAGAGATGCATAACAAATGATTGACAGTGATTATCTCCAGATGGTGGGGTTAAGGGCGATTTTACTTTCTTTTGTATATATGAAAAAATACATATACACAAACACATGTATATACAGAGAAGTATATATATACATACATATACATATATCTATGCACATAAATATATACATGTACACACATATATACATATATAAGTGCAAATTTCATTCTGTAAAAGCTTTATCATGATCATGCAATATTTTTATGGTACGAAAAAGCATTAAATTATTTGTATATCAGGGAGAAATGCAAGAAATGATCTTTGCTCTCAAAGAGTTTATAATCCAACTGGCAGGCAAGAAAAAGGCATGAAATAATTTGAACAATAAAGAAAAATATGTAGCTGGACAGGACCGTACGCCATCTCCTAGTTCACTCTTCATATTAGAGATGAGAAACACAGGTCCAGGGCAGTCAAGACCCCAGGTCACATACTTTATTAGTGGCAGAGGCAGGACAATAATTAAAGTTTCCTTTTAACCCAGCACTCGGTATATTCTCTCTCTGTCTTAAACGTCCTGTCACTGAGTTTTACACACAAGTCCATGCAGTACTGACACATGGGCAGCAGGCAAGGTTAGGGAGAATGCTCTATAGGATTCACTCACACAGGGATGGAGAAGATTCTGGGCAAGAGAGCAACTTGGCTCTGCTGGAATGGAATGGGAAAGCCTTAGAAGAAACCACCCCAAATATGCAATGGCAGGCCCTAGCTGTAGCCTCAGGAGACCCAACTCCACCACATTTTGTGGGTCCAAAAGACAACATCACGGTGCAGAAGAGCTCTGGTACCGTGGGCGCGGGGTCTGCCCTGTGTTCTGCAAAATGCACCAGAGGAATGGCCACACGATATCACGAGCATGAACTTAGAGGCCAGACACACTTGGGTTTCAATTCAGGTTACTTGACTTCTTTGAGCCTCAGTTTTCTCATATGTAAAATGGGGATAATAACTGCTAGGCTGTTATGAGAGTGAGAACAAATGTAAAACCCTCAGGACATTCCTCAGCAACATTCACTGTTATTGTTAGATAAGGATGAGTAAAGAAAGGGGGAGTATTTTCTGGGTCCTAGAAACACTGTGGAGCAGCTTTTAGCTATCAACATTAATAGTACTAATACTAGAATAATATCGTTCAGCTACCACAACCACCGCATACTGAACACCTACTATCCGCCTGGCCCTGATCTAAACACTCTCCGTGCACTAATTCACTGATCGTTTCACCTACCCTATAAGGTAGGCACGGCTGTGATTCCCATTTTACAGGTGAGGAAACTTGAGGCACAGAGAGGTGGAGTTATTTGCCCAAGGCCCACAAACGGCAACAGAGGAGACGGGTTCAAACCCAGCCGCCTGTCTCGAGAGCCCCACTTCCTAACCACTGTATACACTGCCTCTCCACTCCGGGATCCCACAAAACCCTCCCTGTGGCTTCCTGAGGAGTCTTCTCTCTGTCCTCGGAGTCAAGAGACCTCCCCGACTGTGTCCCCTCCAACATGGCTCATCTTTGTTCACGCACTGGCTCACCCCGATGGGGTCCCTCCCGCATCCCCACAACATACAGATCAAAATGGCAGGTCAAGAACTCTTTTCAACAGAGTGATAGAAGCAAGGCACACAATCCAAAGTTAAGAGGGAGAAAAAACTGAAACCTATGGGCTGGAGAGGCCTGGGGAAGGTATCATGAGGATTCTCAGGGGTGGAAAGAAAACGGAAAGCATTCTTGCCATGGGGAGGGATCGGGGGGAAACACGGGTGAGCCAAGGAGGCGGGAGGAAGGAACTCTGCCAAGTGTGCGTCTGTGTTTGTTCTGTTCCCAAATGACAGAAGACACGTGGCATCTTACCTGTGGAATTAGTACTCACACAGTGAATTGAGATGAATGAATACAAGAGTGTCTCTTAGGAAAAGAAAAGAGAAACGCTAGACTTGGACTGGGGGAGAGGAGGCAAGCATTCCCTACAGAATCCACCATCCACCAGGGTGGACCAACTCCTCAAAGGGAAAAGGTGTTGCTCCAAATCCTGGAGAGCTGTATTGGGCAGAGAACTTCAGTTGGAGAGTAAAAAAGCCCACATCTGTCCCTAAGACCTGAGACGGCAGTGAACTCACCTGAGACCTTGCTTCCCTCTGTTTAGCAGCCATGTCCTCTTCCTGGGCTCTTCCCAGAGGATGGCCGGAGACTCCAGAAGGCAGGTCTGAGAGAAGAAAAAGGGAGCCAGGAGGAAGCGCCTTCTGCTGTCCACCCCTCAGAATCACAGCTCTGAAATCCTTGCCCCACCTGAGAACGACCCCACGCGCCCTCAGAGAGGGAGGTGAGGAACTGGGAGCAGACAGGACCAGACAAGGGCTCGGCCGTCCTGGTGCGGCCCCAACTCGTCCCTCGCTCAGAGAAAAGGGACCTGGGACTCCAGCAGCAGCAGCAGCAGCGACTCACGGAGCCTCACCGCGTGCCACGCACCGTCTGCATCGGCTGGTCCCGCAGCACAGCTGGCACTGCCAGCAGCCCCACCTTACGGATCGGGAAACTGAGGGCAGAGCGGGAGCGAACGCCGCGGGCCACACAGCCGGGGAGTGCGCCCCAGAGCATCCTCTAGCCTCCCCGCGTCCGGGGGACAACCTGTCTCCACCTCCAGCTCTTCCCACCCAATTTCTCCCCTCCCGTCGAGGAATCGATTTCCAGATTTGAGAGACCACTGCTTCGGAGAGCGGAAACATCAGCTTTCCCGCGGCCGCCGCCTGGAGGAACGGGACAGACACCAGACCCGCGCGCCAGTCCTGACTGCCGAGCGGAGAAGCCGGCAGCTCGCTCCGCGCGTGCACAAACCCTGACGCCGCCGCCCGAGGGACAGCGGCGACGGCCAGACGGATGCACGTTTCTTCAGTTCACCGACGGCCGCCGGCGGAATTCAAGCTCCGGCCGGGCCGGTAGCGCGCTGGGGGCGGCCGGGGCCTGGGGACCAAGTGCCCCGGGCAGGGGACAGACCCGGGCGCCCGGCCCGCGCCCGTCCGCGCGCACAAGGCCCCGTGCGCGCCCCTCGGCCCTGTGCCCGCGCCCGCGCCCGCGCCGGCGCCGCATCCTCCCGAGTCCTCAGTCCGCCCTCCCGCATCCGCCGACCCCCGCCGCTCACCTCACCCAGGCCTCGGGGGTTCCGGGTCCCGTGCCTCCCGGCCGCGCTCCGCAGGACGGCGGCTACCGAACTTCCCCGGCCCGACAGCCGCCTCCGGTCCAGATTCCTCCCAGGGCGACGCCTCTGCGGACCTCAAGCCCCGGATCCCCTCCCTCCCGCGGCAAACCCCGGCGCTCCACGCAGGTCTCGGAGAGGCGGGGCAGAGGCGACTCAGGGACGGCCGCTAATCCCTCTGGGAAATGTAGTCCACGCGTGGACTCGCGGATTCTGGGAAGTGTAGTTCCCGGCGCCTCTCTGCGAGGCGGGGCCCTGTCAAGCCTGTCACGTGCCCAGCTCCCACTTCCGGGCTCGCCGCCGCGCTGTGTGGGCTGCGGGGCGCCGGGTCCCCGGTTCATGCAGAAGGAAAGGGAGGTATCTTGTAGATATGTGTCTGCATAAATGGTAGTAAGGCAAGTAGACAACTGCCAAGGACAAACCTATTTCCCTTTCAGTAGTTCAACAAAAGTGTACTGAGCATCTGGTGTTTGCCGAGCGCTGTTGTAAGCTGTCGGAAATAGGTCCGTGAACAAAGCAGAGGTCATTGCCCTCGAGAACTTTTTTTGGGAAAAGGTAGAGAGCGAAAAATAAGCCATGAATGTAGTTATACAGCATTTTAGAAGGCAGGCGTTATAGGAAAAAGCGGAAGGAGAGCAAGGTCAGTAGCATCTGGGGTAGATGTGGCGGCAGGGTGCAGCACGGAATAGGGTCACGAATAACACCCTGTGTTAATATAGCAGGAAACTAAATCTCGATAAGATAGAATAAGTATCCTTCTGTAAGTTATTGTTCAAGTGTCTTGGCTATAATCAACTCACATGAATAATCATCATGTCACTAAATAAAAATACTGAGTCTGTGATTGGATTCATTGAATCTATAGATTAGTATGATATCTTCACAATATTGATTCTGACTATCCATTACCATGGTATATCGCTCCTTTTATATAGGTCCAGTAACTCTCCATATATTTTCTTCATAGTTGTATTGCATATTTTTGTGAGTTCTACTTGTAGGGATTTTGTATTTTTTTAAGCTATTGTAAAGGGTATCTCTTTTATAATTTCATTTATGTAGTATCAATTTTGTACTTTTGTACAGCTTACTGCCTAAAGTCTGTTATAAATTCTAATGAATTTGTTGTTTTGGATTTTTTATGTAATATCAAATAACACGTGAACAATAGTTTTGTGTTTTTTGTTTATATATTTTCTTTCCTGTAATTGCCATATTGAGTGGTCTATGATTTCTAGTCAAAGTAGAGGGACATCAGCAAAATGGTAGAGTAGAAAGATCTAAACCCTCAAACCCCCTTGGAAACATCAAAAACCAACTAGAAACTAGCTAAAATAACCCTAGAAAAGCTCTGGAAAATAGTAAAAGATGTACAGTTGTTACTGCACAAAGGGCATGATCTGCTTGCTGCGAGACAAAAGCCAATCGTCAAGAGGCAAGATGATGGCAGAGAAAGGGCATTTTATTGCAGCTTGCTAGCAAGAGGGTAGATGGCCAACTAATGTCCAAAAAAACCATGTTAAGGGGGCACAAAATCTTATAGCAGTTATGTAGGCAGGTAGGTTATGGGGGAGGGTTAGGAATGTTGACCCTTGGGTGTTAGAGACTGGGAGTGCCACACCAGATCTTTCAGTTGTCATTGATGATGGCTATCAGCGTAGACTCTCTCTTTGGGGGTCATCACATTCCTAAGGAACTCAAAAGAACAAAGTTATCTTGTTGCCGCTGGGAGGTACATGCACAAGCAGGGGTCATAAACTACAGAGCAGTTAGATCTCCTGGAGGGTGCATGTCCAGCTGGGTTAGTTAGCCAGGTCATTCAAAGTTACAAGAGGGTTTCTTTTCTACAATATGGCTTCCCATATGTCAACCTTGTCTTGAGCTGGTATCACAGCCACCAAACAAAGTAAAAACCACATTTGAAATGTGGGAAATTTTATGGCATTTTTTTTTTGCTTGCCCTTGCTCCTCTCCTTGCCCAGTGCAGCAAGGTCCTGATCTGGATAGGAGGCAGCTGAGTTCCCAATTCCCTCTCTCCAACAGGGAGGGAGCAGAGCAGCCTTTATTTGTAAAGTTCAAGCCTGTCTGGGGGCTGCCAGAAGTACTGGGCTCCATCTTGCCGAAGTTGGATCTAAGGTGAGGAGAAACAGCAAACCCTGCTCATGAAAGTTGTAGTTCGAGTACAGTCCCACAGTCACCTGGGGTGGGAAGTTAAGGGTACAGACATAAGGTAGACGATCTAAGGCCTGGAAGAGAGGCTGGGCAGAGACTCTTTGGGAAATCAAGACATTTAAAAGCAGTTGAAAAAGCAACATAAGGCCCAACCAAGATGCATATTCAGAAAAGACCTAAGAAGGTCTTAAGTTTTCACCTCCATCTGATCCCTAGGCTGAGAGCAAGCCAGCTAATGAGTAAAGGGCTACTGTAGCACAGAACCAGTCTGTAAAGACTGGGAAGGGTGACTAGTTTTTTGTTTTTCTTTCAACAAAACTTTATTTATTTATTTTCATGGTTCACCACCCCCACTCCCCCCCCCCCCCCCCCGCGTGAGGAAGATTGGCGCTGAGCTAACATCTGTTGCCAATCTTCCACTTTTTGCTTGAGGAAGATTGTCCCTAAGCTAACATCTGTGCCAGTCTTCCTCTATTTTGTATGTGGGACGCCAACAAAGCATGGCTTGATGAGCAGTGTGTATGTCCACACTGGGGATCAGAACCCGCAAACCCTGGGCCGCCGAAGCGGAGCACACGAACTTAACCACTGTGCCACCTGGCCGGCCCCAAAACTTAATTTTTTTAGAGCAGTTTTAGGTTCACAGCAAAATTGAGAGAAAGGCACAAAGATTTCCCATATACCTTCTGCTCCAACACATGCATAGCCTCACCTAATTAGCACCATCACTCACCAGAGTGGTACATTTGTTACAATTGATGACCTTACATTGACACATCGTTATCACCCAGAGTCTATAGTTTGCTTTAGGGTTCACTCCTGGTGTTGTACATTCTATAAGTTTGGACAAATGTGTAATGAATGACATGTATCCTCCATTACAGGGTAGTTTCACTGCCCTAAAATCCTTTGTGCTCTGCCTATTCATCCCTCCCTATCCTCTAACCCCTGGCAACCACTGATGTTTTTTTCTGTCTCCATAGTGTTGCCTTTTTCAGAATTCATATAGTTGGAATCATACAGTATGTAGCCTTTTCAGATTGGCTTCTTTCACTTAGTAATATGCATTTAGGGTTCCTCCATGTCTTTTCATGGCTTGATGGCCCATTTCTTTTTAGTGCTAAGTAACATTCCATTGTCTGGATGTACCACAGTTTATTTATCCATTCATCTACTGAAGGACATCTAGGTTGCTTCCAAGTTTTGGCAATTATTAATAAAGCTGCTATAAACACCCATGTGGAGGTTTTTTGTGGAAAACGTTTTCAATTTTTTTGAGCACAGTTGCTGGATTGCATGGTAAGAGCATGTTTATATTTGTAATAAACTGCCAAACTGTCTTCCAAAGTGGCTGTACCATTTTGCATTCCCAGCAGCAATGTATGAGAGTTCCGGTTGCTCCACATTCTTGGCAGCATTTGGCCATTCTAGTAGGTATGTAGAGGTATCTCGTTGTTTTAGTTTACATTTCCCTGATGACATATGATGTGGGGCATCTTTTCATGTCCTTATTTGCCATCTGTATATCTTCTTTAGTGAGGTATCTGTTAAGGCTTTTGGCCCATTTTTTAAAGATTTTATTTATATTTATTTTTTCCCCCCAAAGCCCCCAGTAGATAGTTGTATGTCATAGCTGCACAACCTTCTAGTTGCTGTATGTGGGACGCGGCCTCAGCATGGCCGGAGAAGCGGTGCATCGGTGCGCACCCGGGATCCGAACCCGGGCCGCCAGCAGCCGAGCGCGCGCACTTAACCGCTAAACCGTGGGGCCGGCACTTGGCCCATTTTTTAATCCAGTTGTTTGTTTTCTTACTGTTGAGTTTTAAGGGTTCTTTGTCTATTTTGGATAACAGTCTTTTATCAGATATATTCTTTTGCAAATGTTTTCTCTCAGTCTGTGGTGTGTCTTCTCATTCTCTAGACAGTGTTATTCACAGAGCAGAAGTTTTTAATTTTAATGAAGTCCAGCTTATCAATTATTTCTTTCATCAATCATGCTTTTAGTGTAGTATCTAAAAAATGTCATCTAGGTTTTCTCCTATGTTATTTTTTAAGGTTTTATCATTTTGTGTTTTACATGTACGTCTGTGGTCCATTTTGAGTTGATTTTCATGAAGGGTGTAAGGTCTGTGTCTAGATTCATCTTTTTGCATATGGATGTCCAGATTTTCCAGCACCATTTGCTGAAGAGACTATCATTGCTCCATTGTATTGCCCTTGCTCCTTGTCAAAGATCAATTGGCTATATTTATGTGGGTCTGCCTCTAGGATCTCTATTCTGTTCCATTGATCTGTCTGTTCTTTCACCAACACCATACTGTCTAGATTACTGTAGCTTTATAGTGAGTTTTGAAGTCAGGTAGCATCAGCCCTCCAACTTTGTTCTTCTTCAATATTTTGTTAGCTATTCTGGGTCTTTTGCCTCTCTTTGTAAACTTTAGAATCAGTTTGTCAATATCTGCAAAATAATTTGTAGAGATTTTGATTGGGATTGCATTGAATCTATAGATCAGTTTGGGAAGAGTTGACATCTTAACAATATTGAGTCTTCCTGTCCATGAACATGGAACATCTCTCCATTTATTTAATTCTTCTTTGATTTCATTCATCAGAGTTTTATAGTTTTCTTCATTTAGATCTTATACATATTTTGTTAGATTTAAACCTAAGTATTTCATTTTTGGGGGTGTTAATGTAAATGGTGTTGTGTTTTTAATCTCAAATTCTACTTGTTCATTGCTGGAATAGAGGAAAGTGATTGACTTTTGTATATTAACCATGTATCCTGCAACTTTGCTATAATTGCTCATTCTGGGAGATTTTTGTCAATTCTTTTGGATTTTCTGCATAGATGATCATGTCATTGAAGGAGGTTCTCAAGAGGACATGACCACTGATGGACTCACCAGCTGGACCTGGGTGATTGGAGGCTCCCTAGCCTCTCCCCTGTCCTCAGAATGTATATTCCACCTACTACTCTCATACTAGCAGCTGTTTCAAGGACACAGCCTTGGGAGAATAATGTGTTGTTGAGACCATCTGGACTGGATATGTGACGGAACCCTGTTCAGGCCTCTACATAATAAATTTTTAAGATCCTGGCAGATGGATGTAGAGATCTCCTAGTCTTGCGGCTGCCCAACACAAGCCTCACATGTAAATTCCTCTGCTGATTCAAACTACCACCTACCAATCTGGAGTGGTCTGCCTCTTTCTTCGGTTCTCTCCTTCCCCTCCATGTCTGGGGATGGGGAAGAGGGTCAGTTTCAAATTTCACCTGGGGAATTCTCAAGGTTGTGAACCAACTTATCTGTGAACAAAGACAATTTTATTTTTTCCTTCCCAATCTGTATGCCTTTTATTTTCCTTTCTTGTCTTATTGTATTAGCTGGGACTTCCAGTATGATGTTGAAAAGCAGTGGTGAGAGGAGACATCCTTGTCTTGTTCCTGATCTTAGTAGGAAAACTTCAAATTTCTCACAATTAAGTGAGTTAGCTGTAGGATTTTTGTAGATATTCTTTATTAAGTTGAGGAAGTTTTCTTTTATTCCTAGTTTAGTGATAGTTTTTATGATGAGTGGGTATTGGATTTTGTCAGGTGTTTTTCTGCGTCTATTGATATGCTCATGTGATTTTTCTTTAGCCTTTTGATGTGGTGGATTACATTAATTGATTTTGTATACCTGGGGTAAATCTCACTTGGTCATGGTGTATAATTCTTTTCACACACTGTTGGTTTTGGTTTGTAAATATTTTTTTGAGGATTTTGCATTTATCTTCATGAGCGATATAGGTCTGTAGTTTTCTTGTGTTTTCTTTGTCAGGTTTTGGTATTGGGGTAATGGTGGCCTCATAAAATGAGTTAGAAAGTATATCCTTCTGCTTCTATATTCTGAAAGAGATTGTAGAGAATCAGTATAATTTCTTCCTTAAATGTATGGTACAACCCATCTGGGCCTGGTGCTTTCTGTTCTAAGGTTATTAATTATTGATTCAGTTTCTTTAATAGGCCTATTCAAATTGTCTATTTATCCTTGCATCAGTTTTGGCAGATTGTGACTTTCAAGGAATTGGTTCATTTCATCTATGTTATCACATTTCTTGGCATAGAGTTGTTCATAGTGTTCCTTTATTATACTTTTAGTGTCCATGGTTCTGTAGTGATGGCCTCTCTTTTGTATCTCACATTAGTAATTTGTGTCCTATTTTTTTTTCTTAGGTCACTTGGCTGGAGGCTTTTTGATATTGTTGATCTTTTCAAAGAATCAGCTATTGGTTTCATTGATTTTTGCTATTGATTTCCTGTTTTCAACTTCATCCTGCCCTGTTATTATTTCTTTTCTTCTGCTTACTTTGGATTTAATTTGCTCTTCTTTTCTAGTTTCCTAAGGTGGAATCTTGCATTATTAATTTTAGATCTTTCTTTTCTTCTTATATGTGTATTCAATTCTATAAATTTCTCTCTAAGCACTGCTTTCACTGCAGCATACAAATTGTGATAAGTTGTGTTTTCATTTTCATTTAATTCAAAATATTTTAAAATTTCTTTTGAAATTTATCCTTTGACCCATGTGATATTTAGAAGTGTATTGTTTAATCTCCAAGAATTTGGGGATTTCCCAGCTATCTTTCTGTTGTTGATTTCTAGTTTAATTCCATTGTGATCTGAGAGCAGACATTGTACGTTCAGTATTACTTTAAATTTTTTACAATGTGTTTTATGGCCCAGAATGTGGTCTATCTTGGTCAATGTTCCATGTGAGCTTGAGAAGAATGTGTATTCTGCTGTTTTTGGGTGAAGTATTCTATAAATGTCCATTATATCCAGTTGATTGATGGTGTTACTGAGTTCAACCATGTCCTTACTGGTTTTCTGCCTGCTGGATCTGTCCATTGCTGATAGAGGGGTGTTGAAGTCTCCAATTACGATAATTCATTCATCTATTTCTCCTTGCAGTTCTATCAGTTTTTGCTTCATATAGTTTGATGACTCATTGTTAGGCACATACATGTTAAAGATTATTATGTCTTCTGGGAGAATTGACCCCTTTATTGTGTAATCCCCTTCCTTCTCCTTGATAACTTTCCTTGCTTTGATGTTCGCTCTGTCTGAGATGAATATAGTTACTCCAACTTTCTTTTGATTGGTGTTAGCATAGTATATTTTTCTTCATCCATTTTTTACTGTTAATCTATATGTCTTTATGTTTAAAATGGATATCTTGTAGACAACATATATTTGAATCATGTTGTTTGATCCATCTGACAATCTCTTTTAATTGGTGCATTTAGACCACTGACATTCAAAGTGATTATTGATATGGTTGGATTAATATTACCATATTTGTTACTGTTTTCTATTTATTGCCCTTGTTCTTTGTTCCTATACTTGTCTTTCACTCTCTGCCTTTGAGATTTTAATTGAGCATTTTATATGATTCCATTTTCTCTCCTTTTATAGCATATCAGTTATACTTCTTTCATTACTTTCTTTAGTGGTTGCCCTAGAGTTTGCAATGTACATTTACAACTAATACAAGTCCACTTTCAAATAATACTATACCACTTGATGGGTTGTGTGAGTGCCTTATAATAGCAAAATAATCCTAAATCATCTCTCCTGTGTCGTGTATTATCGCTGTCATTCATTTCATGTATGTAAAAGAATACAGAAGCATATACATTTATACATAACCATAAGCATACATAAATACGTTGTTACTATTATTATTTTGAACAACTATTATCTGTTACATCAATTAAGAGTAAGAAAAATAAAAGTTTTTATTTTACCTTCACTTAATCCTTCTTTGGTGCTCTTCCTTTCTTTATGTAGATCTGAGTTTCTGACCTATATTATTTTCCTTCTCTCTAAAGAGGTTCTTTTGACATATCTTGCACGGCAGGTATACTGGCAACAAATTCCCTTAATTTTTGTTTGTCTGATAAAGACTTTATTTCTCCTTCACTTTTTTCAAGGATAATTTTGCGGAGTACAGAATTCTAGGTTGTGAGGTTTTTTTTTTCTAAACACTTGAAATATTTCACTCCACTCTCTTCTTGGGTGCGTGGTTTCTGAAGAGATGTTGGATGTAATTCGTATTTTTATTCCTCTGTAGCTAAGGTGTTTTTTCCTCTGGCTTCTTTCAGGATATTCTCTTTATCTCTGATTTTCTGTAATTTGAAATTGATATGCCTAGGTGCACTATTTTTAGAATTCATCCTGCTTGGTGTTCTCTGAAATTCCTGGATCTGTGGTTTAGTGTCTGACATTAATTTGGGAAAATCTCAGTTATTGTTTCAAGTTCTTCTTCTGTTCCTTTGTTTTCCTTCTGGTGTTTCCATTACATGCATATTATACCTTTTGTAGTTGTCCCACAGTCCTTGGATATTCTGTTTTTTCAGTCTTTGATCTCTTTGCTTTTCATTTTTGGAGGTTTTTATCAAGATATCTTAAAATTCATAGATTCTTTCCTCAGTTGTGTTCAGTCTACTAGTAATTCTGTCAAAGGCATTCTTATATCTGTTACAGTGTTTTTGATCTCTATCATTTCTTTTTTGCTTCTTTCTTAGGATTTCCATCTCTCTCCTTACATTGGTCATCTATTCTTGCATGCTGTCTACTTTATCAGTTAGAGCCCTTAGCATACTAATCATAGTTGTTTTAAATTCTTGGTCTTATAATTCTAGTATCTCTGCCATGTCTGGTTATGATACTAGCTGTCTCTTCAAATTGTGTTTTATGCCTTTTGATATGCCTCATATTTTTTCTTGATAGCCAGAAATGATATACCAGGTAAAAGAAATTGCTGTAAATGGGCCTTTAGTAATGTGGCGGTGAGGTGTGGGTGGAGGGGAAGTGTTCTATAGTCCTATGATTATGTGTCAGTCTTTTAGTAAGCCTATGCCTCTTGACTGTGAACTTCACAAGTGTTTTCAATTTTTTTCCTCACTCCTTAGGTGGGACAGGATGGCTAGAGTGTGCTGGAGTTGGGTATTTCTCTTCTCCCACATGGAAAGCTAGGGCTGAGTAGAGTTGGGTATTTCTCTCCCACCAGGTCAATTAGGCTCTGATAATACCCCAGAAGTTTAGGCTCTGGTTAACTAGTTTCTCCTGAGGGCGGGCTTTGATAAAAAGAACAAAGTGCTCTGGTATATTTCAAAATGGTTCCTTTGCTCTTCTCCCTCTTAGAAGTGTGAGGAGATTTTTCTCCAATATTTACTAAGGAAACCTGGTTGAGCTCCTGGAGATAAATCTCACAAAATTTTGGCACCCCTCCTATGACTAGCTCCCCCTGGTGTTTTTAACTCAGAGTCATTCACACTGAGCCTCCAATAATCATCAATTACAGTTCTGGTTTTCCTACCCCAGCAGTGGTTTCTGCAGTAGTTTCTGCTGGTCAGTCTCTGCTCCAATAAGTTATTTTATGTAACAGCTCTTTGGTCTCTCCAATCTTGGGGGCAGCAGTTTGCCCTGGGTTCTCACCTCTCATACACACCCTAGAGGAGTTGTTGATTTTTCTGTCTGTTCAGCTTTTCACTTGTTAGGACGGAATGGTGATTTCCAAGCTCTTTACATTCAGGACTGGAAACTCTATGTCCAGGTGCCTGTTTTTTCAAATGCCCAATTTTCAACAACAACAAAAAAATCACAAGGCATACAAAGAAACAGGGAAACATAGCCCATTCAAAGGAAGAAAATAAATTGTCAGTGTTATGGGACTGAATATTTATGTACCCTCCCCCTCAAATCATATGTTGAAGCCCTAACCCCCAATTTGAAGGTGTTGGAGGTGGGGCCTTTGGGCAATAAATAAGTTTAGATGAGATCATGAGGGGGGCCCTCATGATGAGAATAGTATCCTTATAAGAAGAGGAGAGAGATCAGAGGTCTCTTTCCACCATTTGAGGACAAGGAAGACAGTAGCAGTCTGCAAGCCACAAAGAGGGCCCTCCCCAGTAACTAAATCTGCTGGTACCTTGAACTTGGACTTGCCAACCTGCACAACTGTGAGAAATACATGTTTGTTGTTTAAGCTGCCCAGTCTATGGTATTTTCTTATAATAGCCTGAGCAGACTAGGACTGGAGAGACTGTTCTTGAAGAAACACAGACATCAAGGACTTTAAAAAAATTGTCTTAAATATGCTCAAAGAACTAAAAGAAAACATCGACAAAGAACTAAAGGAAATAAGGAAAATGATATAGGAAAAAATGATAATATTAACAAAGAGATAGGAATTATATAAAGGAAATAAACAGAAGTTCTGGAGCTTAAAAAGAAAAAAACTAAATTGAAAACATCACTAGAGGGGTTCAACGGCAGATTTCAGCAAGCAGAAGAAAGAATTAGCAAATTTGAGGATAGGATATTTGAAATTATTGAGTCTGAGATGCAGAAAGAAAAAAGATTAAACAAAAGTGATCAGAGCCTATATTGGGCATCAACAAGTGGACCAATATATGCATTATGGAAGTTTCAGAAGTAGAAGAGAGAAAGAGGCAGAGAGATTATTTGAAGAAATAATGGCTTGAAAACTTTCCAAGTTTGATGAAAGACATGAATTTGCAAATCCATGAAACTCAGCACACTCCAAGTAGGACAAACTCAGAGATCCAAATCAAGATACATTATAATCAAACTGTTGAAAGCCAAGGACAAAGATAGAATCTGGAAAGCAGCAAGAGAGAAGGGACTTGGCAATAAGATTATCGGCTGATTTCTCGGTAGAAATCTTTTAGGCCAGAAGGCAGGGATGAGCTATTTAAAGTGCTGAAAGAAAGAACCTGTCAAATGAGATTTCTATATGTACCAAAACAGTCCTTCAAAAATGAGAGGGAAATTAAGACATTCCCAGATAAGCAAAAACTGAGGGGATTCATTACCAGTAGACCTGCTCTACAAGAAATGCTATGCTAACAGGGAAATTGATAGCTATAAATGCTTACATTAAAAAAGAAGAAAAAAATGGAAGAAAGATCTCAAATTAACAGCCAAGCTTTATACTTTAAGGAAAGCAGAACAATCTAAACCCAAAGCTAGCAGAAGGAAAGAAATAATGAGGGTTAGAGTGGAGATAAATAAAATAGAGAATAGAAAAACAATAGAAAAAATTATTGAAGCCAAAAGAGTTCTTTGAAAAGATCAACAAAGTTTACAAACCTATAGTTAGACTGACTAAAAAAAAAAAAAAAGAGCAAAGACTCAAATTACTAAAATCAGAAATGAAAGTGAGAACATTACTGATTTTACTAAAATAGGAAGGATTATAAGAGAATACTATGGACAATTGTTTGCCGACAAATTGGGTAACCTAATGAACTAGACCAATCCCTAGAAAGATACACCTACCAAGACTGAATCAAAGAGGAATAAAAAATCTGAATAGAGTTATAACTAATAGGGAGATTGAATCAGTAATCAAAAATTCCTAGCAAAGAAAAGCCCTGGGCCAAATGGCTTCACCAGTGAATATTACCAACAATTAAAAAGAATTAATACCAATCCCTCTCAAACTGTTTTAAAAAATGATGAGGAAGAAACACTTCCAAACTCATTTTATCATAAGGCCAGCATCGCCGTGATGCCCAGACCAGACAAAGACAGTATAAGAAAAGAAAACTGTAGACCAATATTCCTTGTGAGAATAGATGCAAAACCTCAATAAAATACTAGAAGATGAAATTCAGCAGCATATTAAAAGGATTATACAACATGACCAAGTGAGATTAATTCCTGTAATGCCAGGATGCTTCACCATATGAAAATCAATCAATGTAAGACACTTGGCAATGATTTCTTGGATATGACACCAAAGCACAGGCAATGAGGGAAAACAGGGACAAATTGGACTTCAACAAAATTAAACTTTTGTGTTTCAAATGACACTATTAAGAGAGTGAAAGGGCTGGCCCAGTGGTGTAGCAGTTAAGTGCGCATGCTCCGCTTTGGCGGCCCCATGTTTGCAGGTTCGGATCCTGGGCACCGCTGCATCGCTTGTCAAGCCATGCTGTGGTGGCGTCCCATATAAAATAAAGGAAGGTAGGCATGGATGTTAGCCCAGGGCCAATTTTCCTCAGCAAAAAGAGGAGGATTGGCATCGGATGTTAGCTCAGGGCTAATCTTCCTCACAAAAAGAAAAAAAGAGAGTGACAAGGCAACCCACAGAATGAGAGAATATATTTGAAATGACATATCTGATAAAGAGTTAATATCCAGAATGTATAAAAACTCTACAAGTCAACAACAACAGCAAATGAACACTGCACTTCAAAAATTGCAGAGTACTTGAATAGACATTTCTTCAAAGAAGGTGTACAAATGGCCAATAAGCACATGAAAAGATGATCGATATTACTAATCACTAGGAAAATGCAAATCAAAACCACAATGAGGTATCACGTCACACCCATCAGGATGACTATTATAAAAGAGAAGAAAATAACAAGTGTTAGTGAGTATGTGGAGAAATTGGAACCCATGTCATTGTTGATGGGAATGTAAAATGGTGCAGTAACTGTGGAAACGTTCGGTGGTTCTTAAAAAAATTAAACATAGAATTACCATATGGTCCAGCAATTTCACTCCTAGGTATACACCCAAAAGAATTGAAAGTAGGGACTAGAAAAGATACTTGTACACAGTGTTCATAGAAGCATTATTCACAATAGCCAAAAGGTAGAAAAAATCCAGATGTCCATTGACAGATGAATGGATAAACAAAATTTGGGATATACATACAGTGGACTATTATTCAGCCTAAAAAAGAATGGAATTTTGATACAGGCTATAATGTGGATAAACCTGAAAGCATCATGCTAAAGGAAATAAGCCAGACACAAAAGGGCAAATATTGTATGATTTCCCTTATATGAGGTTCCTAGAATAATCAAATTCATAGGGACAGAAAGTAGAATTGTGGTTACTAGGGGCTGGGCTAAGGGGGCAATGGGGAGTTATTATTTAATGGGTGTAGGGTTTCAGTTTGAGGTGATGAAAAAGTTCTGGAGGGATAGTGGTGATGGTTGTACAGCAATGTGAAATGTACTTAATGCTATTGAATTGTACACTTAAAAATGGTTAAACTGATAAATTTTATGTAATGTATATTTTACTACAATTAAAAAATGGTCAAAGTAGACCTCTTCTTCTTTTTTTTTTTAGTGTGAGGAAGATCAGCCCTGAGCTAACATCCATGCCAGTCCTCCCCTTTTTTTGCTGAGGAAGACTGGCCCTGGGCTAACATCCATGCTCATCTTCCTCCACTTTATGTGGGATGCCGGCATAGCATGGCCTGATAAGCAGTGCATCGGTACGCACCTAGGATCTCAACGCGGGCCGCCAGCAGCAGAGCGCGCGCAGTTAACCGCTACGCCAGGAGGCCGGCCCGTAGACCTCCTTTTCTTACGCTCCATCTCGATGTTTCTTCTTTGCGTGTAATTGTACTGTATGGTTTTCTGTAGATGTTCTCTAGGAGGTTACAGAAGTTCTGTTTTATTCCTAGTTATAAATTTTCATCGTGAATAGATGTTAACTTTAACAAGTGTTTTTTTCTGCATCTATTGAGATGATCATATGATTTTTCTCTTTTAATCTGTTAATGGGGCCCATAATACTGATTTTCTAATGTTAAACTAATCAGTTTTTTAGATAAGTCTCACTTGGTCATGGTGCACACTTCTTTTTTATATTGCTTGATTTGTTTTGCTAATATTTTGATGAGGATTATTGCACATATGTTCATGAGGGAAACTGGCCTTTATTTTTTCCTTTCTCACATTGTCCTGATTGGATTTTTATATCAAATTATTGTAATCTTATAAAGTTAATTGGGGGTGTACCCTCTTTTCCAAAACAGTTTTTTGTTGGTCTGGATTTATTTTTTCCTTAAGTGTTTGGTAGAACTTACTGTTCAAGCTACCTAGGCTTAGAGTTTTTTTAATGGTAAAATTTTAAATTATGGAAAAATTTCTTTACTCATTGTTGGACTACTCATTTCTTTTTGTAACACTTTTGATAAATTCTTAAAGTAATTTGCCAATTTCATAAACATTTCCACAACTTTATAAAGTTCTTCATAGTATCCTCATTATTTAAAAATTTCTATTGGATTTTAAATGGCTTTCCTTTCTCATTTCTTGTATTGATTATTTGTCTTTCTTTTTCCTTGACCTGTTTTCCTATGTATTTATCAAGTTTATTATCCTTTTCAAAGACCCTGTTTGTGGCTTTGTTCATCCTCTCAACCATAGGTTTGCTTCATTAATTTCTAACCCTTTATTAGAATCGTCTTTCTTCTTCTTTTCTTCCTCCCCTCCCTCCCTCCCTCCTTCCTACCTTCTTTCCTTCCTTTCTTCCTTCCTCCCTTCCTTCCTTTTTTCTTTCTTTTCTTCCCCAAAAGCAGAATGTTAGACAAGGAAACCAGACTGAGGGAGCAGGGAGAGTGAGACTGAGCAAGTATGAAGGCAATGAAGTATGTACTATTTTGCTACTTACTTCTGTGGTCACTTTGGGCTCAATGTTACAGGCTCTGACATGCGGAATGCACCTCAGAATTGCCCTCTGAAGGAGGGGAAGCTAGGGCATTTATTCACCTACTTCTGCGTACTGCTTGAAGGTTGTCCCTTGGACATTAACTGTCCTGAAGTCCAGTGTTGTACTTTGGTTAGGTCTGAAAGCTGTGGGGGCTTCAGAAAGAGCCCTAAATCAGAATCGCTGAGAGACGCAGCAGATGTTTCAGATGGAAAGCCCCCAACATACATAGAAACTGTTTACCACACCTTCAGCTGCAGTGAGAGGTGGACCAAGGGAATATAGAACTGGTCATAAATAGCATCTGCTGTAATTTTGCTATTCTGTTTCTAATTTCTTGAGATACTTGGCTCATTAATTTTCAGCCTCTCTTTTGTAATCTATGCATTTATGGGTACAAATATCCCCCTACATTTAGCTTTAGCTAATTTCCACAAGTGTTAATTGTATTTTCATTCTCTTTGAGTTCAAAATATTTCCCAATTTTTATTATGCTTTTTCATTGATCAATTGTATGATCAGTATGACCAGTTTTTGTAAATATTCTTTTTGCATTTAGAAAGAATGTGTATTGTATTCTTCATTTGTGTGTGATGTGCTATATATATCCTCTAGGTCAAGTTTATTAATAGTATTATTGCTATCTTCTGTATCCTTGGTAATTCTTTTGTCTGCTCATTCTACCCATTACTGGGGAGAATGTTGAAATCTCCGACTGGGAATATGGATCTCACTATTTATCTTTGTAGTTCTTTAAGTTTTTGCTTTATATATTTTGAGGCCATGTAATTAAGTTCTTACCCATTTAGCATTGTGATATCTCTTTGGTAAAGTAAAACTTTTATCACTGTGTCATGATTCTTTTTTCTCTAGTAATGCTTTTAGCATTAAAATGGATTTTGTCTTATGCTAACAAAGCTACACCAGCATTTTTTATGCTTGTTTTTTTCCCATTTCCTTTCAACCATTCTATATCCTCATGTTTTAGATTTCTCTCTTGCACAAAGCTTACAGATATTTAAAAGATATTTTTAGTCCAGTGTTACAATCCATTTAGTTACAATCCATTTACATTTACTCTGATTAATGATGTATGACATAATGGAGCTTAAATCTTACATTTTACTATGTGCTTTCTATTTGTCCTGTTTGTTTTATGACCTTTAAAAAACGTTTTCCTGCCTTCTTTTGCGATTGACTGAGTATTTTTGATCATTCTATTTTCCCCATTTATTAGTTTGGAATTTACCATTATCGTGAGGCTGTATCTCTTTTGAGTCCTAGCTTAAAGTGTGAGGGTCTCCAGTAATACTACCCATTCAGGGTGTGTCCTGGGCCTGGATTTGTATTCCCATCTTCTTGGAGACATTCTAATTGAAGCTCAAGTTTGCGGTATTAGTGAATGGCCTTAGGGTCAAAAGAGGACCAGAGCACCTATATGCTGTTTACCTGTCAGGGTGTAGGCTTTTCCTTCAAATCGGACCAGATAGTTCCTCACTATTTTGTCTTCTATTCAGTGATTTTTAACGAGTTTAAAACAATATTTTATTCAGCATTGTCAGTAGTTTTCAACAGAAAGGTTGGTCTTAATCATTTAGCCCCTGATTATAGTAAATGGCAGTCTGCACTCTGAGTTTAATTGCTTTTTTTGCTTATATTCTAAACAACTTTCAATGTCAATAAAAGTAGAATCACATCATTGTTTCAGTAATTATGTGATGTTTTATTGTACAAAAGGATGGATGTACATTTATCAACAAACCTCATATCAATTCACATTAAAGTTACTTTCTCCCCAATAATTATGTAATACACTTCTTGAACATACACTATTTTTTCTTATTTCCCCAGGAAAAATGCTAGCATGGGATTTCTGGGATTTTATATCCAAAGCAAATTACCTTTCTACTCCCACATGTTGTATATGATAGTGCCCATCACTTTACACCTGTCCTCATACTCACAATCATCAATCTGTTTATATTTTTAATTGTTTCCTTCTAGTAGGCCAAAAACTTGTATTTTATCTTAGTTTTATTTTTCATATTTTTAAATAAACTATTTTATTGAGGTATGATTGAACATACAAAAAGCTGTATGTATTTAACGTATACAACTTGATGAGTTTGGAGATAAATGTACATCTGTGAAACCATCACCACAATCTATTTTGCATATTTTGGATTATTGGTAAGGTTCTATATTTGTTTCAGTTGCATATTAGGCATTTGCACTTTCTTTTTAATAAATCATCTGTTACTCTTTCCCATTTTTCTAATGACATGTTTTATCTTTCTTATTAATTTTTAAACTGAGCCAGAATTTGTAATGCCTGCATATGTTAAAAAATAAAAAAGATTATTAAATCAATAAAGAAGAATTATAAAAAGGAACTAAGCAGAAATTCTGGAGCTGAAAAGTACAATAACTACAATGAAAAATTCACTAGAAGGATTCAGCAGTACTTTTGAGCAGGTAGAAGAAAGGATCAGCAAATTTGAACATAAGAAAATGGAAATTATCCAAACTGAGGAATAGAAAGAAAAAAGATTAAGGAAAAATGAATGAAGCCTGAGAGACTTATGGAATACCATCAAGCATGCCAACATATGCATTGTAAGAGTCCCAGAAGAAGAAGAAGAGAGAGAGAAAGGGGTGGGAAAATATTTGAAGAAATAATGGCCCCAAATTTTCCAAATCTGATCAAACATGAATCTACATATCCAAGAGGCTCAATAAACTCCAAGCATGATAAACTCAAAATGATCCACTGAGACACATTATAGTCAAATTGTCAAAACCCAAAGACAGAAAGAATTTTGAAAGCACCAGGAGAAGCAACTTATCACATGTGAGGAATTATCAATAAGATTAACAGCTTATTTCTCATCAGAAATCATTGAGACCAGAAGGCAGTGGGATATTATATCTAAAGTCCTGAAAGAAAAAAATCTTTCAATCAAGAATTCTATATCCAGCAAAACTGTCCTTCAAGAATGAAGGAGAAGGGCCGGCCCTGTGGCTTAGCGGTTAAGTGCGCACGCTCTGCTGCTGGCGACCCGGGTTCGGATCCCAGGTGCGCACCAACGCACCACTTCTCCGGCCATGCTGAGGCCGCGTCCCACATACAGCAACTAGAAGGATGTGCAGCTATGACATACAACTATCTACTGGGGCTTTGGGGTGGGAAATAAATAAATAAATAAAATCTTAAAAAAAAAAAAAGAAGAATGAAGGAGAAATTAAGACATTTCCAGATGAGCAAAAGCCAAGAGAGTTTATTACCAGTAAAACTTGTCCTAAAATAAATGCTACAGGAAGTTCTTCAGGCTAAATTAAAAAACATTAGACAGTAACTCAAAGCCATAAGAAGAAATAAAGAACACTGGTAAAGGTAACTACTTAGGTAAATATAAAAGCCAATGTAATTATACTTTTGGTTTGTAGCTCCTCTTTTTTCCTATATGATTCAAAAGGCAAATACATAAAACAATAATTATAAATTTATGTTAATGGACACATAATGTTTAAAGATGTAATCTGTGACAATAACAATTTAAAGGAGAGGGACAGAGATATATAGAAGCAGAGTGTTTGTATGCTATTGAAACTAAGTTGGTATTATTCAAACTAGGTTGTTATAAGATTAAGAGATTAATTGTAATCTCCAAGGTAACCACTAAGAAAATAATTAAAAAATACAGAAAAGGAAAGAAGAGAATCAAAATCGTATACTACAAAAATTCAACTAAATACAAGAAAAGGCAGTAATAAAAGAATTGAGGAAGAAAAAACAAGACAGTCAGAAAACAAATAGCTAATGACAGAAATATCCTTTTTTAAAAAATAGTAATTACTATCAATGTAAATGCATTAAACTCTCTTATAAAAGGCAGAGATTGAAATATTAGATAAAAAATAAGATCCATCTGTATGCTGACTATAAGAGACTCACTTTATATACAAAGACATCAAGAGGTTGGTGACTCAAAGAAGAAATAACAAGAATTAGAAAATATCCTGAGTCAAATGAAAACAAAAACACAACATATCAAAACTTATGGGATGCAGCAAAAGCAGTGCTAAGAGGGACTTTATAGCTATAAGTGCTTACATTAAAAAGAAGAAAGATCTCAAATCAATAACCTAACTGTATACCTTAAGGAACTAGAAAAAGAAGAGCAAGGTAAGCCTACAGCTAGCAGAAAGGAGGAAATAATAAAAAATTAAAGCAGAGATAAAAGAAATAGAGAATAGGAAAACAATGCAGAAAATCAATACAACCAAAGTCGATTCTTTGAAAAGATCAGCAAAATTGACAAATCTTTACTTAGGTTGACTAAGGAAAAAAAAGTGAGAAGACTTGAGGTACTAAAATCAGACACAAAAGTAGGACATTACTACCAGTTTTACAGAAATAGAATGGATTATAGGAGAATACTATGAGTATTATGACAACAAATTAGATAACCTAGATGAAATGGACGAATTCCTGGAAACACACAAATTACCGAAACTGACTCAAGAAAAAATAGGAAATCTGAATAGACCTATAATGAGTAAGGATATTGAATCAGTCATCAAACATCTCCCACCAAAGAAGAGCCCAGAACCAAATGGTGAATTCTATTAGATATAAGAACAAATTAACACCAATCCTTCAGAAACTTGCAAAAAAAAAAAAAAAAAAAGAAAACTTCAGATCAATATATTTTAGCAATATAGATGCAAAAACCTTCAACCTTCATTCACTGCAAGCAAAGTGAATTCAGCATATTAAAAGGATTATATACCTTGACCAATGAGATTTATCTCTGGAATGCAAAGATGGTTCAACATATGAAAATCAATCCCTGTACAGATAACACATTAATAGCTTGAAGAGGAAAAACACATAATCATTTCAATTAATGCCTTAATAGCATTTGACCAAATCCAACACCCTTTCATGATAAAAACACTCAATAAACCAGGAATAGAAGGGAACTTCTTAAACATGATAAATGCCATATATGAAAAACACACAGCTAACATTCAATGGTAAAAGCCTGAAAGCTTTCCCCCTAAGATCAGTGCCCACTATTTGTAAATCATATATCCGATAAAGGATTAATATCCAGAATATATAAAGAACTTCTACAACACAACAACAACAAAACCAAGCAAACCAATTAAAAAGTAGGTGAAGGATTTGAATAAACATTTCTCTAGAGGAGATGTACTAATGGCCAATAAACACATGAAAAGGTGCTCAACGTCATTAGCCATTAGAAAAGATAATGCGCAGATACTTGAAAGAGGTGAATGACTTAGTCATGGGCTTATCTGTGACAAAAAGAACAGCAAGAAAGCCAGAATAGAAGGAGCAGAGTGAGTAAGGAGACAGTAGTGTGAGATGACATTAGAGAGGTAAACAGAGTGTCAGATTATGGCCTTTGGCTTGTCATTAATTAATAGAGAGATGACTGGAGAATGGTCTTAAGTTTAAAAGGATTGGTCTGCCTGATGCGTTGAGAATATACTCTAAGGTAGCGAGAGTGGAAGCAGGGAGACCAATTAAGAGGCTATTGCCATAACTGAGGCAAGAGATGATGGTAGTTCTGATCAGTAACTGGAAAGATGAAGTTGACATTAACTGAAATGGGGACAATAGTGAAGTAGCAGGTTTAGTGGGGGATATGTGTAGAAAATAATGAGTTCAGATTTTGACTTGTTAAATTTCTGTTGCTTATTAGACACCCAGGGTAGACAGATAGATATACTAGTCTGCAGTTCAGGAAAATTATCTGCACTCAAAATATAAATTTGGGACTTGTTGCTGTTTTGGTGTATTTAAAGCCATAAGGCCATAGTGACTCTAGACAGTGGACTCTCAGCCAAGGACACTGAGAGTTTCTGTGTTAAGAGATCTCGGAAAAGGGAAGGAACTAGCAAAAGAGGCTGAGAAGGAAAGTAGGAGGAAACAGGAATGTGGTGTCCTGAAAATCAAGTGAAGAAAGTCAATCAAGGAGGGGGGAATGATCAGCTGTGTCAAATGCTGCTGGTAGGTCAAATAATTGACCAGTGGATGATTAACCATTGGATTTAACAATGTGGAAGGCATTGGTGACCTTGACAGAGTAATTTCCATAGAGTAATGGGAGTGAAAGTCTGATTGGAGGGGTTTAACAGAAAATGGGAGGAGAAAATTATAGGCAGCTATAGGGGACAATTCTTTTTTTTTTTTTTTTTTTTTTTTTTTTTTTTTTTTTTTTTTAAAAGAGGAGAGGATAGCATTTTTTTTTTTTTTTAAAGATCTTATTTATTTTATTTTTTCCCCCCAAAGCCCCAGTGGGTAGTTGTATGTTGTAGCTGCACATCCTTCTAGTTGCTGTATGTGGGACTCGGCCTCAGGATGAATGGAGAAGTGGTGCCTCGATGCGCACCCGGGATCCGAACCCGGGCCACCAGCATCGCAGCGCGCGCACTTAACCACCAAGCCACAGGGCCGGCCCAGGGGACAATTCTTATAAGGAGTTTTCTACAAATGAGAGTAGAAAGATGTGGCAGTGCTGGCAGAGGAGACAGAGAGGTCCAGAGTTTTATTTTGTAGGAAAAAAATAATAATGTGTTTCTGTGCTGATGGGAATGATCTGGTAGAGAGTAAAAAATCCATGGCCTATGAGAGAGGGGAGAATTGATGGTTGATGTCCTTGAATATATCAAGAGAAAATGAGATGGAGCACACATGTAGAGTACCTGGCTTTAGAAAAGAGTGCAAATAATTCATCTACAATTACAGGCAGATGCTGGTAAGTGGATAGATGTAGTGGTGGGAGTGTCTGGACATTCTTCTCTGATTGCTTCAATTATTTTATTACACTAGTCAGCAAGGCCATCTCCTGAAAGTGAGAATGGGGAAGAGGTATTAGTAGTATGAGGAAAGAGGAGGAAGTATGAAACCATCACTAGAGTGAGAATGAGACTGTCTTAGGGAAATGTAGTATGATTGCCAGGTGGGATTAAGGACCAGCAGCGTGGTTGTTTTTCTCCAGCCACATTCAATGGCGAATGTGCAGGCACAGAGTAGGCTGATAGTCATATACGTTTCACATCTTTTCTTAACTTTTCATTCATCTTTTCACTTCTGTGGTAGGCTTTAATTTTATTTTTCAGTAAAGAAGTCTTATGCAGGTCAAATCATTCAATAGTTTCTATAGTTTCTCCCTTTGGTGCTGAACCTAGAAACATGTTCTCTACCAAGACCTTTTTAAACATATTAGTTGATATTGGACTCTAATGCTTTGTTGTTTTATTTATTATATTTAGACTAGTTTGTGCTTTATCTTAACACACACATCAATATAATATCGTGCAAAGTTTGAATAATATGAACTTTATCCCAATATTAACAATGAAAAAAACATCCAAGATGAAATATAACCTGCCTCTTTGGAAAAACTAAAGTCTCACAAAGACTAAATGCTGTGAACTTTCCCATTTCACTTTTGCTCATACTGCTCTGATCCACCCAAAGGGACCTCACTCTGATGTTTGGGAGAACTATGGGGTCCTTCTGCTGATGTCACAGCCTCATCAGTGTACGACCGTATCAGGTTTGTCTCTTGACACACAGTCTCAGTTCAGAGGGGATCCATGTACAGAACACAGTTTTACATTCCTAAAATAACCGTGTGACTTCACATCTGTAAAATGTGGCAGAATAAGTCTTGAGTATTGTCACACACCTGCTAGTTGTCTGCCCATTATTCACTCCACCCTCTTCCTTTCTAAGAGAACCCCTATTTTGTTGGAGGTGGTGGTGTGTTTAAGCCTAACCAAAACAACAATAACAGCAGCAGCAGAAAATAACAACTACATTTCCTAGCCTGCCTTGCATCTGAGGAGACCATTGAGATATGAGCACAAGAAGCTAGATGAGGCTTCTGAGAAGGCCTTTGAAAGTGGCAAGCCTTTTGCCCTTCCTCTTTTCGTCCTTCCTGCCTGGGACAGGAAGAGATGGATGGAGCCCCAGCAGCCATCTTAGAAGCATAGAGATGAAAGCCCCACCCTAGGGATGGTGGAGGTGAGAGCTGGAAGGAGCCTGAGTTTCTCAGAGATACAAGTATATACAGGCAGCGTCACCAAATCTTTTACCTCAATTCAGCCAGCACATCCTCATCATCGGGCAGCTGAGAGGTGAGGGGTGTCAACGGAAATTGGAGATGGGTCCTGTCCTCAAAGCGCTGGCAGTTAAGGAGGCAGAGCCTAGTGTGAAAAGATGGCAGAAAATGTTCCCAAAATGTTACTCTGGGATATGGAACCAGCATGTGGACAAAGACCCTGCGTGGGCTTCCTTGGCCTATTGACATGGCACTGGGTTCTATGTAAAACCTCTCAACGCTGTCTTGGTTTCCGGCTCCTGGAAAATTTACGGAGACTCTGTGCCCAGCCTCGTCCTCCCCACTGACTAGCATGTGTCCTGTGCAGCTCCTTCTCCGCTTGGACCTCACTGTGCTTCTGTAAAGGAAAGGCTTCATACTAGACGACCCCACAGCGCCTTTGGTCAGGGCTTCACACTTTCAGGTTCCATTGTGTGAAACCCAGCAGACCAAACCTAATGTGGCCTTTGCCTTGCACAGTGGGGTTCCAAGTGAGTCCAGAATTGCATCTGCCCACCACGGCCCAAGCCACCGGCATCTCTCAACCAGGACACTGCAGATGTTGCTTCCATCTTGCCCGGCTACTAGCTTTTCTCCCCTCAGCAGCTGGCATCATCTTTTACAAACACAAAGGGATCATGATGCTCTCCTGTTAAAAACTCCCCAGTAGAAGCTCATCGCACTCAGACTGAAGTCCAGCTTTCTAACCTTAGCCGCCGGGCCCATCCTGACCTGGTTCCTGTCTACTTCTCTGACTGCAGGTCCTGCCAGCCACGTGGGACTTCACCCCCTTGCTGCCTCAGGGCCTTTGCCTTGGCTATGTTCTTGGCCTGGCATTTTCTCTGCCTGGACTTTCACATGGCTGATGCCCTCTTGTCATTTCTGACTCCACTCAAATAGCACCTCCTCAGAAAGCTTTTCTCTGTCTATGCAATTTTAAGAAGCCCCCTCCTGTCATACATCTCATGTGATCCTGAGTTATCATTGTCGTATGTCTTTGTGAGGTTATCTTTTTCGTTAGTTAACTCGTTTATGGTGTGGTTTCCCCATGAGGCTGTGCCCTCCTGAGAACAGGGGCACGTCTGTCCCGTTCACTGCTGTGTGCCAGTGCCTGGAACAATACCTGGCACATGGTTGGTGCTTAACAAATTAGTCAGATAAAAGAATGAACTTTCACAAAGGTATTGCACACCAAAATCTACCAGTATAAAATGCAGACACTGTTTTATGAGAAATGTTTTGTTGTGATTAAGGAATGCATTTAAGAAATAAAATTGTGACTTAAAATATGAAATGCAGGCATTTCTAAGACAGCAGAGTTGAAAGGAGGCAGTGTCAAGTCAGTGTCAACGTGGGCAAGCCCAAGGCTTGGTGTCAACAGGAATTTCCTTGACCATATTAATAAGGAGGAGGAATTGTGTGTCTGGTCCACTTGATCCAGGACCTGTGACCACTATATACCAGAAAGGGTAAACTGGATCCTGGGAGCCATACGCAGCCTGCAGGTATATTTCATTTGGACCCTTAATGTTTTACAAAACATTTCACATTTGCTGACATTTCAAAAATCAAATATTTTATATTAAATTTGAATTTCTACCTCTTCTTGAAAAATCAGTGGACCTGGAAACATTGGACTCCATTCTTGCAGGGCGGCAATCAGTGGAGAAGGGGAATGGTTAATACTCGCTGAGCACTGAGCAGTTTATACATGTCCCCATTCTGCATGAGGCAGGAACATACAGCAGAGCTAAGTGACTCCCCAGAGTGGCAGAGCTAGTGTCCTACTGTCCAGGCTGCCCCTGTGTCACGTGACTTTTATCACAGTGGTCGCCTCCTGTTCTGGCCCCTGGAATCACTTTGGGAAAAGTCTATTCACTTTCCGGGCAGCATCCTCTGTAGCATCTACTGGAAGCTATCATTTCTCGAAATGTCCTTATCCCCAGGCTGTCTAAATTTGAAGGATTTTTGAAAGCTGGGATGAAGAATTTGGACAAAGTTCAGTAGGTTATGGAAATCTTGCTTTGATTTTAGTTGCAGGGTTGTGCATGTCTACAATTTTAAACAGGAAACCGAATAAAATATTTATTCAGGACCTTAACCTAATGTTATCAGCATTACGCCCTGTCCCTGTCCCCTTCTTCCAGAGCCTCTACTCCACACTCATGTAGTAGATAAGTCAGAGTAGTTTATTTACCTATTGGCTTTGAGTGATTTCTTTATCAAAATCTTATATTAGATATGACTTCTTAAGACTAGTTTTTGCCTCATGACAAAATTTAAGGATATAGCTGATTTTTTTTAATAATAGAAATTTCTTGAAACAACTGGATCACTGGGTAGTTCTTTGGTCTTGTCGGGTTCCATAGGGAATTTGTGTGGCAATCATTCTTTGTATTGTGGGATTTGATCTGCACCATTGAGTCTGAATTCTTAAGGGACTTCTGCAGCTACTTGCAAGCAAATTGAAATACAGCGGAATGGCAGAAACAGCACTTTCATCCAGTCACTCACGCCGTCATTGAGCAGGTGCATGTGGAGCACTCAGCTCGTCCCTGTGGGGCCACCAGAGAACAGAACAGACCCTCCCTCTGGGAGCACCACTGCCATCCAGAAAGCGCTTACTAAACTCAAAACTGATATATTTAAAGCCAAGGAGTCAATGGAATTGAGACCTTTTGGAAATTCATGGTGAAGTATAAGGGAAAATGGCACCTGGCTTGTGAGGGAGAACACTGGAGAATGTGACAACAAAGTGAGCTTTTTCAGTGTTTTCTTTAAAGAATCTATGTTGCCTGGTGTTTGGCTCGGTAGTCCTAAATGAAAACATCACATATCCTTTCTGCTTGTGTAAGACTTAGCACCATGCAGGACTCCTGTCCCATCCTCTGTAATTCTCTGCTGCTCACAGTGGAAGTTGAGGCAGAGAAAGGTGACTCTCGTCCCTCTTAACCCTGCCCTGGCTCTGATACGTGGGGATGAGGGATGGGGTGATTTAAAGTGGCTGGCACAGTCCTGGTCGAACAGAAGTGAGTGGCGGTACCTACAGATGGAGCAGTTGCACCCTTTATTCAGGACCACATAAGATGCCATGCAGAATGCTGAAAGAATGAAACCTGGAGGCCAGACCCTCCTCACCCTCAGAAGAACCATTAGATAGAAGGTGATGTGATACCAGGTGGGACTCCGCTAAACCAGTATCCAGGTGGTGTCTGTGTCTGAGCATCTCCTCTGTTCCCATTTCCCCTGGTCTTGCCTGTGTTGGTCTTAGTTCATTTCACCAGATTATGGCTCTGGCCTTTACTTCTCTCCTCCTCTCTGGCCTTTACCTTCTCTCCTCTGGCCTTTACTTCAGTGATTGCCCCACCTGGAGCAGAGAAGCTGCAGGATGGGCTGTGGAAGGTGAAATGGAGCAGTGCAGCATCCCATCTCCTAGAGAAACCTTGCTTGGAACACCTCTGGAAGTGATGATGCTCCCACCTCATGGTCACCCTGAGTGATAGACACTCACTCCTTCCCAAAGCAGCCTGCTCCTCTTTAAACTCCTTTGTTCAGAAATTTCTATAGATTAGTTATTTAGGGTGACCTCATGGTCTTATTTGTCAGCCTGTGGGACTGTTGTTTGAAACAAACTTGAGCATGCCATTGTGTGGAAGGTGAGGTCCTGGTTTGGGGACGTGGGATCTGCAGTTACCTGAGTGAGGTTAGACATAGAGCCACTGTACATGTGACTGGTGTGACTGAATTTTGTACTTTGTAGTTCCTAATAGGGATAATTTATAGCACTCTCAGGCCATGGTTGAATAATATCTAAAAGAGTTTAGTTGATTCAAATGTATAAAGATTTTCCCCATACATCACTTGACTTACCTTTATGCAGCCTTTTGTGGTAGATGGGCAGGACCGCAAGTGCTATCACCATGTGGATAATTATAGCCAAAGCTTGGCAAGGTTGGGAGGTATGTGTATAGACTTGTGGGTAGCAACCTACTCAAATCTCACTGCTCTAGGTTGTGAGCATCTCAATACCTGGGGCCCTGGGCAGCGCAGTCTGTTCTCTTGTCCTCTGTGCTGGAACACTGTCACTTCTAAGGGTTTGTAGGCGTTTTATTGTCCCCAGCATAGAGTGAACCCCCAAAGCTCCTTATTACAGGGAATCCATAGGGAATTTGTCTGTGTTCTGCAGATCACAAATGAGTCAGCTCCTTCAGGGGCTAAAACAGAAAGAAAAAGGATTAGCATTCATACTGTTAGGTCAGGTATGTAAAAGTTTTTCCTGTTGGGAATTTTCAAGGTTAGTTCAAGCCCCAGCTAGGGTGTGGGCTCCCACAGATCCACATTCACTGAAGAGGGCTGACCATGTCCTTTCTAAGTATTCTTTGCCCTCATCAAAGGATTGAGGGGAGGGGTGAAGAATACAGGTCCTAATTTGGAGCAGACCCACCTTATCCTCTGATTATTCTGAATATGTATTTTGGGGGTTGGTTAGAATGGCAAAAGATGTTGGAGAACCAACTGTCATGGGATAGGGTGGAAAGTGCCAGGAACGGACAGAGTTTGGTCAGTGGACTGTATTAGGCTGGATCTGATTGTTTGGGGATTAGGATTCCTAATCTCCATGTTTTCCTTGGGGTCAGAGTCACCTTCCTCACCTCCATGGGATGGTTTGATGCTGGATGTAATCTTGGCAGCTATTATGATTAAATCTGTGACTGTATTGAGGGAGACACCAGGGTCCCTCCTGACCAGAGCCTAGAACTCTCATGTGAATAAAATCTCTTATGCTGTTCTCAGGGAATGAAGAAGTCACTGCTGGCTATTTGCATGAGGTTTGTTTAGGTTCTGATTTTGGCTGAGATCTACCCATTTATTAACTAAGATCTAATAATGGTACAATTGCTTTACTGTTTATGTACAATGGGTCTTGTGGCATGGAAACTACCTGTAAATTAGATTCAGCTGAGGCCTGTGGACTAGAAATGCAATCCAGCAGGGCCTAGCCTTTCCTGCCTCTGGCCTTTCAGTTACCATAACAAGGGCTCTTGGCCATGATGTGCGAGATATCCTCCTCCTCCTAACTTGGTTGGGTCAGTTTATCCCCTTTAGAATCCACAAAAATAAAACCAACCATCTCAGCATTCTTTTCCAGAAGAAAAATGAACTTATTAGGTCAAACAGAAGGGTCAGAGCAGTGTAATTTATAAATGGAGGAATATCTTTCCAAGTTAATGAACCATCTACTTTTGAGTTAACTTAATGAAATTCGTTATCTGGAATATCTGAAATACCCATTCAATAACTATGTTTAGGAATGAGAATTTAATTTTTTTGCTATTTAAATGGGATTATAGCAAGTAATATTGAAACTTTAAAAGTATTACTGAACATCTCAAGCGAACCAAACACATGAGAAATTTAAGAACTATATCAAAATAACCACCCTGATGCAATGCAGAGCTCTGTGAAAGGTGAGTTGGAGCATGCTATGAACTGAATGTTTGTGTCGGCTCAAAATTCATGACTTGAAATCCTAACTCCCAGGATGATGGCATTAGAAGGTGGAGCCTTTGAGAGTTGATTAGGTCATGAGGGCAGAGCCCTCATGAACTGGATTAGTGCCCTTATAAAAGAAGCCCCAGAGAAATTCCTTACCCCCTTCCTTTATGTGAGATTACAGTGAAAAGATGGCCATCTAGGAAGTGGGCTCTCACCAGACACTGAATCTGCCAGCGCTATGATCTTGGACTTCTCAGCCTCCAGAACTGTGAGATATTAATGTTTGTTGTTTATTATTAAATACCACCTAGTCTTGGGTATTTTGTTATAGCAGCCCTAATGGACTAAGACAGAGGAATAGGCAGGGTCTTACTTCTCTGACACAACGTGGATCTCTCCCTGGCTGCATGGAGAAAGCTGATAAGAAAGGGAGTCAAATGGCCAGGTCTGCAGAGGAGCCTGACTCCTTTATTTATCTACTTATTTGCATTTATGAAGGAGGTAGGATAGCAAAAGAGAGGAGGGAAGGAGCACAGGGGACTTTATCCTACTAGGACCTTGCCCCAAAGTGAATGCAGTTGGTATGGATTCAGCCTTTATTCTGGAATTTTCTATGAAGGAAGTGAGCAGAAATCTTCTTCCTTTTTATTCTTCCATTTTTGTCTTCTCCTTTTAGTCCACAGGACTTAATGGCAAAGCCCAACATCACTTAAGAGTAGCAGAGAATCACAGGAGTCCTATTCCCACATTGCTAAGTGAGTCCTCCCACTAATGTCTGCCACGTCCCCTTTATCTTCTGGGGACCAATCTTTTGGGTGGTTCACTCTTGCTTCCTGAAATGGGTCAGAAGATGACTCCTTTAGTTAACTCGATCACCATGGTCCATTAACCTGGAAACAGGTTTCTCCATTCTATTATCCATTGAGGGGTAAACCAATGAGCACTATATGTTATCCCATCTGAAATCATCCCTATGTCAGCAGTATTTAATATCCAATATTTGACCCCTTTCCTATTATGTCCCCAGAGATAAAGTCCAAAATGAAATCTTCCTCTGTTTCTATAAACTGAAGCCCCAAAGAAATTCAAGCACCAGCTTCTTGCCTTCCTAATTTTCTACTCGGCTTAGCCTCAGCTGAGGGGATTCATAAGTGAGATACATGAGGGGATTCGTAAGATGGGTTCATGAGTGGCAATGTTCAATGCTGGGCTTTTCCTCCAGGTGGAAAAGGTTTGGCTACTGTGATGGATCTGGTCTTGGAGCGTCTTGGCTGTGAAGAACATGAAAACTCTGTCCGGCCCCATAGTCACTCAAGGGCCCAATTTTCTATTTTTGATAGCATGGTCTAGCCAATTGTTGCTGCTGGTGTCCTATATTTCATACTAGACAACTCCTCTGTCTTATTTTGTGTCATATGAAGCTGGGTACTTTTCCTGGTGCAAGTATGCTTTATTCTCAGTAAGCCTGAAAGGATATAAATTGGCAATCATGGAAGCCAGAGTTGCTTTTCTTGAGGGGAAATGAACTGGAATTTGGGACATCAATAATGTAAAGGACATGTTTTCTTTGAAAAGCATCTGCATCTGAGCTAAAGCAAGGATTCACCATGACAGGCTGTCTGATCCAGGCCTGACTGTCATGGGGCTTATGAAGTAGGTGAACATATTGGGGCATGTTTGGAAGATCTCGAATGCCTAGCTACAAAATATAATGATTGGCATTTGGAGGATTAATATTGAGTTTTGAAATAACCTCAGAGCATCTTTTCTTCTAGCAGTTAAAGCTGTAAACAGATTCTTGAGACCTCATTTCAAATTCAAATGGTGCAGGTGTTCAAGATACCCAGGTCTGGTCCTGGGTCAGCCACTGTCTGTCTATGACCTTAAGCAAGTGACCTGATCTCTCTAGCCTCCTCACCTGTACCAATTGTAAAATGATATTCTAATTTCCACATTCCTTCTCTGATTATATGATCATCTATTTAGTCAATATTTATTGAACAACTGTAGTGTGACAGGCACTGTTTCAGGTTCTACAGGAGAGATAAGAAGTGGAAAAGGTGTAGAACTGATTTCACGCAGCTTTCACTCTAATTAAGGAGATATTATAGCTCGTCATGTGTAAATGGGAGGAATACTACATAAAATAGACTTTGGCCTTGTGTCATGTCTCTGCCTACAATTTCAGGAAATTGCTCTTTCTACCAAATTCTGAAGGGTATTTAATGGCAGCTCGTATATGAACATCAGTTATGGGAAGTCTGATTTGTGCTCATGTAGCCTGACTCAAAAGCAATTTATGTCCTAAGAAAGAACACTCAAAGACCTAAGAAAGAACAAAAATGATGTCCCATTCTTGTTGGCAAATATATCCACGATACAGGGGCAGGAATGTGCCTAAATATCATTTGTATTTCATGTTTAAATATCATGATGAGCCTGAACAAGTAGTTTTTGACTAGCAACATGACATGCCCGAAGTTTAGAGCAAATAAAAGATGGCCTGTTTTGAAAATAGGTTTGGCAATACCCTGAGTACCTCTGTGTGGCTCACACATGAAAAGTTAGTCAAGATACCCAGTTTTATTGGGAGTCAGAGTTCGTCAGTTACACAGACCAGGTTTCAATATTCATGTGACAGAAGGTCAATGCCCAGAACGAAGTCATCTGCTGGCGGCCAATTGACCTTGTGGGAGATAAAGTCCATATAAAGCTCAACTTCTGCCCCCAGGCACAGGGAGACAAGATATCACAGGTGGGACGGTAACAATCTCTCTGAGGTTGCAATATCCAGGGAATGGCCGGAAGGGCTTCTTCGGTTCATAAGAGACAGTGCCAGGCTCTCCTGGAAGGCTCGCTGCCTGGCATGGTCTTAGAGCAGACACTTGAAGCACAAGCTGGAGGGAAGTGATTCCATGAAACTTGAAAATACCTCCAATAACCATGGCACCTAGGCTGTATGGTGCTAATCTTATGGGACCACCAGTACATGCGGTCCATCATTGACAGAAAACGTTGTTTTGTGGTGCACGACTGTATTTGTTTCTTCAGTTCAGCATATTATAAATAGGAGGCCAGAACCTCCTTTTTTTTTTCCTGCAGGGGAAGATTCACCCTTCACTAATATCTGTTGCCTATCTTCCTCCTTTTTTCTCCCTGCAAAAGCCCCAGTACATAGTTGTGTATAGTTGTAAATTCTTCTAGTTCTTGTATATGAGCCACTGCCACAGCATGGCTGCTAACAGACAAGTGGTGTGGTTCTGCACCCAGGAACCGAACCTGGGCTGCCAAAGTGGAGTGCATCAAACTTAACCGCTAGGCCATCAGGGCTGGCTCCAGAACCTCGCTTTTTTTATCTACTTCTTCCCAACTGAGGACACCTCAACTTTTATTTTTTTTTCCTAATTTTTTATTATGGTAAAATACACATAACACAAAATTTACTATCTAAGCCATTTTTAAGTGTTTAGTTCAGTGGTAGTAAATACATCCATAATGTTGTGCAACAATCACTAGCATCCTTCTCCATAATGCTTTTTATCTTGTAAAACTGAAACTCTGTACCCATTAAATGATAACTCCCCATCCTTCCCCCAGCCCCTGGCAACCACTATCCTACTTTCTGTCTCTATGGTTTTGACTCCTCTAAGTACTTTATATATGTGGAATCATACAGTTATTTGTTGTTTTGTGACTGGCTTCTTTCATTTAGTGTAATGTCCTTGAGGTTTATCCATGTTGTAACATATTGCAGAATTTTCTTCCTTTTTAAGACTAAATAATATTCCATTGCATGTATATATCACATTTTGCTTATCCATTCATCCATTGATGGACACTTGCATTGCTTCCACGTTTCAGCTATTATGAAGAATGCTGCTATGAACATGGGTGTACAAATATCTCTGAGGTTTTTTTTGGTGAGGAAGATTCACCCAGAGCTAATATCCATTGGCAATCTTCCTCTCTTTTTTTTGGCTTGAGGAAGATTAGCCCTGAGCTAACATCCGTGCCAATCTTCCTCCACTTTGTACGTGGGATGCCTCCACAGCATGGCTGATGAGCAGAGTAGGTCCGATCCAAACCTGCAAACCCAGGCCACTGAAGCAGAGCATGGGGAACTGTAACCACTTGGCCATGGGGCCAGCCCCTAAATATCTCTGAGCTTTTGCTTTCAATTCTTTTGAGAATATACCCAGAAGTGGAATTTCTGGATTATATGGTAATTCTATTTTTAATTTTTTGAGGAACCACCATACTCTTTTCCACACCGGCTGTACCATTTTACATTTCTACTAATAGTGCGCAAGCGTTCCAATTTCTCCACATCCTCACCAGCATTTGTTGTTTTCTGTTTTTTTTTTTTTTTTGATAGTAGCCATCCTAATAGGTGTGAGGTAGTATCTCATTGTAGGATTTTTAAAATTGAAATATAGTTGACATACAATATTATGTTAATTTCAGGTGTACAACATAGTGATTTGACATTTCCATACATTATGACATGGTCATCGCAATAAGTTTAGTAACTATCTGTCTCCATATAAAGTTATTAAAATATTGTTGACTATATTCCCTGTGCTCTGTATTACATCCTCATGACTTATTTATTTTATAACTGGAAGTTTGCACCTCTTAATCCCCTTCACCTGTTTCACCCAGCCTCCCACCCTACTCCCCTCTGGCAACCACCAGGTTGTTCTCTGTATCTATGAGTCTGTTTCTGTGTTGTTTATTTTGTTTTTTAGATTCCACATATAAGTGCAATGAGATGGTATTTGTCTTTTTCTGTCTTATTTTACTTAGCATAATACCCTCTAGGTCCATCCATGTTGTTGTAAATGGCAAGATTTCATTCTTTTTTATGGCTGAATAATATTCCATTGCATATATATATATATATATATATACCACATCTTCTTTATCCATTTATCCATTGATGGGCACTTAGGTTGCTTCCATATCTTGGCTGTTGTGAATAATGCTACAATAAACATAGGGGTGCGTGTATCTTTTTGAATTAGTGTTTCTATTTTCTTCGGATATATACCCAACAGTGGTATTGCTGGATCGGATGGTAGTTCTATTTTTAACTTTTTGAGGAAACTCCATACTGTTTTTCATAGTGGTTTCACCTCTAATTGTAGTTTTGATCTGCATTTCCCTAATATTTAGTGATGTTGAGCATCTTTTCATGTGCTTATTAACCATTTGTATATTTTTTTTGGAGAAATGTCTAAGTCCTTTGCCCATTTTTGAATTGGGTTGTTTGCTTTTTTGTTGTTGAGTTTGAGTTCTTTCCATATACTGGATATTAATCCCTTATCAGATATATGGTTTGCAAATAATTTCTCCCATTCTGTGGGTTGCCTTTTTACTTGGTGGATAGTGTCTCTTGATGCATAAAAATTTTTAATTTTCATGAAGCCCAATTTATCTATTTTTAATTTTGTTTTCTGTGCCTTTGGCATCATATCCAAGAAATCATTGCCAAATCCAATGTTGTAAAGCTTTAGTCATGTTTTTTTCTAAGAGCTTTAGGTCTTACGTTTAGGTCTTTGATTCTTTTTGAATTAATTTTTGTATTTGGTGTTAAGTAAGGGTCTAACTTCATTCTTTTGCATACAGATATCAAGTTTTCCCAGCACCATTGTTGAAAAGACTGTCCTTTCCCATTGAGCGGATTTGGAACCTTTGTCAAAAATCATTTGACCATATATGCAAGGGTTTATTTCTGGTCTTTCTATTCTATTCCATTGATCTACATCTCTGCCTTTATGCCAGTGAAACACCATTTTGATTACTGTAGCTTTGTAGTTTAAGTTTTGAAATCGGGAAGTGTGAGTCTAGTTTTGGTCTTTTTCAAGATTGTTTTGGCTATTCAGGGTCCTTTGATATTCCATATGAATTTTAGAATGGGGTTTTCTATTTTTGCAAAAAGCATCATTGGAATTTTGATAGGGATTGCATTAATCTGTAAATTACTTTGGGTAGTATTGACATTTTAGCAATATTAAGTCTGGCAATCCATGAAATGTGGTCTGTTTCCATTTATTTACATCTTCTTTAATTTCTTTCAGCAATGTTTTGAGGTTTTCATTGTGTGTATCTTTTACGTCCTTGGTTACATTAATTCCCAAGTATTTTATTCTTTTTGACACTATTGTAAATAGAGTTGTTTTTATAATTTCCTTTTCATATTGTTCATTGTTAGTGTATAGAAATGCAACTTAGTTGTGTGTGTTGATTTTGTATCCTGCTCCTTTGCTGAATTTATTTATTAGTCATAATAGGTGTTTTTTTTGTGTAGAATCTTTAGGGTTTTCTACACATATGATCATATCATCTACAAAAAGAGATAATTTTACTTATTTTCCAATTTGGATGACTTTTGTTTGTTTTTCTCGTCTACTTGCTCTGGCTAGACTTCTAGTACTACGTTGAATAGAAGTGGTGAAAGTGGGCATCCTTGTCTTATTCCTGATCTTAGAGGAAAAGCTTTCAGTCTTTCACCATTGAGTATGATGTCCACTGTGGGTTTTTCACATATGGCTTTTATTATGTTGGGGTAGTTTCCTTTTATTCCTACTTTTTTTTAGTGTTTTTATCATGAAAGGATGTTAAATTTTGTCAGATGTTTTTTTCTGCATCAACTGAGATGATCATGTGAGGTTTTATCCCTTCATTCTGTTAATGCAGTGTATTATATTGATTTTTGTGTGCTAACCATCCTTACATTCTAGGAATAAGTCCCACTTGGTCATGGTGTATAATCTTTTTAATACGCCATTGAAATTGGCTATCTAGTATTGGTTGAGAATTTTTGAATCAATGTTCATAAGAGATACGTGTCTATAGTTTTCTTGTAGTGTCTTTATCTGGCTTTGATATCAGAGTAATGCTGGCCTCATAGCATGAGTTAAGAAGTGTCTTTCATCAATTTTTTGGAAGAGTTTGAGAAGGATTAGTGTCAATACTTCTTTAATTATTTGGTAGAATTCACTTGGGGAAGCCATCTGATCCTGGGCTTTTCTTTGTTGGAAGATTTTTGATTACTGATTCAGTTTCCCTATTAGCTATTGATCTATTCATATTTTCTATTTCTTCATTATTCAGTCTTTGTAGGTTTTTTTTTTAGAAATTTGTCCATTTCATCTGGGTTATCCAATTTGTTGGCTTATAATTCTTCACAATGCTCTCTTATACTCTTTTTTTATTCTTGTAAATTTGGTAGTAATTTCCCCTCTTTCATTTCTGATTTTAGTTGAGTCTTTTTTTATTAGTCAGTTCAGGTAAAGGTTTGTCAGTTTTGTTGATCTTTTTGGAGAACCAACTCTCGATTTCACTGATTTTCTCTATGGTTTTCTATTCTCTTTAAATTTATCTCTGCTCTAATCTTTATTATTTGTTCCTTCTACTAGCTTTGGGTTTAGTTTGGTCCTCATTTTCTAGCCCTTAAGTTGTAAAATTAGGTTGTCAATTTGACATCTTTCTTGTTATTTAATGTAAGCATTTACAGCTGTAAAGTATCTCTTAGCACTGCTTTCACTGCATCCCATAAGTTTGGGTATGTTGTGTTTTTCTTTTCATTTGTCTCAAGAATTTTCTAATTTCTCTTGTCATATCTTCTTTGACCCTTTTGTTGTTTAAAAGTGTATTAATTTCCACATATTTGTAAATTTTTCATTTTCCTTTTGCTATTGATTTCTAGTTTCATTCCACTGTGATTGGGAAAGATGTTTTGTATGATTTCATTTTTTTAAAATTTATTTAGACTTGTTTTGTGGCCCAACATGTGGTCCATCCTGGACAATGTTCCATATGCACTTGAGAAAAATGTGTAATCTAGTGTTATTGGTTGGAGTTTTCTGTATATGTCTGTTAGATCCTTTTAGCCTATAGTGTTGTTCAAGTCCTCTATTTCCTTATTGATCTTCTGTTGACTGTTATATTCATTATTGAAAGCGGGGTATTGAAGTCTCCTATCATTATTGTAGAGCTGTCTATTTCTTCCTTCAGTTTTATCAATGTTTAGAATATTTTATTTATTTATTATATTTTAATATATATTTGCTATATATAGTGCATACATATGAGATATGTATTATGATATTTGGTACATTTGTCTTTATAATGGTTATATATTCTTGGTGAATAGACCCTTTTATCATTACATAATATCATTTTTTGTCTCTTGTAAGAAGTTTTGACTTAAAGTCTATTTTGTTTAATATTAGTATAGTTACACTTGCTCTCTTTTGGTTACTATTTGCGTGGAATATGTTTTTTATCCTTTCACTTTCAACTTATGCCTTTCCTTAGATCTAAAGTGATTCTTTTATAGACAGCATATAGTTGCATACAGTAGTCCCGCCTTATCTATGGTTTCAGTTACCTGCATTTGACCACAGTCCAAAAATATTAAATGGGAAATTCCAGAGATAAAATATTCATAAGTTTTAAATTGTGCACTGTTCTGAGTAGCATGATAAAATCATGCACTGTACCATTCCATTCTGCCCAGGACGTGAATTATCTCTTTGTCCAGCATATCCACACTGTATATACTACAGCCTGTTAGTCACTTAGTAGCCATCTCAGCTATCAGGTTGACTGTAATGGTACTGCAGTGCTTGTTTTCCAGTAACCCTTATTTTACTTAGTATATTTTATAATTGTTCTATTTTATTATTAGTTATTATTTTGATCTCTTACTGTGCCTAATTTACAAATTAAACTTTATCATAAGTGTATATGTATAGGGAAAAACATAGTATAAATAGGGTTCAGCACTATCCATGGTTTCAGGCATCCACTGGGGGGTCTTGGAATGTATCTCCTGTGGATAAGGGGAGACTACTGTACTATTTTTTTAATCTATTATGGGATTCTATATCTTTTGATTGGGGAATTTAATCCATTTACTTTTGAAGTAATTACTGGTAGTGAAAGACTAACATTTTGCCATTTTGTTATTTGTTTTATGTAGTTCTTATAGCTTTTTGTTCCTTGTTTCCTCCATTACTGTTTTCTTTTCCGTTTAGTTGATTTTTTGTGTTGATACTTCGATTTCCTTCTGATTTCTTGTTGTGTATACTCTATAGATTTGTTTTTGTTACCATGGAAATTACATATAACATCCTAAAGTTTTTGACTTTTAACAGTGTAATTATAATGCATCTTAGTGTGGATCTGTTCAAGTTTATCCTACTTGGATTTTATTGAGCCTCTTGTATTTGTATATCTATCTCTCTCCCCAAATTTAGGAAGTTTTTGACCATTATATCTTCAAATAAGCTCTTAGCCCCTTTCTCTCTCTCCTCTTTCTAAAACTCCCATAATGTGTATATTGGTCCACTTTTTGTGTCCCATAAATCCTTTAGTTTTTGGTCACTTTTCTTCACTCTTTTTTCTTTTTGCTCTTCAGACTCCATAATTTCAAATGACTTGTCTTCAAATTTGCTGATTCTTTCTTCTGCCTGTTCAAGTCTGTAATTGAATCCCTCTAATGAATTTTTTGATTCAGTTATTGTATTTTCAGTTCTAGAATTTCTTTGGTTCCTTTTTAAATAATTTGTCCCTTTGTTGATATTCTCATTTTGTTCACATATTGTTTTCTTGAGTTTCTTTAATTCTTAGTCTGTGTTTTCCTTTAGCTCTTTGAACATATTTATGACAACTGTCTTAGTTGTTTTAAAGAATTTGTTTAGTCTATCTGATACATATATTTATTCATGGACAGTGTATAGAGACTTATTTTGTTCTTTTGAGTGGGCCATGTTTTCCTGTTTCTTTTTATACCTTGTTATCTTTCATTGAAATTTGGGCATTTGAAAAAACTGCCACCTCTCCCATTCTTTGCAGACTAGAGAAGATATTCACTAATTAGCAGGGCATGTTTTGAGCCTTGGGATCAGCCCAGAGTGAAGGCTTAAGGTGTTCAGGTCTTCTCTGGGCATTTGGCCGGCCTGAACCTGTGTGTGTTCTTTTTTCAATTCTCCCTATATACATGGCTGCCTTTAAATGTCTTCTTTTTCCAAAGAGTCTCACTCAGTTTCTTTTCTTTTTCTTTTTTTTTCTTGTTGTGAGGAAGATCAGCCCTGAGCTAACATCCATGCTAATCCTCCTCTTTTTTTTTTTGCTGAGGAAGACCGGCCCTGAGCCAACATCCATTGCCAATCCTCCTCCTTTTTTTTTCCCCCAAAGCCCCAGTAGATAGTTGTATGTCATAGTTGCACATCCTTCTAGTTGCTGTATGTGGGACGCGGCCTCAGCATGGCTGGGGAGGTGGTGCCTCAGTGCGCGCCTGGGATCCGAACCCCGGACCACCAGTAGTGGAACATGCGCACTTAACCACTAAGCCACGGGGCTGGCCCTCAGCTTCTTTTCTAAGCCATAGATATTGCATTATTTTCCTCTACCCATAATCTCTTGTCCCAGGCATCTCTGGGTCTGGGGTTCCCCTGCAGTTTTCACACACCATGACACCTGCCACTGCTTTCTGTGATCTTTTCCAGCCTGAGATCCTATCTATGCCACTGTTTCACATCTGATCGCTGGGTCAGGCAAAACGGAAAGCAATCCCTCAGGCAGCTCACATATACATCATAATCCAACTTCTGAAAATAGAAGATAAAGAAAAAATCTAGAAAGCAGCAAGAAAGAAATTATACACTACATATAAGAAACAATGATTCAATGACTGCATACTTTTAATCAGAAACCATGGAGGCAAGAAGACAGTAGCACATCATCTTTATAGTGCTGCATAAAAAGAATTATCAACCCAGAATTCTATATCCAGTGAAAATATTTTTTAAGAATAAACATGAAATAAAGATATTTTCAGAGGAAGGGAAACTCAGGAAATTCATCGCTAGCAAATCTACTCTAAAGGATATGGTAACAGATGTTTTTCAAGCTATAGGAAATTATTCCAGAGAGAATCTTGAAATTTGGGTAAGAAATATGATCAATAGAACTAGTAAGTGTATGACTAAATAGAAGAGAGTATTTTTGTCCTTAAAGTTCTTTAAGATGTGTATGACTATTTAAATTAAATGTAATTACATTTCTTATGTAAAATATGATTATAAGGCATCTACATTTTACTTGAATGGTAATACATTAACATGAATAGACTGAAAGCTTAAGTGTGTATACTGTAATTCCTCAAGTAACCACTAAGGAAACAAAGATTTGTAGCAAAAAAAGCCAACAGGTTAATTAAAATGGAATTAAAAAGAGATATTTGAACAATACAAAAGTAAACAGGAAATGATAAACAGAAAAACAAAAAGCAGAGTGGGTAAAGTGGGTTAGGTTTAGGTGTGCCACTCAGGAGTTAGTGTTTTATATAAAGGCTCAATTCTTACAGGCTATTTGGGATCTATTCAGGTCTATGCCTCTTTGGGTCTATACCACACATGCCCAATGTGGGGCTGAGCTCAAGACTCAAATTTGTTCATACATAAAATTAGAGGATCCCCTTCTCCAACTGTGTTCTTCCTGGAATTTTCCCCATACTCTCTGGCTTCCAGGGGCCCCTTGCACAGTTTATCTAGCCAGACAGAGCGTTTCTATCAGAGTTTTATATGCCCCATTCTGCTGCACAATTCCACACAATTAGGGTCACTTGAGTGGGAAAGCAGCAAGAGAAAAGAGAGAAAAAACAATAAGAATTTCTTCCACACTCTTTGGACCACAGCAGTCCCCTTTCCCAGTCCTACTGACCAGAGAAATAGGTTTTCTCTTGTGATTTTAGTTATCCACACTACTACCACCATCACAGAATCACTGTAATTCCATGACTGGCGCTGGCATCAGGCCAGGCCAGGAGAGAAAAATAGAAGAATAGGGATTTCCCCACATACATACTCTTTAGCTTACAGAGGTCCACTTTTCTGGTACTCTGTCCAGAAAGTGGAGGTTTCTCTTGAAGATTTTTCTGCCTGTACTTGCTGTGCAGTTCCTTGACTCAACTGCTCTCAGTTCAAAGCTGATAGATAAAGGAGAGAAAAGTAGGAAACTCACTGCCATGCTGGTAATTCTTCAAGTTTTGACTTCCTTCCCCAATGTACATGCTATTATTTACTTTTCAGAGTCCTCAGGTAGTTGTTTTTTATATTATACCTAGAATTTTTAGTTTTAATCATTGGAGTAGATGGATTTAAATGGCCTTCTCCTATGTTTGCCAGCATGTCAAATAGTTTTCTGAATAGTTTTTTTCAAAATTTACTATTGGTATCAGCAGGAGTGTTAATTTGTTACAAGCTTCTCCATAATTTCAGCGAACCTGAAGTCCATTATCATCAATTTAAATTCTGTTCAATTGCCTAAATATAGCATAAATATAAAAGAACTTTTTAGCTCATCTAGCAAATTCAATACCTTCCCTCAAATGAAAGAAATAGAAGTTACTAAATAAATTGTTATAAGCCTCCTTTATTCTTAAGAACAAGTTCTATTGAAAAAAATTTAAAAAAAACAAATACAAATAAAGAGCTAGAATCCTAACAATATCAATATATCCTTGTGAAGAAAACATACAAAGCCTCTTAATCATAGAAGTTTTAATAAAAGAGCTTTATGCTACCTTTTCAGGAAATCAGTTGGAACTTAGCAGTAGGATATAGTTCTGTAGATTAAGAAATTAGAAGTTAAAATGTTTACCTTAAAGTAGATAAGGAATTGAGTTAGTTTAGTCTGCAGTGATCTTTTTGGAACCAAAATGGTGAGCAATTCCAAGTTTCAGAACTAAATTTGTAGTACAAAACCAATTTATTGTTGAATATATCCACATCAGTTTGTCAGCCAATCAGAACAAAGCACATGCAAGCTAGGTGGGTTCAATACCTAAATATTCCTAAATATTGAGCTTTAATTCTCTCTCTACCATTCCTACCTATGATACAAAAGTGGTAGGCATTCCTGTCACCCCTGGGTGAAATCCATTGACTTTCATTTATGTCCTTTAACTCATTAGGTAAGAGGTCTTTGTCTACATTTCTTCACTTTTGTTTGGTCTACCCTTCCTTAGAGGTTAACCCTTTCTTCATGGAATTTCTCTCCCTTTTGTTTATGGCTATTTCACTGTGGCAGAGGCTGGCTATACACTCACCAATTTTGTTCCCTCCTTCTGGCATACATGAAGACTTTATTTCTCAGACTCTCTGCATTTGGATGGGTTCATGTGATTAGTTCTGGCCAGTGAAATGTGAATAGGAATCATAAACATCACTTTTAGCACTGGGTACTAAAAATCTCTTTTTAACTCTTCAGAGATCATCTAATTTTTACATCTGTAGATTTCAGTGTGTTCCCTCTCTTATAGATAATTGAGAAAGATTTGAAAAGCATTTACAAAAAATCTAATTGCAAGAAATGATGCCTGGAAGGCCAGAGAGATGAGATATCTTTGCCTAGAAACCCACATAGGTTTTCCTGGCATAAGAACATTATGGTGCATCAGGGGAATTAGGCCCCCAAATTCTTGAAAGGCTGAAGAAAAGGCCTGAGATTCTGTTGTGTAATAAGGACTTTAGCTGGTATCCCCAGTTCCTGAGAGGTACTCCTTAAATTCTTGGAATTTCCTGAGTGATAGGGTCTTTGTCATTCATGGTGAGCCCCTAGATAGTTTATGCTAATGAATGACTCAGATGGGGGCTGGCCACATCAGAAAGACCAACCATGGGATTAGAGGGTGGGGTCTTTGAGCCAGGTGATATCAGCCCAACCTCTGGAGAGGGGAGGGGGACTGGAGATTGAGTTCAACCATGTAGCCAATGATTCAATCATGCCTACATAATGAAACTAAAAAAAACAAAAAATCCGAACTGAAGCTCTGATGAATTTCCCAGGTTAACAGTACTCTGTGCATATTGTTTCACATCATTGTGCTGGAAGGGTGATGCATCCTGACTCTATGGGAAGAGGACATGGAACTTTATGTTTGGGGCTTTCCCAGACCTTGCCCAATGTGTCTCTTCTTTTGGCAGATACTGATTTGTATACTTTTTGCAATAATAAAACTGTAATTGTAAGTATAGCACTTTCATGAGTTCTGTGGATTGTCCTAGCATATTTTCAAACCTAGGGGGGTAGCAGGAACCCCCAAATTTATAGGTAGCTAGTCAGAAGTGAGAGTGGCCTGGAAACCTCTGAACTTGTGGCTGGTGTCTGAAGTGAGGGTAGTCTTGTGGAAGACTATGCCCTTCACCTCTGATGTCATTGCAGATTCTTAAGTAGACTCCTGGGTGTCACTGGAGAGTCACAAGGCTTGAACCAAGTCAGAGCATTCAATCCTATGTGAAATGGCTTGTAGGTTTTATCCTCAAACCTCATACTCATCTGTCATCTAATAGGTAGGGTGTTACTGGAATAAAACACATATCTTAAAATTTTTCATGATTCTCTCAATTTCCCAAAAGAACAGGACCATCAACTCCAGAGCATCATTTTAAACTTCTTCCCAAGTTGATGTGGGGGATCAGAATTGGCCACCTCAAAATATGTCTCTTTACCTTGATTATTTTCAAGAAAGAAACTTTGACCCCCCCCCCACAACTAACTGCCTAAAAAAATCTAATATAGAAGGCCTGTCCACAGGACAGGCCATCACTGTAGATAACTCTGCCTATGGATAGACTGGCAGGGTCCTTGCTAAGCCCATTCTTATGAAAGCTCTTAAAACCAAGTAAAAGTAAGTTATCCTTTGTAAGAGACATTTACATTTGTAAGGAAAATCTCCATTTGTAAAGGTATCTCCCTCTCTGTACCGGGAAGAAGCGGGGGTGACCTTGTCTCTAGGAACTCTTATCAGTGCGGAAGGTGAAGACTTAAATCTGCATAATAAACTTACTCTTGTTTACTGTGCTTTTCTGCTAATCTCCCATAGGTGACTCCTCTCACCCTTGACATCCTCCTTTGTCTTTACGTGAAGATAGTATGTAAAATGAAAACCTCCACCATTTTGATGAGTTACCCAGCTTTACTGGGTCTCTCCCATGTATACATGTTATAAAGCTTTGTTTTATTTTCTCCTGTTATTCTGTCTCATGTCAATTTAATTCGTACCCCATCCAGAAGGACCCAGAGTAGGTAGAGGATATGACTTCCTGCCCTACAGTTTGGTGACTTGTATGGGGTAAAAATTCACTGGCTGGTCACTCTTTCCTCCTGGACTACTGCAACTGAGAGGTCCTGGACCCCTGACAAGAGCTGGCAGGAGGTAAGAGTTCTTACCATGTCAGTCTCCCAGATCTCTGCCTACAGGGTCCAATGGAAGTGAGAGTGGTGAGTTTTTTTCCTTTTCTGAATTTAGATTAACAAGAGGAAATATCAGTGAAGCTAGCTTCTTGGACTTGGCAACTCTAGGAAATTTGGTTGAGTACTCATTGGTTGTAGATCTGTTTCCTCCCAGAGATAGTATTTTTCCTTGTCTCTGTCTTTTTTGGCATTTGTCATAAGTTTCTTTTGTCTTGTTCTATGTCTTGAGAGCTTGGCTTTGTGACCATTCTGGTCTCTGCCATCCGGAGGATGTTTGTACCGGCACACATCTTTGTAGCCAGTTGAGTAGACTAGGGTTCTGGGAGATGCTCTCTTTGTCCAGCTGTGTCTGCACTCAGGAATTTGTCATAAGGGGTCCGAATTGCTTTCATTAGGGGACTTTGTTGTCTCAACCTACATTATTTGTGGTGCAATGATGGTCTTTGCTGTCTTAGGCTATTTTTGGAAGTGAATTCTATAGATTTCTTTTGGGGATGCCTCTTGCATCCATGGTTAAGCTTATTGATATGATTCACTGTTAAGATCATACTCGTCAATGTGGCTAGATGATGGATCATTTAAATTGGAAAAACTTCTAAATTGGGGAAAACATTTGTGAGAGCTCTTATCATAGTTATTTTATTGGTACCTATAAAAGGCCAAATTAGAAAAGGAAAAAAAAATGACTAGCCTGAAGACTCTAACTCAGATTACAATTAAATTGAGAAAATGTAAAGTGTAAGTGTTAATAAGATTATAAAGGTTGGGCACAAAGCTTTGGAAGAAGAGGAGAGAAGTCAAGGTGGCGGCACAGGCAGACTCTGAACTCACCTCCTCCCGTGGACACAGCAGACTTACAACTAATCTTGGAAGAATTACCCCTGAGAGAGAACTGAAAACTGGATAAGAGGAACCCCTGCAACAAACGACAGTCCTGACTAAGGTGGAAGGGGCAGAAAGTTTCTTCTGGAGAGAAAAAAATGCCACTTTCACAAGCCGCAATGCTTTGTGGCCATCCAGGAGCAATCTAAAAGTATGCAGCCTTACCTGGAGGAGTGGGGGACCTCAACCAGGGAGTGTTGCTGCTATAAGCACTTTTTGGACCCAGCACAACTAAGATGAGTGTCATAATATCTGGCTTTGCTGGCTACTAACAACAATAGAGAATAACCCGAGAAAAGCTGAGACACAAGGAAATTAATGCTGGGTCTCAAAGGGCTCATGCACAAATTCACCTGTTTTGGAAAGCAGCCTAAAATCACCAGAAAGAAAGGTACACAGTCCTTTGGTGAAAAGAGACGCACCTGATAGGTTCTGGGTGCATCCCAGTGAGAGGTGAGACCTCTCCAGTGACTGCAACATTGGCAGAAGCCATTCTTGTGACCTGGTGTGGGCATGCTGACACAGATGCTGGCAGATGCCATTGGAGTTCTCTCCCTGGCCTGCTAGCCTCAGGTCTACCCCACCCACTAGAGCACCAATGTAATCCAGCTCAGCCAAGGAAAGCAGTCCACCCTAGGGACTGACCCCACCCAACAACAAGCCCTTGGGCAACTTGTAGGCCTGCATAGGCAAGTGCCTGGATTCTCTGCAGCCTGGTGAGTGGGTCCACCTCTGTGGGGCAGGGTGTGCACGAGGAGTGGGTGGAGTGTGTGGGGCTTTGGTGGAGTGTGTGGGGCCTCTGCCATGGGGTGATGGGGTCAGCTTCAGGGAGTTGGGGTGTGTGCACAGGGAAAGACTCTGTTGATGATGTACATGGCCCTGTGGGTGGTGGGGCTTGTCAGCTGTGGAAGACTTGTGCTTCTCAACAGCCATGTAGGGAATTGGCCCCACCTTCCAAAGCCTGAAACAACAGGGTGCTCCTGTAGCTGGACCCAGCACCCCCCAGCTGCAATCCTCGGAGAGCTGACAAGAGCCTTATAGGCTAGAGGCCTATAGCGTTTGTAAGCCCCTGAGCCTAACAGCCAGACACACTGGGGGCCTATTCACTTAGTAGAAAAACTGCAACAGGAATGTGCTATTATACCTTGCAGCCAACTGTACTGGGTCTTCCCACACCCAATAAGGAGACTGAAGGGTCCACAACAACCACACACAGCTGAGCATTACAACTAGCTGGCCAGGGGGACAGCTCAGCCTCCCTGGGCACCTACAGCAAGAGCAAACCTGTTACAACAGAAGGACACACATAGCCCACATGGGGGTCACTCCTGGAACACTTGGAACTGGTGACGAGAGGGAAGCACACTGCAGGGCCTCATAAGGCATCACTTACATAAGGTCACCTCTCCAAGGTCAGGAGATGTAGCTGACCTACCTAATACATAGATACAATCACAGAGAAAGAGGCAAAATGAGGAGGCAAAGGAATACATTCCATGTAAGGGAACAGGAAAAAACCCTAGGAAAAAAACTAAATGAAACAGAAATGAGCAATCTACCTGACTGAGAGCTCGAACAAGGAGTCATAAGGATGTCCACGGATCTTGGGAGAAGAATGGATGAACTCAGTGAGAACGTCAACAAAGAAATGGAAAGTATAAAAAAGAACCAACCAGAAATGAAGAATACAATACTGGAAATGAAAAATTCACTAGAGGGACTCAAAAGCAGAGTAGAGGATACAGAAGAACGGATCAGTGAGATGAATGAAAGACTAGAAGAAATCACCCAAGCTGAACAGATAAAAGAGAAAAGAATTAAAAAGAGTGAAGACAGTCTAAGGGACCTCTGGGACAACATCAAGGGCACTAACATCCACGTTATATGTGTCCCAGAAGGAGAACAGTGAGACAAAGGGGCAGAGAAGCTATTTGAAGAAATACTAGCTGAAAACTTCCCTAACCTAAGGAAGGAAACAGACATCCAGGTACAGGAAGCACAGAGAGCACCAAACAAGATAAACCCAAAGAGGCCCACACCGACACATCATAATTAAAATGTCCAGAATTAAAGATAAAGAGAGAATCCTAAAAGCCACAAGAGAAAGACAACAAGTTACATACAAAGGAAACCCCATAAGGCTATCAGCTGACTTCTCAGCAGAAATCTTGCAGGCTAGAAACAGTGGCATGATATATGTAAAGTGCTAAAAGGAAAAAACCTACAGCCAAGAATACTCTACCTGGAAAGGTTATCATTCAAAATGGAAGGAGAGATAAAAAGTTTCTCAGACAAACAAAAATTAAAGGAGTTTGTCACCAAGAAACCAGTTCTACAAGAAAAGCTACAGGGACTTACCTAAGGGGGCAAGAGAAGACCACAAATGGGAAAAATTATCTATTTCCATGATAAGAGGGTAATGGATACAAACACACAAAAAAGAGGTTAGATATGATATCCAAAACATAAAATGTGGGAGGAGGGGAGTTAACGAGTAGAGCTTTCAGATAGAGATCAAACTAAAGAGACCATCAACTTAATATAGATTGCTATGTACATAGGTTGCTATATATGAATCCCATGGTAATCACAAACCAGAAACCTATAATAAATCCACAAAAAACTAAGAGAAAGGAACCCAAACATAATGCTAAAGAAGACTATCAAACCACAGGGGAAGAGAGCAAGTGAAGAAGAAAGGAACAGAGAAGAACTACTAAAACACCGAGAAAAAAAAAAAAGTTAAAAAATGGCAGTAAGTACATACTTATCAATAGCTACTTTAAACATCAATGGACTGAATGCTCCAATTAAAAGGCATAGGGTGGCTGACTGGATAAAATAACAATACCCATATATATGCTGCATGCAGGAGACACACTTCAGACCTAAAGACACTCACAAACTGAAAGTGAAGGGATGGAAAAGGTACTCCATGCAAATGGCAATGAAAAGACAGCTGGGGTAGCAATACTCATATCAGACAAAATAGACTTTAAAACAAAAACTGTAACAAGAAACAAAGAAGGGCACTACATAATGATCAAGGGAATAATCTAACAAGAGGATATAACACTTGTAAATATCTATGCGCCCCATGTAGGAGCACCTAAATATATAAAGCAATTATTAACAGACGTAAAAGGAGAAATAGACAGTAACACAATAATAGTAGGGGACTTTAACACTCCACTTACACCAAAGATCATCCAAACAGAAGATCAATAAGGAAACATTGGTCTTAATCAACACACTAGAACAGATGGACTTAGTAGATATATATAGAACATTCCATCCCAAAACTGAAGAATACACATTCTTTTCAAATGCACATGGAACACTCTCCAGGATTGATCACATATTAGGCCACAAAACAAGTCTCCATAAATTTAACAAGATTGAAATAATACCAAGCATCTTTTCTGACCACAACGATATGAAACTAGAAATCAACTATAGGAAGAAAACCAGAAAAGCCACAAATATGTGGAGATTAAACAAAATGCTACTGAACAACGATTGGGTCAATGAAGCAATCAAGGAGAAATCAAAAAATATCTGGAGATAAGTGAAAATGAACATATGACATGCCAGAATTTATGGGATACAGCAAAAGCAGTTCTAAGAGGAAAGTTTATAACAATACATACCTCCCTCAACAAACAAGAAAAATCTAAAAATAAACAGTCTAACAGTACACCTAAAGGAACTGGAAAAGGAAGAACAAACAAAGCCACAAATCAGTAGAAGAAGGGAAATCATAAAAATCATAGCAGAAATAAAGGAAATAGAGACTAAAAAACAATAGGAAAAAATCAATGAAACCAAGATTTGGTTCTTTGAAAAGATAACTAAATTGACAAACCTTTAGCTAGACTCACCAAGAAAAAAAGAGAGAAGGCTCAAATAAGTAAAATCAGAAATGAAAGAGGAGAAGTTACTACAGACACCTCAGAATACAAAAGATTATAAGAGAATACTACAAAAAGCTATAGGCCAACAAATTGGATAATCTAGAAGAAGTGGATAAATTCTTCTTAGAATCATACAACCTTCCAAAACTGAATCAAGAAGAAATAGAGAATTTGTATGGACCAATCACCAGTAAGGAGAACAAAATGATAATCAAAAACCTCCCAAAAAATAAAGGTCCAGGACCAGATGGCTTCCCTGGTGAATTCTACTATACATTCAATGAAGACTTAATACCTATCCTTCTCAAACTTTTCCAAAAAATTGAAGAGGAGGGGAAGCTTCCTAACTCGCTCTACAAAGTCAACATTGCCCCGATACAAAAACCAGACAAGGACAACACAATAAAAGAAAATTAAAGACCAATATCACTGATGAACATTGATGCGAAAATCCTCCACAAAATACTAGCAAATCACATACAACCATACATCAAAAAGATTATACACCATGATCAGGTGGTATTTATTCCAGGGATGCAGGGATGGTTCAATATCTGCAAATCAATCAGTGTGATACACCACATTAACAAAATGAAGAATGAAAATGGCATGATCATCTCAATAGATGCAGAGAAAGCACTGACAAGATACAGCATCCACTTATGATAAAAACTCTGAAAAAATGGGTATAAAGGAAAATACCTCAACATGATAAAGGCTGTATATGGCAAACCCACAGCTGTGTATGGCAAACCCACAGCCAACATTATCCTCAATGGTGAAAAACTGAAAGCTATCCCTCTAAGAACAGGAACCAGATAAGGATGCCCACTTTCACCACTCCTATTTAACATAGTATTGGAAGTCCTAGCCAGAGCAATCAGGCAAGAAAAAGAAATAAAAGGGATTCAAATTGGAAAGAAAGAAGTGAAACTGTCACTATTTGCAGATGACTTAATTTTATATATAGAAAACAATAAAGAATCCACCAAAAAACTTTTAGAAATCATAAGTGAATACGGTAAAGTTGCAGGATACAAAATCAACATACAAAAATCGTTGCATTTCTATACACTAACAACAAAGTAGCAGAAAGAGAAATTAAGAATACAATCCCATTTACAATTGCAACAAAAAGAATAAAATACCTAGAAATAAACTTAACCAAAGAGGTGGAAGATCTGTACACTGAAAACTATAAAACATTGCTGAAAGAAATTGAAGAAGACACAAAGAAATGGAAAGATCTTCCATGATCTTGGATTGGAAGAATTAACATATTTAAAATGTCCATACTTTCTAAAACAATCTATAGATTCAATGCAATCCCTATCAAAGTTCCAACAACAGTTTTCACAGAAATAGAACAAGAATCCTAAAATTTATATGGAACAACAAAAGACCCTTAATAGCCAAAGGAATCCTGAGAAAAAAGAACAAAGCTGGAGTATCACAGTCCTTGATTTCAAAATGTGCTACAAAGCTATCTTACCAAAACAGCATGGTACTGGCACAAAAACAGACACACAGATCAATGGAACAGAATTGAGAGCCCAGAAATAAACCACACATCTATGGACAGTGAATTTTCAACAAGAGAGCCAAGAACATACAATGGAGAAAAGAAAATCTCTTCAATAAATGGTTTTGGGAAAACTGGCCAGCCACATGCAAAAAAGTGAAAGCAGACCATTATCTCACACCATACACAAAAATTAACTCACAACGGATTAAAGACTTGAATGTAAGACCTGAAACCATGAAACTGCTAGAAGAAAACATAGGCAGTATGCTCTTCAACATCGGTCTTAGCAACATATTTTCAAGTACCATGTCTGATCGGGCAAGGGAAACAATAGAAAAAATAAACAAATGGGACTACATCAAATTGAAAACCTTCTGCACAGCAAAGGAAACCATCAACAAAATGAAAAGACAACCTAACAATTGGCTGAAGATATTTGTAAACCACATATCTGATAAGGGTGTATAAAATATATATAAAATATAAAGAACTCATACATCTCAACAACAAAAAAACTAACAACCCAATCAAAATATGGGCTAAAGACCTGCACAGACATTTCTCTGAAGAAGATATACAGGTGGCCAACAGGCACATGAAAAGATGTTCAACATCATTAACTATCAGGGAAATGCAAATCAAAACTACAATGAGATATCACCTCACTCCCATCAGAATGGCTATAATTAACACAGGAAACAACAAGTGTTGGAGAGGATGTGGAGAGAAGGGAACCCTCATATACTGCTGGTCGGAGTGCAAACTGGTGCAGCCACTATGGAAAACCATATGGAGATTCCTCAAAAAATTAATGATAGAACTACCATGCGATCCAGCTATTCCACTGTTGGGGGAAGAGGGAGAATCTCCCTCTGCCCTTTTCCTTAAGGTTCTTATGGCTGGCCAAATAATTAACAAGACAGGTTAGCAGGAGAAAATAATACCAAGTTTAATAACATGTATACATGGGAGAAGCTCAGAAATGAGCAACTCGTCCCTCTGTCTAAGCTGCTTGCTTAAGTATTGTAGCTAAAGGCAAGGAGCGTGTTGGGGGTGGGTAGTGGCCTGGGACTTCAGAGGGCAGGAGGACAATTCTTTTTGGGGTCATCTATAGATAATGTGGTCAGGGAGAGACAGAGTTTTTTGATAAAAGAGGCTTGGTGCCTTTGCTATTGTAACCTCTATCCTACATTATCTTTATAGCCATCATGATAGAAGATCTGTTCCAGGAGGGAGCCACCATGTCAAATTCTTTAGGCAGTTAGTGGGGGAGGTCAAATGTCCCTCAGAGAAAACAATCAAGGTAAAGAGATATATTTCAGGGTGGCCAAATCTTGATCTCCCACACCACTGTTGGCTGTTTATGCAAAGAATATGAAAATACACATGCATAAAGATACATGCACCCCTGTGTTCATTGCAGCATTATTCACAATAGCCAAGATTTGGAAGCAACCTAAGTGCCCATCAAGGGACGAATGAATAAAGAAGATGTGGTATATATACACAATGGAATACTACTTAGCCGTACGAAACAATGAAATCCAGCCATTTGTGACAACATAGATGGACTTTGAGGGTATTATGCTAAGTGAAATAAGTCAGAGGGAGAAGATCAAATACCGTATGATCTCACTCATAAGTAGAAGATAAAAAGAACAACAAACAAACACATAGCAACAGATATTGGATTGCTGGTTACCAGAGGGGAGGAGGGGAGGGAGAAGGGTGAAAACTAAGATTAGGCACATATGTGTGGTTATGGATTGTAATTAGTATTTGGGTGGTGAACATGATGTAATCTATGCAGAAATAGAAGTATAATGATGTAGACCTGAAATTTATGTAATGTTATAAACCAACGTTACTGCAATAAAAAAATTTTTTTTTAAAAAAGATTATAAAGGTTGGAATATTTGAGCTGATTTTATATAAAGAGGTTATCTCAACTTTTCCTGATTATGTTTTAAAATGTCTGACTGGGAATGCTTCCCCTTTCCAAAATTATAAGACCAAGACCTATTGATAAAGTCCTAATGAAAGCTATGATTTGAACTATAAGAGGTGATGGAATTCAGATGAAATTTTATAGAAAAAAATTGATATATTTACAGGCTTTATGTGAAGTGATTGAATCTCTTTTTTGCCTGATTGTGTTATAGACTGTATTGTGGGGATAGACAGTGTGTCTCACTAGGGAACATTTTCCCTGCCTGATTCTAAGACAGCATATAACTCTGCCCTTAAGACGATGGTAATTCAACTTATAAAAAGGAAGTCAATAGGGTTGCCTAAGCCCTCAGCATATGAGAAAAAAACTAGAGGCTAATATCAGGTGCTGATAAAGAAGATAATGGGAGCTTCCCCGTCACCCCCCACCGGGTAAATTGGTCTAGGCTTAAATTGTACACTTAGAAAAAGCGCCTTTGTTAAATGATTTCTGCAGACTTTTAAAGGTGTGATACATTGTCCTGAAAGTTTTAGAACATACAAATCTTTTGATTCACTTCTTAAATTAAAAACTTCCCTGATATAAAGAAGCAATTGGAAAAATGCAGCTGGAAGGGCATGTTAACCTCTTTTTCTGTCATTCAAACTCTAATCCAGTTCTTTGGGGACCTGGAAGCCACTGTCTTTGTCTTGTAAATCTCTGCAAGGCCTGAGGTATGACTCTAAAAAGCAGTTCAAAGTTCACCTGTCTTTTGCCAATCCCAAAGCCTCCCCTATTCCTCAAAATGCTCCTAGACATTGATCGAGACAAAAGATTGAGACATTAGAAACAGATAAGACAGATATGCCACAGAAACTCCATATTAAAGAAAACTTGACTGCTTTCTCTGTGCCTTTATGATGTAGATTTTCTGCTCCCATCTTCTCTAGGACCTCAGAGCCATTCTTTGAAATACAAATGTTTCTCAGAAACTAGTGAGTTTTGTATTATACCTGATTCAGAACAAAAATTTAACATCTCTGTCTGTGTCTACTTGTGTGTTTATGTGTTTATATGTATGCTATGTACGTGTGATATTTTACCTCTGGATGGCCAAAATCAAGAGCTCTGTTTAATTGACTTAAAGTAAGTGGTTACATGTCTTTCAAGTTAACTTGATATGAAATAATCTTTGGTGAATGAAAGGTTGTTTAAGTTGGTTTGATTAAAATAGACATGTCCTCAGAGTTATCAGCATTGGATCTGATGCAGACATGCAGCCTTTATTCTACATTTATTGGTCAAATAAGCTGATGTTATCTTTATTACAAAACCGGTTAACAAAAATAATGATACTGGCTCAATACAAGGTTGACATAGGTGAAGCCATATTGTAGAAAAGAAACCATATTGTAACTTTGGATGACCTCTGACTAACTCTGGACTTTATGGCCCCACCCAGCTGCTATAAGTTGATAACTTTGTTCTTTTGAGTTCCTTAGGAATGTGATGACCCCTGGGCAGAGAGTCTATGCTGATAGCCATCATCAATGACAACTGAAAGATCAGGGTATAGGGTGTTGCTCCAGCCTCTGATGCATATCAAGTAAAACAAAAGACTGCCAGGAACTAAGACCAGATGGATGAGACTCTGAGACCAGATGCCTCCACCCAGTAATCAGAAGGATGCCCTCACCCTGAGACCAGATGCCTCCACGCAGTAATCAGATGGATGCCCCCACTCTGGGACCAGATGCATCCCCCACTCAGACACCAGCCCTCTATATAACTGGCCTGTAGTCTTTGTTCTGTAAGATGGTTTTTTTCACACATTAGTCAGCCATCTTCCTTCTTGCTAGCAAGCTGTAATAAAACTCCTTTCTTTCCTACCTCCTTGCCTCTTCACTATTGGCATGTCTTGCAGTGGGCAGATGAACCCCCTTTTGGGGAGTTACAATAACAACTTAAAATGATGGCTAATTTTGCCTCATGTGTCATGAAGTCTTGTAGGCAATCTAAATAATTATTGAGAACAAGTAACTAAATAGATATGAAAAAGATGAGCGTTGGGTAAACTTTTAACAATAATTATGTGTTATGGTGTATTTAAAATAGCTTCCAAAGTCTCTTTGGTAACTTGAAACTTTGAAGTTTTTCTAGGTTAAATTAAATTAAATGATAAAAATCCATGGAATATTTAGATCATCTCTAAATAAGATAAAATATTAGACATTAATTATTAAATATTGGTTTACCTACTTTTGGCTTCTTATTACAGAAAAAACAAAAGGTCTTGGGTCTATTGGGAAACATGTGTTTTGTTAAAAGATTGTACTATAAACTAATATGTTTCCAGAAAATATAAAATGTGTTTATAAATTTGTCAAGCCACAGAATGCTAATGTAAAAGACAGTTTATAATTGATTACTTAGTTTTTAGTTAAAAATTAAGGTTTCTAAGAGTTAAAAATTCTAATATGTGATTAAAACTACTAAAAATTAAGGAAAATATGTTTGTATTTAAGGAAGGTAAAATATATGTTTTTAGTAAAGAATGTATAAAGAATGAAAATATTTTTGTTTGTTTTGTCAAGAAAGATAAATTTGTCCTAAAGTACTAGGAGGAAAGAAAAGGAGGCATAGGAGAAATTCTGAGTATAAAAAGAAAGATATAAAAGATTTGTGGAAGAGGAATTCTGAAAAAGGAGTTTTGCACATGGTCAAGTTGGCTAAGATTAAAATAAATTTAATTACATAAATGAGTTTTAATATCAAAAGTAAACTGGTACAAAATTAGAATTTTGTTGTTTTCCCTCTCTTAAAAAGATAATTTTTAAAAACTTTTAGTCTGCTCTTGGCAAAGAGATTATAAAAGGTGTTTTTTTTCCTTGAGTAGTCTACAAGAAGGGTAGGGATTTTGTGTTTTATTAAAATAAATTTCCTATATTGTTTTTATCAGGTCTTTAATCACAGGTGTTAAGGTTTTTCATACAACCGTTTAATTTTCTGCATTTGCCTGAAAATCTTTAACTGTCACCATGGTTAAATGAATAACTAAGCATTGTTTCATAGGGACCTATGATATTGTGTGGGTAAATGTTATTGATGCAAGAGTTTTAAAAATTATATAACATTCCAAAACTTCTAATCTGTCCTGGTTGTCAGTCATAATTCTAGTTATTATCTTGAGTGTTGTATGTCACAGAAATAACCAAGTTTCTTTGTCACTTGTCATTTTTAAGTATTTTGGCATTTATGGACAGTTATTGTTTTACTCTGATGCTTTTGCAAATGTTTTCATCTTCAGTGAGACTCATGGAAGGGACTCGGGCATTTACTCCAGAATGCAGCTTTCTGATAAATTTACAGATTATAAAACTGAACTGAGTAAAAAATTACAGAACTCTAACAGAAAAACTGATGGCCCCATGAAACTGCTAACAAAAGATTAAGATCAAAAATCAGTTACACAGGACTAAATGAACTGAGGAGGATGATTATAAATTTTTATGACTTTTGTTTGAAATATTTCTGATTTTTAAAAATGTTTTGTTTTTTCAGATTTAAGGAAAACTTTTTCTCTTTTCTCTTAAGCTAACTATGACTTACAGCAATTTGGTAATAATTTGGTGATAAATTTGGTAAATTATACTTTTGTAAATAGAATTGAAACATTTATTTTTTTCTCTCTACCTGATTCCTCCAGAATTTGGAAACTCTCAGTAAGTGAATATTCTTATTTCATGGCAATATAGTTATTTGCATAAGTTCAATAAGAATCTGTTCTCCTTATAACAAGACACAATTGGAAACATTTGTTATATTACCAAGGCTTTGACTGGAATGTCCTATTTAAGAGAAATGTACAGGCTCAGATATGACAAGACAACTTTTGAGGAATAAAGGTTGACTTCCTAGAATAAAGCCACTTGGAAATATTGGCCTGGTACCTTGTTTACAGCATTCCCAGCAACCCTTACTGGGTAAGGAATGTCACTTATCTGGCAGGTGCAACGAACCTCAAAATATTTTGGGGGTCCTTGAAAAGAGAGGAATTCACCCAAATCTAAGGTATTACAGGGGAAGCCTGATGAAAAATCCTTGGCTTGGCTTTCCTGGCCTCAAGAGGCCTTTAAAGTTCAATCTGAGCTTCCTTATAAAGAGTTCCAGCAAAGCAAGTTTAAAAGAGCCTATGTGATCAATTGCTATTCTTGCTGTACTTATGTAAATAACTGGGCCAAATTTATTGAAGCTAGATTTATTTTACAAACTAGTTAGTCTCAATTTGTCTATCTTTAATAAAAATGAGGGTGATTTTAGAGAGAAAAATTATATTTCAGTAAAAACTACAGTGCACATTTGTGGATATTAGATCCTAGATCTGTTAATTGTCTTTGAGGTTTTTGTTTTCTACCTGTAAACTGGACTGGATCCTGAATTCTTCTAGTCTCATGACATATCTGGCTACAAATCTCCAAACTAACATTTTCAATTTTTTTCCAGCATTTTTATTTGAAATAATTGAGAACTGAAACCACTCTTGTTCCTGAAGCCCTACAAACTGAAGCTGGACAAGTTGATATATATTTAAGAGAGATCACCATGATAACATGCCTGTTGCTGTGTAAGCCACTCGAACGGATACCTGAACACCTGATGACATCATCAGAGACATTTCAAACTGCAAAATATTCTTTGACCCTTACATCTAGAAATCTTTTTGACTGGCTGTTCCCTGGACTCAGAAACTGGTTTATAATTTGCTCCAACCATTAACTTTGTTTTTCTTTTGTTTCCATAGAAATATTTCTTATTAAATACCTGATTGCTTGCTTCCACAATATAGGCCTAACTTTGGGAGCCCGCCTGTATCACTGCCTGCTGAAATGAATTTAACTGGACTGATCTATTATCAGGACTCAGAAATGTGTTCAGTGAGATGGAACAATATACCAACTCAGCTTCTGGACTATGAAACTTCCTAAAGTTTCAAAAGGACTGTGAAACTTCTTAAGTATCAAAGGTGGGACCATGAGGGATCAGAATTGGCTACCTCAAAATATGTCTCTTTACCTTGATTATTTTCAAGAACAAAAGACTCTGAAAGAAACTTTGACCCCCAATTCGACTAACAGCCTAAAAGAATGTGAGATAGAAGGCCTGTCCCAAGGACAGGCTATCACTGTAGATAACTCTAGGTATGGATAGACTGGGAGAGTCCTTGCTAAGGCCATTCTTATGAAAGCTCTGAAAACCAAGTAAAAGTAAAAGTTATCCTTTGTAAGAGACATTTACATTTGTAAGGAAAATCTCCATTTGTGAAGGTATCTCCCTCTCTGTACCGGGAAGAAGCGGGGGGTGACATTATCTCTAGGAACTCTTATCAGTGCGGAAGGTGAGGACTTAAATCTGCATAATAACCTTACTCTTGTTTACTGTGCTTTTCTGGTAATGTCCCGTAGCTGACTCCCCCCACCCCCAACATCCTCCTTTGTCTTTACCTGAAGATGATATTTAAGATGAAAACCTCCACCATTTTGGTGAGTTACCCAGTTTTCCCTGGGTCTCTCCCATGTATACATGTTATAAAGCTTTGTTTGATTTTTTCCTATTATTCTGTCTCATGTCAATTTAATTTGTACCCCATCCAGACGGACCCATAGTGGGTAGAGGATATGTCTTCCTCCCCTACATTGAGAAGCTAAACCCTTAATTTCTTATACTCCGTGGACTAAAGCTGAACTATGAGCCATAGTCAAAGATTTCCGCCAAGTAACCAAAGATCTTTACACATTTGCTGAGGAATATATATAGTCATTCAAACTTATCAACCTGGTTTCTCTCACTTACCTCAGCTAGTTCATATGCTTGTCAGTGAAGGCCACACCCAGCATTGGGTGAAAACTGATGATTGGGAAAATCCTGAAAGGCCTCCAGGATTGCAACCAGGAGACAACCCACTGACGTGTTGTATGATCAGGCTCAAGCAATCGCTAGAAGACTTCATCAGCCAATTCCTAGGGCTTTTCCTAAGGCTTTTTTCCTAGGCAATTCCGAAGCCTGTTGACTGAAACAAAATGCAGGCTTGTGCACAAAAACCTGATGAACTTATTCATGACTATTACAATCAATTTCAAATTGCTTTTAAAGAAAACTTTCGTCTTCCTTTAGATGTTGATTCCACACAGGTAGCTTTTAACCCTATGTTTACTAATGGGCTGAACCAGGACTTTTCCCTTCTAGTGAAAAGGACCAGGATGAAATGGGAAACTATGTCCACTCCAGATTTAGTTAATCTGGCAAACCAGCTCTCTCGCACTCTAGGTGAGTCGCCTAAAAGAAAGACCGCTAAAATTCTCAATCTTCCACGCTAGCAGATGAAGGCCCTTAAGGGAAACCAAAAACTTCCCAGTTTCAGTTGTTATTGCAAAAGAGCCAGGACATTGGAAAAGAAATTGTTACAAATTTAAGTGCTTCAAATGCCTTCAGCCCTCTAACTAGCCTTTCCAATGTCCCCCAAATTCTCAGTGACGGTGCTCCAAGGAAACACAGGGGCTGTTACCAATCCTCCCTCTTAATCGGCTTGGGGAAACATTTCTCCAGATTGGAGATGAATCTCTTTCTGCCCTAAGTGACACCAGAGCCACACTCTTGGTGCTCATCTCCACTACTACGAAGCAGCCCTGCCTCAGCGTACTAAAATAGTTCAAGTAGTGGGGATTCCTAATAAACCTCAAAGGTTTCTGTCTCTGAACCTACTCCCTTTTGAAAGACACACACCCTTTTCTCCTCAGTCCATCTGCCCCTATTTACTTATTAGGCCAAGACTTCTTGGAAAAGTATCATGCCAGAATTTCTTTCTCCGAAAAGGGGTAAATATTCTAGAATTTGACAGTAGCCATCAAAGCAGCCAACCATGTGAATTGAATGACCCTTTGACATCTTTTATTTTCTCTATCTCTGATGGTCCTGGAGCTGATTCTGGAAACACTGTTCATTCGTCTCTATTGAATCAGCTACCACCCTCCTTATGGGCAAAATCTCCAACTGATATTGGTAAAATTCACAGCACACCTCCCATCAAGATTCAAATAGATTCTTCATAAACTCTCCCCAGAATTAATCAATACCCTATAAGTAAAGAAGCTCTTCAAGGTATAAAGCCTGTAATAGAAGATTTCAAGTCTCAAGACCTCACTATCCCTTATACTAGTCCCTGTAATACTCTTATTTTACCTGTGAGAAAAACCAAGGTCCAGGGCTGGAGGTTTGTCCAGGACCTCCAAGCAATAAACAACATTGTTATCCTTCAACACCCTGTCGTTCCCAACCCTCATATGCTACTAACATCCCTTCCCACTGGAAGCAAATTCTTTAGGGTAACTGATTTATTCAGTTCATTCTTGAGCATTCCAGTTATAAAGCTAGTCAACACTTTTTTTTTTTTGACTCTATTTTTTTTATTGATGTTTTAATGGTTTCTAACATTGTGAAATTTTGGGTTGTGCATTTTTGTTTGTCCATCACCATATATATAACTCCCTTCACCCCTTGTGCCCACCCCCCACCCCCCACCCCCCACCCCCACTGCCCCTGGTAACCACAGTCCAGTTTTCTCTGTCCATGTGTTGCTTTATATTCCACATATGAGTGAGATCATACAGTGTTTGTCTTTCTCTTTCTGGCTTATTTCACTTAACATAATATGCTCCAGGCCCATCCATGTTGTTGCAAATGGGATGATTTTGTCTTTTTTTTATGGCTGAGTAGTATTCCATTGTATATATATACCACATTTTCTTAATCCAATCGTCAGTCGAGGGACACTTAGGTTGCTTCCACTTTTTGGCTATGGTGAATAATGCTGCAATGAACATAGGGGTGCATAAGCCTCTTTGGATTGTTGATTTCAGGTTCGTTGGATAGATTCCCAGTAGTGGGATGGCTGGATCATAGGGCATCTCTATTTTTAATTCTTTGAGGAATCTCCATACCATTTTCCATAGAGGCTGCACCAATTTGCATTCCCACCAGCTGTGTATGAGGGTTCCTGTTTCTCCACATCCTCTCCAACATTTGTTGTTTTTTGTCTTGGTGATGATAGCCATTCTAACGGGCGTGAGGTGGTATCTTAGTGTTGTTTTGATTTGCATTTCCCTGATGATTAGTGATGTTGAGCATCTTTTCATGTGCCTATTGGCCATCTGTATATCTTCCTTGGAGAAGTGTCTCTTCATTTCCTCTGCCCATTTTTTGATCGGGTTGTTTGTTTTTGTGTTGTTCAGTTGTGTGAGTTCTTTATATATTATGGAGATCAACCCCTTGTCAGATGTATGTTTTGCAAATATTCTCTCCCAGCTGGTTGGTTGTCTGTTCATCTTGATTCTGGTTTCATTTGTCTTATAAAAGCTCTTTAATCTGATAAAGTCCCACTTGTTTATATTTTCTTTAGTTTCTCTAGTCTGGGTAGGCATGTCATCCGAAAAGATTCCTTTAAAACCAATGTCAAATAGTGTGTTGCCTATATTTTCTTCTATGAGTTTTATAGTTTCAGGTCTCACCTTCAGGTCTTTGATCCATTTTGAGTTAATTTTTGTGAATGGCGATAGCACATGGTCCACTTTCATTCTTTTGCATGTGGATGTTCAGTTTTCCCAACACCATTTATTGAAGAGACTTTCCTTTCTCCATTGCATGTTCTTAGCACCTTTGTCAAAAATTAGCTGTCCGTATATGTGTGGTTTTATTTCTGGGCTTTCAATTCTGTTCCATTGATCTGTGTGTCTGTTTTTGTACCAGTACCATGCTGTTTTGATTACTATTGCTTTGTAGTATGTTTTGAAGTCAGGGATTGTGATGCCTCCTGCTTTGTTCTTTTTTTTTTTTAGGATTTCTTTAGCTATTCAGGGTCTTTTGATGCCCCATATAAATTTTAGTATTCTTTTTTCTATTTCTGTGAAGAACGTCATTGGGATTCTGATTGGGATTGCATTGAATCTGTAGATTGCTTTAGGTAATATAGACATTTTAACTATGTTTATTCTTCCAATCCACGTGCATGGGATATCTTTCCATTTCTTTATGTCATCATGGATTTCTTTCAATAATGTCTTGTAGTTCTCATTGTATAGGTCCTTCACCTCCTTGGTAAGATTTATTCCTAGGTATTTTATTCTTTTTGATGCAATTGTAAATGGTATTATCTTTTTGAGCTCTCTTTCTGTTAGTTGATTATTAGCATGTAGAAATGCAACTGATTTTTGTAGATTGATTTTGTACCCTGCAACTTTGCTGTAGTTGTTGATTGTTTCTAATAGTTTTCCAACAGATTCTTTAGGGTTTTCTATATATACAATCATGTCATCTGCAAATAGTGAGAGTTTCACTTCTTCGTTACCTATTTGGATTCCTTTTATTCCTTTTTCTTGCCTAATTGCTCTGGCCAAAACCTCCAGTACTATGTTGAACAGGAGTGGTGAGAGTGGGCAGCCCTGTCTTGTTCCTGTTCTCAGAGGAATGGCTTTCAGTCTTTCCCCATTGAGTATGATGTTGGCTGTGGGTTTGTCATATATGGCCTTTATTATGTTGAGGTACTTTCCTTCTATTCCCATTTTATTGAGAGTTTTTATCATAAATCGATGTTGTATCTTGTCAAATGCCTTCTCTGCGTCTATTGAGATGATCATGTGGTTTTTACTCTTTGTTTTCTTGATGTGATGTATCACGTTGATTGATTTGCGGATGTTGAACCATCCCTGCGTCCCTGGTATAAATCCCACCTGATCATGGTGTATGATCTTTTTAATGTATTGTTGTATTCGGTTTGCCAATATTTTGTTGAGGATTTTTGCATCAATGTTCATCAGCGATATTGGCCTATAATTTTCTTTCTTTGTACTGTCTTTGTCTGGTTTTGGTATCAGGGTGATGTTGGCCTCATAGAATGATTTAGGAAGTGTTCCATCTTCCTCTATTTTTTGGAATAGTTTGAGAAGGATGGGTATTAAATCTTCTTTGAATGTTTGGTAAAATTCACTGGAGAAGCCATCTGGTCCTGGACTTTTATTTTTTGGGAGGTTTTTGATTACTATTTCAATCTCTTTCCTTGTTATTGGTCTATTCAGATTCTCCATTTCTTCTTAGTTCAATTTTGAGAGGTTGTATAAGTCTAAGAATTTATCCATTTCTTCTAGATTGTCCAATTTGTTGGCATATAATTTCTCATAGTATTCTCTTATAATCCTCTGTATTTCCATGGTATCCGTTGTAATTTCTCCTCTTTCATTTCTAATTTTATTTACTTGAGCCTTTTCTCTTTTTTTCTTAGTAAGCCTGGCTAAGGGTTTGTTGATTTTGTTTATCTTCTCGAAGAACCAACTCTTTGTTTCATTAATCCTTTCTACTGTTTTTTTGGTCTCAATTTCATTTATTTCTGCTCTGATTTTTATTATTTCTCTCCTTCTGCTGGCTTTGGGCTTTGTTTGTTCTTCTTTTTCTAGTTCTGTTAGGTGTAATTTAAGGTTGCCTATTAGGGCTTTTTCTTGTTTGTTAAGGTGGGCTTGTATCGCTATGAGTTTCACTCTCAGGACCGCTTTTGCTGCATTCCATATGGTTTGATATGGCATATTATCATTTTCGTTTGTTTCCAGATAGTTTTTGATTTCTCCTTTAATTTCATCAATGATCCATTGGTTGTTCAGTAGCATGTTGTTTAATCTCCACATTTTTGTCACTTTCCCAGTTTTTTTTTCCTGGTTCATTTCCAGTTTCATAGCCTTATGGTCTGAAAAGATGCTTGTTATGATTTCAATCTTCTTAAATTTATTGAGGCTTGCTTTGTTTCCCAAAATATGGTCTATCCTAGAGAATGTTCCATGCTTGCTTGAGAAGAATGTGTAGTCAGCTGTTTTTGGATGGAGTGCTCTGTATATGTCTACTAGGTCCATCTCGTCCAGTTTTTCATTTAAGTCTACTCTTTCTTTATTGACTTTTTGTCTGGATGATCTATCCATTGCTGTAAGTGGGGTGTTAAGATCCCCTACTATTATTGTGTTGTTGATTTCTCCTTTTAGGTTTGTTAATAGTTGCTTTATGTACATTGGTGTTCCTATGTTGGGTGCATATATATTTATAAGTGATATGTCTTCTTGATGGAGTGTCCCTTTTATCATTATATATTTCCCTTCTTTGTCTTTCTTAACCTGTTTTATCTTGAAGTCTACTTTTCTGATATGAGTATGGCAACACCTGCTTTCTTTTGTTTGCCATTAGCTTGGAGTATTGTCTTCCATCCTTTCACTCTGAGCCTGTGCTTGTCTTTAGTGCTAAGATGTGTTTCCTGAAGGCAGCATATTGTTGGGTCTTGCTTTTTAATCCATCCTGCCACTCTGTATCTTTTGATTGAAGAGTTCAATCCATTTACATTCAGGGTAATTATTGATATATGAGGGCTTAATGTTGCTGTTTTGTCACTTATTTTCTGGTTCTTTTGCGTTTCCTTTGTTTCTTGTCCCATTTGTTTTGGACTGCCAATTCAGTTTGGTTGTTCTGTCTTATGACTCTTCTAGTTTTCTCTTTGTTTATCATATGTGGTTTTGCTTTGATTATTTGTTTAGTGGTTACCTTGAGGTTTGGGCAAAAAATCTTGTGTATGAGATAGTCCATTATCTGATTGCCTCCTATTTCCTTATACTAAGTCAATTCAGTCACTTTCCTCTTCCCCTTCTAAGTTTTTCTTGTTATACCTTATTCTATCTTGTGTTGTGGCTGTGTGTTTACAGTGATGAGGTTAATTTTATTTTTGGTGAATTTCTTCCTTTGATCTTTGAATTTAGTATTTAAGTGGTTGCTAACCTATTCTGGTAAAGATCTACTATTTTTCTGAGTTTGTCTACGTACTTTTCTCCTTGCTCCAAGCTTTGTGTTCCCTTTCTCTTCTTTTTTTCAGGCCTGAGGGCCTTCTTGAGTATTTCTTGTAGTGGGGGTCTCGTGGCCATGAACTCCCTTAGCTTTTGTTTATCTGGGAGAGTTACTATTTCTCCATCATATTTGAAGGATATTTTTGCTGGATAGAGTATTCTTGGCTGAAAGTTTTTGTCTTTCAGTATTTTGAATATATCATTCCAGTCTCTTCTAGCCTGTAAAGTTTCTGTTGAGAAATCCGCTGAGAGCCTGATGGGCGTTCCTTTGTACGTTATTTTTTGTTTTTGTCTAGCTGCCCTTAATATGGTTTCTTTGTCGTTGACCCTGGCTAGCCTTACCACTAGGTGTCGTGGTGAAGGCCTTTGTCTGTTAATATATATAGGTGTCCTGTTGGCTTTGCTTACTGGTATTTCCTGCTCCTTCCCCAGATTTGGGAAATTCTCAGCTATTATTTCCTTGAATAGGCTCTCTGTTCCTCTTTCCCTCTCCTCTCCCTCAGGAATACCTATAATTCTTATGTTACATTTTCTAATAGAGTCAGATATTTCTCGGAGTCTTTCTTCATTTCTTATTAGTCTTAGTTCTCTCTCCTCTTCCATCTGGAGTATATCTGTATTCCTATCCTCTAAGGTGCTAATTCTTTCCTCCATATTGTCAGCTCTGTTCTTTAGAGATTCCAGATTCTCCTTTATCTCCTCCATTGTGTTCTTCATCTCCATCAGCACTGATTGGTTTTTCTTTATGATTTCAATCTCTTTTGTGAAGAAACTCCTAATCTCATTGAATTGTTTGTCTGTGTTGTCTCATATTTCGTTGAGTGTTTTTATGATAGCTATTTTGAAATCTCTGTCATTTAGTTTATGGATTTCTGTGTCTTCTGGGTTGATTTCTGGGTGCTTGTCATTTTGTTTCTGGTCTGGTGATTTCATATATTTTTGCATTGTGGTTTCTGTGTTGGTTTTGTTTTTCCTCATCCTGGAAATCTCTGGTTGCAATTTCCACCTGCCGCCACTGTCTGGTGGTAAAGGGCTGTGTAGTCTAGCCCCCTGCACTCTGCCCCGGTTTTTCTGCTGCGATCCGCAGTTTTTGTTTTTTTTTTGTTTTTTTTTTCCCCGCTGCGATCCACAGGTCCAGTCCTTTGATCAGGTCTGCCACGGATCGCTTGGTCTGGTCTGTTGCGGATCACTTGGTCTGGTCTGCCGCGGATCGCTAGGTCTAGTCTGGTTGGTTGAGCTGCAGAGTCCGGTTTGCGGGGAGGGGGGAGCTCTCTCTTTTGCCCTCTGGGTCCCTGACGTGGGAGGCTTCTCGTTTGCCCCTCTTTATCCACTCTCTGGGGTGCTCAGATGTTGATGGTAGCCCTGTGGCTCCTCTGAGTCCTCTGTGCCGGAGTTTCCCACTGGCTGAGAGAGTCCGAAGAGCCACGGTTTCCCCGCCGAGGGCCGCCCCTCCCCCCTCTCTGGGAGCCGCGCGGACCGGGATCGCTGATCTGATGGGGAGGGAGAGTTCTCCTTACCTCTCCCCACTTCCTCTGGGGGCCCAGCACGTTCCGCTCTCAGATGTGCGGCAGTGTGGATCCCTCCGCTCTAGCTTTTCACTGTCTGGGATTCCATTGTTGGTCTGTGACTGTTCCTTTTGTTGCGTCTTGTCGGGGGAAGAGTTCACGGGAAAGCTCACTCTGCCATGATGCTGACGTCACTCCCTGCAACTCCTTTTGATATTGTTGAGGCAGCACCTTTACCTATGGCTACTTCAGCCCAACAGGCTGAATTATACGCTCTTACACAGGCTTGTGCTTTAGCCAGGGGCAAAACTGCCAACATTTATACTGATAGTAGATATACTTTAGGAGTAGCTCATGACTTTGGAATGTTGTGGAAGCGACATGGCTTCTTTACTTCTAGCAGAAATAATGGCTTTCCATTTATATTTAGAATAAGCTTGTTTATGTCTACAAATAAGACTTTGCTGTGATTTTGATAGGGATTGCATTAAGCCTATAGATAAATTTGTGGAGAATTGACATCTTTATCATGTTGGGACTTTTAATCAATGAACATTGAATGTTTCTCCATTTATTTTTGTCTTCTTTAGTGTTTTTCAATAGAATTCTGTAATTTTGGCCATACAGATTCTGTACATTAAAAAAAATTTTACCCAAGTAATTGATTTGCTTTGTGGTGATTATAAATTTTATTGTATATTTGATTTGTTTCCTTGCATTCATTGTTAATATGTAGATATTTGATTTTTTTGTGTGTGTTGATCTTGTATCCAGCAACCTTGCCAAAATCACTTATTAGTTCTAGGAGGATTTTGTAAATTTCTTGTGTAAACAATCAAGTCATTTGAAAATAGGGACAGTATTTTTTCCTTTACACTCTGTATGTCTTTGATTTCTTTTTGTTGCCTTTTTGCAGTTGCTGGCGTTTTTGATACTGTGTTGAATAAGAATGGTGAGAGTGGACACTCTTGCTTTACTCCAGATCTTGGAGGGAAACCATTCAATCTTTACCATGTTTAAACTTTTTAAAGTGGTGTCATTGCTTTAACTTCGGGTTTTTCTAAACCACATTTAGAGGAAGTTTCTTTATCTGTTATATTATGTGAGATAAGAAAAGGGACATCTCTTCATCTCACACATATCATGTGTCCCAGTCTATGCTGACACCAGCCTCTCTTGTTCTATTTGACATCCTCTGGTCTGTTCCATGATTTTTCCCTGAGTTCTGTAAGTCAAGGTCTCCACATTATCAGCTGGACCTGCAAAGTATAGACAACTCCAAGCTCATTTATCTCATGAAATTTCCAATTTTATTTTCACAACCCTGGGATGGGGATGAGAAGGATTCTTGAGTACATGGACTGCAATATTTCTTTGTCTCTCAAACAGAATCATGGCCAAGTTTCCAATTGTCTGTAAGTCCTGGATCTTGTTCAGAAGTCATGAAGGATGCCCCATTATGGTAAAGGATCTTTGTTGCAGGAAGAATAAGGGAGAAGTGATGAGTAGGATGACAGGTCCCAAGTCCCTCGGGAAGCTTAGTATACACTCTGACCCTTGCCCTCTGTGTATTTTAGGATCCCATCCAAGCCCTAGCCACAAGGCAGAATTAGAGAGTCATCTAGTTCCATTTCACATTTTATTGGTTTTAGGGAATGGAAGAAGTCAGGAAATCTCTTATTTCTCAAGTCGAATTGGGATCCAGGTTCTGATTTTCTTTAAGTTCAAGATATGGATTATAGTCAGGGGAGGTGGACCACTGCTGCTGGAGGTTGGGGACTGTGGGGAGAAGGCAAGAAATGTACATGGAGATGACCATGGAGGGCTCAGGGTTCAGGGTTCCCAACCTGATACCTGAGGACTCTCCATGCAGATCACATGTGAGGGTGTCCAACAGCAGCACCTCAGAGGGAACTGGGATGGTCCAATCCTGGGGCTGGTACTCAGGAGGTGGGAGTTCAGCCCCATCTGCACAGGGAGAACCTGAGAGAGAGAAATGCATATGGAGAACTCATGAGGACATCACCCAAACTCCTAAATTTTGCCTATGATTAGCCCAGCTCAGGGGCCATATCCACACTGAACAAGTCCAGGGGGAAAGTCCTTCAGGGCTACCGCTTTATTGACAGATTAACCAATTTAGTGGAACTAAATGATTATATACTAAAATTTAAACAAATTCACAAAACAACACTAGCAGCCTTTCTGGAAATTGCAGAGAGAAAGCAATGGGGAACATATCCTTGTGGAGAGTCTTCTTGGAGTGAGAACTGGAGATTCATATTTTGGTTCAAAAAGTGACTACTAAAGAAAAAAGTATCCACTTCAACTTTAAAAGGAAGGGATTGTGACCCAAGAAAATTTAATAATAAGAATCTGATCACATAGGAAGAAAATGCTGACACCAGGATTCCAACCCATTGATTCCTAACTCATAAGTGCCTCTTAGGGCTAGGATCCTCCATGCAGGGAGAGGAGAGTGAGATAGATGACAGACCTCAGTCACCCAAAAGCTGACTTCCCTGGCAGCCCCTTGGGCACTGACTAGTATTCTGGGCACCCTCCACCATGGCCAACAGGAATAAAGAGAGGAGGGTCATCTTTTTCAATTTCCAATTTTATTTTCATGACACTGGGTTTGGGGAAGGAGATGGCCTTCAATACATGGAAATTTTATATTCCTTTGTCCCTCAGAGGGAACTGGGATCAAAGTTCCAATTGTTTTAAGTCCCAAACCCAGTTCACAGAGGTCCAACCCTGCTTCTAGGAGTGACTGGGGACATGCATTGGGTGAAATGCAAGAAACAGCATGGAGATGACCATGGAGGCCTCAGGATCCAGGACTCCCATCTGGGTACCTGAGGATCCTCCATGTAGTTCACATGTAAGGGGCGGGTCCTACAGCAGTTCCTCAGGCAAACATGGATAATCCAATCCTGCAGCTAATGCTTGGCAGTGGGAGGTTGGCCACATCTCCACAGGGAGGACCCAAGAGAAAAAAGGCACGTGGAGAGCTCAAAAGGACATCACCCATCTTCTCTGAATCCTTGCCTATGACCTTGGCTGGCCTAGGGACCAAGTCCATGCTGAATAAGTTTAGGGAAAAAGCCCAAAAGCTATTGCTTTTCAGGAAGGTATGAATTTTAATGGAACTGAGTATACAATAAAATTTTATACACAATTAAAAAAAACAGGACCTACAGCTTTCTAGGAATTGTAGAGAATGCAGTGGGGGAACACATGCTTATGGAGATTCTTTTTGGAATTGGAACTGGAGATTCATATTTTTGTCTTTTGGTTCAATCCCATCAGCTTGGATCATCTTCCTCTTCTCGACAATTGTCTTAGTCGTCTTCCACTTTCCACCAAGCTCTGCCTTGTACTTGCTTTCTTTGGGGCACCTGGGTCTCTGCCTTTCAGACATCTGGATGCCATACTGGAATGCAGCCTTGGGCAAAGCTCCTTGTTCATATACTCCCTGTATTCCTCCTGGGTATCAAATCCTAGCAGCCTAAGTGTCCCTTCCTGTTCCCCTGGTCCACTCTACTATAATCCACCTCCTCTTCACTCACAACAGCTTCTTGTTGTGGGTAGCCTGCCTCAGGGAGGAAAGAACGTGGGTGAGCTTGCTGATGACACTGTCACCTGTGGTCAGCGTGGTCTAGGCCTCCATGGTGAGCAATTGGCCTTGCTGCGGATGAGAGGATAGGATGTCTGTGTAAGCACACACATCCTCCATGTCTACCATGGAGGCCATGCGGCCCAGCAGGACCAGCTCATTCCAATCAAATGCTTGCCTTCTGAAGAGCATGTGGAAAACTTTCTGGCCCCAATCTATTTTAAATCCCATCTTATTCTCAGGATCATCATCATTCTGGGTTTCCTCCTGGGCATTTCCATCAGTTCCTCCTCCTCTTTTTCTCTGCTGTAAATCACAACTTGGATGTTCTGAAGCAACGCAAAATCCAAGCCTTTCACGAAGTTGTTAAATCAGTCTGTTTCCTGGTAACCTAAATGCATCACAGAGTGAATCTCAACATTATTTGAAGGAAGATAAAATATTCAGCACCCAACAATATAAATGCATATTACTGGCCTCCTATCTAAAATTATCAGGCCTGACCTTTACTACTCCCTACGATATCAGTCGAAGACCCAGAAATGACACAGAGGGCAGAACTAATAGAGAAGGACTCTGAAACACTTGTTATAAATACCCTGCCTAGGATTAAGCATGACTGTAATGAATAACTGAAGAACATAGAAAGGATCAAAATGGAATTTTAGAGATGTAAAATGTTGGAGATAAAAAATCAAAGGCACACAATGTTGTAAATAGAGTTCCATGCAAATACTGGGATTTGAAGGTTCAGGTCCCTGCCACAGCACCCATCCATTCATCCAGTATAAACTTACTGAGCCCTACTGTGTGCCAGGCGCTGTGTTATGTGATGGGTATACAGCAGGGACTAATTATCCTTCCTGAGCACTCTCAGAACTTACTGATTTTATTTGATACGTGTACACTGTGAACTAATCACCACAACCAAGCTAATTAATGTATCTATCACCTCATGTCATAACCATTTTTTTCTTTTTCTTTTTTTGTGGTAAGAACAAAAGAATCTCTTACTAAATTTCAAATATATCATACAGTAGTGTTAACTATAATCGCCTTGCTGTGCATTTGATTTCCAGAAATTATTCATCTTGCATAACTGAAACCTTGTACTCATTGATCAACATATCCCTGTTTCACCCTCTCCCCCACCCCTGGCAACTACCATTCTACTCTCTGTTTCTATGAATGTGACTTTTTTAGATTCCACATATAAGTGTGATCATATGGTATTTGTCTGTGTCTGGCTTACTCACTTAGCAAATTGTCCTCTAGGTTCATCCATGTTGTTTCAAATAGCAAGATTTCTTATCTTTTGAGGCTGAATTATATTCCACTGTATACATTTACAACATTTTCGTCATCCATTCAACTGACATATAGGTCTTTTCCATATCTTGGCTATTGTGAATAATGCTGCAATGAACATTAGAGTGCAGATATATCTCTGAGATATTGATTTCATTTCCTTTGGATATATAATCAGATGTGGGAGGGCTAAACCATAAAGTACTTCTATTTTTAATTTTTTGAGGAAACTCTATACCGTTTTCCATAATGGCTGCATCAGTTTACATTCCCACCAACAGTGTACACAGTTCTCTTTCTCCACATCCTTGCCAACACTTGTAATGTTTTCTTTTTTGATAATATCCACTCAAACAAGTGTAAAGTCATATCTCATTGTGGTTTCATTTGCATTTCCCTAAGGATTAGTGATGTTGAGCACCTTTTCATATGCCTCTTGGACATTTGCATGTATCCTTTGAGAAATGTTTATTTAGGTACTTCGCCCATTTTTTAATTGGGTTATTTGGGGTTTTTGCCTATGAGTTATATACATTTCTTGTGTATTTTGGATATTAACCTCTTACCAGATATATGGTTGGCAAATATTTTCTCTCATTCTGTTGATTGTCTTGTTTGCTTTGCAGAAGCTTTTTGGTTTGATGCAATCCCATTAGTCAATTTTTACTTTTGTTGCCCGTGTTCTTGGTGTCATACCAAAAAATTATTGCCATGTCAAGAAGCTTTTTCCCTATGTTTTCTAGTAGTAATTTTATGGTGTCAGTTCTTACGTTTAAGTCTTTAGTGCATTTTGAGTTGATTTTTGTATGTGGTGTGAGATAGCGTTCAGTTTCATTCTTTTACATGTGATTATCCAGTTTTCCCAACACCATTTATTGAAGAGACTGTCGTTTCCACAAAGTTCGTTCTTGGCACCCTTGTTGAAGATCAATTGACTGTAGATGTGTAGATTTATTTCTAGGCTCTCTATTCTGTTGCATTGGTATATATGTCTGCTTTTATGCCACTAACATATAGTTTGATTGCTGAAGTTTTGTAATATATTTTGAAATCAGGAAGTGAGATGTCTCCAGCTTCATTCTTCCAGCTAAGATTGCATTGGCGATTCAGGGTCTTTGTGGTTCCAAATGAATTTTAACAATTATTAATTTTCCAATCCTAACCAACAGATGTCTTTCCATTTATTTGTGTCTTCTTTAATTTTCCTCATCAAAGTTTTATACTTTTCGGCATGCAAGTCTTTCAGCTCTTCGGTTAAGTTTATTACTAAATACTTAATTATTTTTGTTACTGTTGTAAATGGGATTGTTTTCTAAACTTACTTTTCAGATAGTTCATTGTGTATAGAAAGGCAGAAGATTTCTATATGTTGATTTTGAATCCTGCAAAAAGGTCCAAGGCAGCAGCAACCCAACGTGCTTGTTCCTTAATAAAATCAGAAACTAAGTGGCTGTCAGTCTCATGACAACCTGAATGGAAGCCTGCCCCTGAATACTGGGTTCTGTGGCTTTTGAAGCCCTCCCATGCCTGACAGAGGCCACACTCCTCTTCTCCACTTGCCTCAGACCAATGGATGGCTCCCTCCAAACACCACCAGCCCATGTCCACACAAACCAAAAGCCCTCCCACTGTCACCTGCCTAATGCCTTCCACAGCCAAGGAAGCAGGGCATGCCAGTCTGCCTACTCCCAGGCCCACACCTATTCAGGACCCATAGGGGCTTGGCAGGACTCCAGCCCTGACACCTGGGTGAAAGACTCCCTGAATCTCAGCCTGTAAGCACTACAAAGAGGACCTGGGTGAAGGGCCAAGGAGGCATGGGAAGGGATGCCCTTGGGGCCACAGGAATTTCAGATGACAGTGGAAGGGGACCAAAATAAGCTGCTACAACATTTCCCTGTGCAAATCTCTATCTTGCAGGCCAAGGAGTCATCAGACTAGCTATACCCGGGAGGACTGCCTCCCAGAATCCCCACATCCCCAGAATGCAGATGCGGCAGTAAGGAGTCGGGTTCATACTACCTCTGCAGAATGCTCCATTAAGTTTTTGTGAGCATGAGGTGTGGAACTGAGGTAGCCACAGGCAGAGGGCCAGGTACGTTGATGCTAGCTCTGGTCCTAAGGCCGTAGCTGGTCTGGAGTGGACCAAGTCTGTTGAAGGGAGAGAACCACACATGTGTAGCCCTAGAGGCTCTCAGCAGCCAAGAGACACTGCACGTCTCATGGCAGGGTGCCAAGACACAGATGTAGACCTGTTACCTGCAAGGCCCAAGGCCTCAGCAATAGGAATGCCCCCTTTCTTTCCTGAAATGAGAGACTGTGGGGCCATCACCCAGGAGCCCACCTGAATGAGAGCTGGGCAGGAATAACGAATGCTGTTGGCTGTGGCAGCCTTCCTGCACCTGAACTTCACCACCCTCCTCGATCACCCCTGGCCAAAGACAGGACGACAGCTTCCTGCAAATGCCACCTGCCCCTGCGTCCATGCAAACCACAAGCCCTTCCCGCCTCACCTGCCCAGGGCCTCCCAAGGCCAAGGACATTGGGCACCCCAGTCTGCTTGTTGTCAGTCCCACACATAAGCAAGTATGACGGGGGAACCAGGCAAAGAAAGGGTTACTGAGGATCTGATCAATAACTAACATGGTCTGTCAAATGTTTTCCAGACAAGAAGAAACTATGTGTTCTATTTTGCAGAAATTGATGTCTCCATTTTGCAAATGTTGCTATCTTGCAGAGAAACTCATGTGTTTGCAGCAAGACCCCTGCAAAATGCTCCAGCTCCTAGTGCCCTAAAGTTACCTTAAACTCATTAACATCTTAAATTCTCCTCCTCTGGGAAGGTCTAAGCAGCCATTTTCAGATCATGCGATATACGTGGTAGCTTGATTACCTGCTATACATGCACTCTGAATAAGCACAGTAGTTACAAGTAAACCTGTTAGCCTCTGCTCTCTTGTGTATAAAGTCTCCACCGGCACTGAGCTCGAGGAGACACTGCTTTTGTGAGACATCCGCAGTGTTTTCCTTTGCTTGTGCAAGCAATAAACCTTTTCTTCACCTGCTTCTGCCTTGGTTGTGCTTTTCCGCTCAGCGCTCACCAAGAGCTGAATCCATTGAGTTTGTTTACACAAGGACCCACAGGAACTTGTCCACATTCCACCCTTCTCTCCTTGGTGAAAAGCTCCCTGAATCTGGGCCTCTATGTGCCATAGTGGAGGCCCTGGTGTTTCTAGACATGCACAACCACAGTTCAACAATTTGGAATATTTTTTTCCTCTCAAAGGACCTAAAAAGGGAGTTAAAATTGTAAATGTCATTTAAAATTGTAAATGACAGTGGATTCTAGATTCCTTAATTAAACATTAGAGAGGGAAGATTTTAGCTTTTAAAAGTATATCCAGTTTACCTCTGTCAGCATTTTCAGTATTAAGTGTGTATAATTTAGATGGCTTGCTAGTTGAGTCTCTTATTCTTGGGGGTGGCAGCACTTAGTAACATTGCAGAGGATCTAAGTCTTTGCCAAGTGTTTTTGTAAGTGCCCAGGTAGACTGTGTGTGACCTCAATGATGTAGAGAATAACTTTGGTACAAAAAAAATGTTTCAGTGTGTATATCTGCATTTAGTATGGTAAACTGTTTTATACTTATTATATAAAAATCTCACAAAATACTGTGGTCTGTGGTAGCATATATATGCAAATCATACCTCCTTTTAAAATATTTTCTAAAGTGACAGATGAAAAGGCCCCCTCCCCACTGCCTGCTTCCTTTATGGCCAAAGTACCTCCGTCTGTGAAGACAGCCATCAAAGATGGAGCTCTTGGGGCCAGCCCAGTGGTGTAGTGGTTAGGTTTGCATGCTCCACTTCAGTGGCCCAGGGTTCACTGCTTCGGATCCTGGGTGTGGACCTACTCACCACTCATCAAGCCATGCTGAGGTGGCGTCCCATATAGAAGAGCTACAACTCTACAACTATGATACACAACTATGTACTGGGGCTTTGGGGAGAAAAAAGAAAAAGACGAAGATTGGCAACAGATGTTAGCGCAGGACAATCTTCCTCAAAAAAAAAACAAAAACAAAACAAAACCAAAAGAAGCAGCTCTAGACCTTACTTCACTCTTTTCAGTGTATGATAGTCCAAGCTGTGCTATTTTGTTTCTTTTTGGATCTAAGGAGCTCAGTCAGCCTCTGGCCTCTGCTCAGATGTGACTGGAATTGATTTTATGATATCATCAAAGTAAAAGAGACACAATTCTACTTACTTGCACCTATTAAGGTTTGTCAGAAATATGGTTTTGAAACATTCTAAATAAATTACTTTCTCCTGCCTGTTGGAAAAATCATGATGCTGTTAATTTTACTGATTTTTTGGCAAGCCTTTAAGTATTAACCAGTAACTATAACTAGAAGCATATTATACATTACATATGAATGCTGCTGAGCATGAGATCTATACCACCTTTAGGTATAGATGTGTGTGGTATGATAGGTGGGGGGGTGGCCCTCTATCTGGCCACATCTCTTTTCCAAGATGAAGGGCTCTCTGTGTGGGACCCCAGTAACTGACCCAAGCATCAAGCAGACCATCAAACTGATCTACATATGTATTGTGAGAGTTCCGGAAGGAGAAGAGAGAGAGAAAGGGGGAGTGAGCATATTTGAAGAAATAATGGCTGAAAATTTCCCCAAATTGATGAAGGACATGAATGGAAACATCTAAGAGGTTTAACAAATTCCAAGTATGATAAACTCAGAGATTCACAGTGAGACATGTTAGACAATCAAACTCTCTAAAGCTAAAGACAAAGAGATAACCTTGAAAGCAGCAAGAAAAGAGTGATTTGTCATATACAAGCTATCCTCAAGATTATCAGCAGATTTGTCATCAGAAATTTTGGAAATGATAAGGCGGTGGGCTGATATATTTAAAATGGTAAAAGAAAAAACTGTCAACCAAGAAGCCTATGTCTGCCAAAACTGTCCTTCAAAAGTGAGGGAGAAATTTAAAAATTCCCAGATAAACAAAAGCTGAGGAAGTTTATTACCATTAGATCTGCCCTACAAGAAAAGCTAATGGAAGTCCTGGAGATTGAAATGAAAGGACACTAGACAGTAACTTGAAGCCATAGGAAGAAATAAAGGTCTTAGTAAAGGTAAATACGAGGGCAATTATAAAAGATAGTATTATTATAACTTTTGTTTATAACTCCACGTTTTGTTTTCTACATAATTTTAGAGACTAATGCATTAAAAAAGCAATTATTAATCTTGTTTTTGGACAGACAATGTATAAAGATGTAATTTTGTGACATCAACAGCTGAACAGAGTGGAGACAGAACTGTCAAGGAGCAGAGTTCTTGTATGTCATCAAAGCTAAGACAGTATCAATTCAAATTAGACTGTTATAACTTTAGGATGTTAAATGCAATCCCCATGGTAACCACAAAGAAAATAGCTATAGAATATACACAAAAAGAAATGAGAAGGGAATTAAAACATTTCACTACAGAAAATCAACTAATTACAAAAGAAGACAGTGATGCAGGAAATGAGGGACAAAAAGAGCTATAAGGCATAGAGAAAACAAATAGCAAAATGATGGAATTAAGTCCCTCCTTATCAGTAATTACTTTCAATGTAAATGGATTAAACTCTCCAATCAAAAGACAGAGATTGGCAGAATGGATCGAAAAAAATAATCCGACTATATGCTATCTACAAGAAACTCACTTTAGATCCAAAGACACAAATGGGTCTTTGAAGGTAAAAGGATATAAAAAGATATTCCACACAAATAGTAATCATAAGAAAGCAGGGGAGGTTATACTAATATAAGACAAAATAGACAAATGGATGAACCTTAAGGACATTATGCTAAGTGAAATAAGCCAATCACAGAAAGACAAATAGTGTATGATTCCACTTATATTAATTACTTAGTGTATTCAAAATCATAGAGAGAAAGTAGAATGTTTGTTTCCAGGGGTGGGGAGGAGAGGGGAATGGGGAGTTATTGTTTAATATGAATAGAATTTCAGTTGTTGACTTAAAACAAATAAACAACCAGTTATTTTACCAGCAAAATGGGTTTATTCAGGAATAGCAAAGAATTGCAATTCAGGACATATGGTCCATGGTGAACCACAGGCAAGTCCAGAGAAACAAAGGAGAGGAACCTTATTTATGAAGTTGGGAGGGGCTATTGTAAACAAAGAGTCCATTGGAGGAAACTGGGAGTTTGAAGTGTAGTGGCTTTTCATTGGCTGAGGTGTTTCTAGGCAAAGAGGAATTTCTTCCTTCCTTCTGCTGTGGTAGTAAGTAGTATCATTTTCTGTTGGAGATGCAAGGTACTTCTCTTCCTGTTGGGGTCTGTGGTGTGTGTTGAGTGGCACATGTGTGAGGGTCCTCTCTTCTGGCCACTGGACTCCATTTTTTTTTGGAGGAGATTGGCCCTGCACTAACATCTGTTGCCAATCTTCGTCTTTTTCTTTTTTCTTCCCAAAGCCCCAGTACATAGTTGTGTATCATAGTTGTAGAGTTGTAGCTTTTCTATATGGCATGCCACCTCAGCATGGCTTGAGGAGTGGTGAGTAGGTCTGCACCCAGGATCCCAACTGGTGAACCCTAGACTGCTGAAGCTGAACATGTGAACATCTGGCCCCCAGACTCCATTTTAAATGAGGTTTCTGTTTATTAATTTTCACAGTTTTGCAACATGAAAACAGTACTGGAGATGATGGTAATGGTTACACGACAATATAAATGTACTTAATACCACAAACTATACACTTAAGAATTGTTATGATGGTAAATTTTATGTGTATTTTACCAAAATTTAAAAAATTGGGGAAAAAAAGAAATACACAGAGGGAACATAACCCAAGGCATGTATGGAGGTTCATTTTTTTATTTGTTGGAATGACTTACTCTTCCTACATTGAAAAATAGAACTTACCTCTCACAGTGACTAAAATACCCACCTAGTTTATAGAGCCAACAAATGAACTTTATATCCATCACTGCTTGTCCTTCCTCCAGGTAATGAAAGGCAGTATGGAGAAAAAAATGCATTTAGGGAAGTCAGGAAAGGTATCCATGAGGAGGAACTTTTAAGCTGATCTTTGAAGGTAGAGTAAGAATGAACTTCACAAAATGTTTCTTGCTGGAGAATATTCCAAGGACAGCTGATATTATATGCCTAGGGCCCTGAAGTAGGAGGAAGATGATCTATTAAACATATGAAAAGAAATCTAGAGGCAAAAGTGCAATGAGGATTAAATAAAATATTATAGTTCTTATTTGTTTTTTTTTCTGCAAGTCAGTAAAAAGAAAATGTACAAATAAATTCTTTCCCAAAGTTCAAAGATTATTTTAGGGGCTCACCATATATAAATTGTCATGATCACAACCTTCTTCCTCTGAGCTATAATACATAAATTAAAAAAAAATAATTTAAATTGATTCAATTCTAAAATAAAATACTTCAGTTCCAACAAAAACAACAATAAATCAATTATTAAAGCATATTTAGAAAAGACACTGATGACCAAATTAGTAGACAAGGGCCTTAAATAGCAATTATAAATATATTACTCCCTTTGTTCAAGACAGATAGAGGAAATTATGAGCATAAGGTGATATGAACCTTATAAGCCAGGTGCTCCTGAGACAGGTCCTAAAACTTGGGACACCTCAACTGCCCCGACTGGTTTCTGGGGGATGGTGGGGTAAGAGGTGCCCTTGACTTCTGGGTCATCATGCAGAGGACCATAGCATTCCATTGAGACTTTCAGCAATCTCCATGCCATCACATAGTGTGGAGTTGTCTCTCAGGTCCTGTGGCAGATGGGGCATGGGGATTGGGTGAGTGACGGTTAAGGTCATGTTACCAAACCCAAACACAGATTTGTTTATCCACTGCATAGTAGGGCCAATAAAGAAAAAAACTGAAACTCTAGGCTTGTGGCAAGGAAAGAGGTTTAGTATTATCAAAAGGCAGCCAAATGAGGAGATGGGAGTTAGAACTCAGATCCACCTCCTTGAAGGGAAAAATGTAGGGGTTTTTATCAGGGGTTTTAGGTAGAGGATGGAGAGCATGTGCTGGGGTTTTAGATAAGGGCGAGGAGCATGTGGCCATCATGGTTGACACCTTCCCACCAGCCTGTGTTTGGCCTTGAAGACTGAATTTATTTTCCCTCAACTGTCTGGGTTTTTCTGGTTAGTTTTCATCTTCAGCCTGTGTTTGGCCTTGTGAGGCTGAATCTTGATGTCTGGACCTTGACTTCCTGGGAAACATAGCTCACTCATATACTAAGGAGGCATAGAAAGACCTGGTTAGTTTTAAACAACAGTTGATTATGCTGAATATGCACAGCTGCAGTTAGCAAAGCTCATCTCAAAGTTTTTGTTCTCTTCTTCTAGCCCAGGGAAGATTTTAAAACTTCTTTGTCTTGGTTTCAATCCCCACTGTCTTATGATCATTCCTTAATCTTGGGGAATGGGGGCAAAGACCACACTAGCTACTTCCTGCTGTGAAAAGGTGAAGATCAGGGTCAGGGGAATGAAACTGTTTTATCTTTGTTTTAAAATATTTTTGAGTATCAGGTGGGGAGAGCGAGATATGCTTTGCATGACTGATATTTAAGTGCTCTGATCAATGGCGTTAGAACAACACATAAGTTCACATTTTATAATTACATAGATGATCACACAGATTAGCAAAATAGCCCAAATTTTAGTATACCCTTCATAATGGACCTCAGTCCTTGGGGAATCTAGGAGAAGAGGCCTGTAAACCAATCAAGGTTAGTGCCTAGAACCTCAGGTGAAATCTGATGTAGCAAAGTAGCCTGCAGTCTGTCCAACAAGCAAGGTAAGAACCTGGGAGTTATTTATTATTTATCTTTAGAAGACTGTTTTCTGAACAGCAACTTGCAGTCTGTCAGGGGTTCATTTGTCCATTCAGAAAAGTCAATGTCTAGAGTATGATGCCAGCCAAGGTTTGGGTGATCCCAGTTGTGATGTACTTCTATGGCATATTTCATATTCCTTGTGGCATTTTTTGTATGGTCATTCAGCAGGGATGAAGCCAAGGATTTCAATTGGACCCAGCCTCTACAACAAAGGTGGTGCAGAGAAACATCTGACAGTGTTTAGCTCCTTAATTTGAGTTCCCTCCAGGTCTTTTGGATCATCTCTAGAACTTAGAAAGTGTCTCCCAAAGTTAGGCCTACATTCTGTAAGCAAGTAACCAGATATTCAATAAGGAGTATTTCTAGAGAAACAAAAAGAAAAACAAGGTTAATGACTGGAGCAAATTATAAATCCATTTTTGAGCCCAGAGGATGGTCAGTCAAGATCTCTAGATCTCAGGGTTGAAGCACACCTGCAGTTTAAAATGTCTCCGATGATGTCATCAGGCATTCAGGTAAACCTTTTGAGTGGCTTACACAGCAACAGGCATCAAGATTGTCCAAACATGGGCTATCATGGTGTTCTCTCTTAGTTTTACATCAAATTGTCCAGCTTAAGTTTGCAGGGCTTCAGGAAAAAGGGTAGTTTTAGTTCTCAATGATTCCAAATGAAAAGGACAGAAAAAATTGAAAACATTAATTTGGATATCTGTACCAGATATGTGAGGAAACTAGAAGAATTCCGGATCTAGTCTATTTTACAAATAGAAAACAAAAACCTCGAAGACAATTAACAGAACCAGAATCCAACATCCACAAAAATATTATAGTCTCTATTGAAACATAATTTTTCTCTCTAAAATCACCCTCGTTTTTACCAAAGATAGTCAAATTAAGACTCATTGGTTTGGAAAATAAGTGCAGTTTCAATAAACTTGGCCCAATTATTTATATAAGTACAGCAAGAAGAGCAATTGATCATATAGGCTCTTTTAAATCTGCTTTGCTGGAACTTTTTATAAGGATTCTCAGGTCGAACTTTAAAGGCCTCTCGAGGCCAGGAAAGCCAGACCAAGGACTTGTCATCAGACTTTGCCTGCAATACCTACAGATTTGGGTGAATTCCTCTCTTTTTGAGGTCCCCAAAATATCCTGGGTCTCTTTGCACCTGCTGGAGAAATGACCTTCCTTACTTACCTGGTAAGGCTGCTGGGAACCCTGTAAATAAGGTATCAGGACAATATTTCCAAGTTGCTTTATTCCATAAAGTCCAATCTTTGTTCCTCAAAAGTTGTCTTGTCATATCTGAGTCTGCATTAGTTTTTTCAAATATGATACTCCAGTCAAAGCCTTGGTAATACAACCAGTGTTACCACTTGTGTCCTTCTATAAGGAAAACAGATTCTTATTGAACTTATGCAAATAACTATATTGCCATGAATATAAGAATACTCACTCATTAAGAGTTTTCAAATTCTGGAGGGATTCGATAGGGAGAAAAAGATAAATGCTTCATTCTATTCTGCTTGCAAATTGCTATAAGTCCTAGTTCCTTAAGAGAAATGAGAAAAAGTTTTCCTTAAATCTGGAAAAACAAAACATTAAAAAACCAGCAATATTTTAAACAAAAAGTCATAAAAATTATAATCATCCTTATTAATTTATTCAGTCCAATGATATAAACTCTTGGTCTTTTGTTAATAGTATCATGAAGCCACCAGTTTCTCCATTACAGTTCTATAATTTCTTACCCAGCTCAGTTTTTTTTTAAAGATTTTATTTATTTTATTTTTTCCCCCCAAAGCCCCAGTAGATAGTTGTATGTCATAGCTGCACATCCTTCTAGTTGCTGTATGTGGGACTCGGCCTCAGGATGGACGGAGAAGTGGTGCCTTGATGCGCACCCGGGATCCGAACCCGGGCCACCAGCATTGCAGCGCGCGCACTTAACCACCAAGCCACAGGGCCGGCCCCCAGCTCAGTTTAATAATCTGAAAGTTTACCAGAAACCTTCATTTTAGAGCAAGTGTCAGAGCCCTTTCTATGAATCTCTCCGAAAATGAAACATATTTGCAAAAACATCAGAGTAAAACAACAACTGTCTGAAAATAACAAAACAATCACAAATGGCAATTGACAAAGACACTTGGCTATTTCTGTAATGTACAACACTTTGCGATAATAACTAGAATTATGACTAACAACCAGGACAGATCAGAATTTTTGGAATGTTATATATATATTTTAAAAACACTTATATTAATAACATTTACCCACATAATATAACCTAGGAAGGCTTATTATTATTTATTTGATAATGCCTCCCATGTAATGTAACATACCAAATAAGTTTTATTAGTTTACTGTCTTCCTCTTTATAGAATGAGAGAACAAATTCTTTGTTAAGTCTCAGGGCTGATGGGAAATTTTCAAAGTTTCCTTTTTTTTTTTGTGAGGAAGATTAGCTCTGAGCTAACATCTGTTGCCAATCCTCCTCTTTTTGCTGAGAAGGATTGGCCCTGGGCTAACATCCATGCCCATCTTCCCTATGCTTAGTAATCAATTTCTAATATTTTATTTTATATGGAAATGACCTAGATACTCAACAAACTTTTATCATTTAACTTAATTTAGCAAAACCCTAAAGTTTTAAGTTATCAAAAAGATTTTCAAAGTTATTTTTCAAGCGTATATACCATAAAACATAATTATTGCACCCAAAATCTCTTACCCATTTTTATCTAAATTATTTGTTCCCAACAATTATGTTTTGATTATTTTCAAAAACTTCATGTGACATTAAAGTGGTTAGCCATCATCTTAAGTTGTTTTAAGTACATATACCATAACACATAATTAGTGTTAAAAAGTTCCTTCAAAGGATGTACAACTACGACATACAACTATCTACTGGGGCTTTGGGGAGAAGAAAAAGAAAAAAGGAGGAAGATTGGCAACAGAGGTTAGCTCAGGGCCAATCTTCCTCAAAAAAAAAACAAACCATAAAAACTGCGTGGCACACACACAAAAAAAGTTCCTCCAAAAACTTTCATCCTTTTCACGTATATTTAGTTTACTTGTTCCCAATAATTATATTTAAGATTTTATTTATTTTTATTTTTTCCCCCCAAAGCCCCAGTGGATAGTTGTATGTCGTAGCTGCACATCCTTCTAGTTGCTGTATGCGGGACTCGGCCTCAGGATGAACGGAGAAGTGGTGCCTCGATGCGCACCTGGGATCCGAACCCGGGCCACCAGCATTGCAGCGCGCGCACTTAACCACCAAGCCACAGGGCCGGCCCCCCAATAATTATATTTAGATTGCCTACAAAACCCTCATGAGACATCAGACAGAATCAGCTATTGTTATGTTATTATTTTTGCTGACAAATTTTGTAACAGAGATAACATGTTTGTACCATACCCAATGTTGATAACTCTGAAAACATATTTATTTTAATTAAACCAACAAACTTAAGGTTTAATTTTCCAAAGATCATTTCATATCATGTTAACTTGAAAGACATCTGGGTTAGTTTCTATTACATTTAGAAATAACTTATGTAAGCACTTACTTTAAGCCAATTAAATAGAGATCCTTTAGAAATGATATCATTGGGAGGCAGACAAATATATATAGAGAGACTTACATATAGATAGACACAAACAGAGATCTTCAAAATTTTAATCATGTCTCAGGCACAAAATTCAAAAGAATGCTGGATCCAAATTGTGACATGTTAAGATGGCTAAAGACTTTTCCTAAAGATTCTTTTTCTTTTTTGCTTTCTTGTTTGCTCTTTTTATAGCTGTTTTTGAAGTCATTTTGTCTTCTAGAAGTTTCTGCATATTAATCAAAGACTGCATTCCATCGTGAGAGGTTTGGAATCCTCTCTGTTAAGGGTGAGCTTAAGATGGACTTGAGACAGAGGTTCCCAAGAATGGCCATTACAATTCCAAATTATCTCAAAAGGTTACTTATTTCCACTTGCTTAATTTTAGATGAGGAATTTCGAGGGAGTTGAAGTAGGGAAGCTCAGCAGGAGAGGAGAGAGGAGCAGCAGATTTGGGTTCGGCTGCTGGTATGTTTAATTATCTAATTAATTTCTTTTAAAGAGGCAGTAAAGTATTCCTGATTTCATTTAAAAGTTTCAAAAGATTAAAATAGGCTTCCCATTGGTTGTTTAACTTTGTAGCCAGCTTTTTCCAATTGCATACGCAAATACACCAATTTGGGTAAACTGAAATTGCCTCATTTTGGCCATTTTCAGGTGAAATCTCCTTTAGCATGTTTAATTAACATTGCCTGAAGGGTGGATTTATATGCTCTTACAATATCAGGCAGAGGAAATGTTCCCCAATGGGACATAATGTTTATCGCCATAACATAATCTATAATATAATCATATAAAATAGATGCAATCATTTAACATAAAAGCCATTTAAATATACCAATTTTTTACAAAACTTTATCTTAATTTTATCAACTCTTATACTTCTAATCATAGCTTTCATTAGGATTCCATCAATAAGTCTCAGTCTTATAACATTGTGTAGGGGAAGCATTCCCACCCAGACATAGCATCCATCCCAAAAAAACATTCAGGCAAAGTTGACAGGACCTCTTCATATAATATTAGCTTAAACATTTTAATCTTTATAATTTTATCAACCTGAGCAGCCTAACTGTTGCCTCAAACAATTGTTGGTCAGGTTTTTCATTGTGATTTCTACCTTCTGGCTTTTAAAAATTTTTTCAAACTGGAGTGAATAGAATGGGTCTGTTTGAGGTCCATTAAAATTGGTAGGCCAGTAGAGGATCTTTTTAGCCACTCAACCTTAGGTTGTGTTTTATTAAAACCTTTGTTTTAACTTCATTTATGTCCATTCTATTTATCTCATTTTTCTTTATAGTAACTAGCTAAAGATTTCCATCCTGCTGAGATGAGTCCTATGACTCTTCCCTTTTTGACTATTCTTTATTTTCCATCTTTTAATATTTGTCTTATTTGCCCCACTGTTTTATTTACCTTAGTTTTTCTAAAAAACCCTTTAAAATATTTATACTTCGTTGAGAATAGTCCATTTATTTTTTTTTCTCAGCTTCTGTTTATTCTTTTGTTAACTTGTTTTCATTAGCATCTGTAAGACCATAAGAGGAAGCTGAGGCCCCAAATTTGATTAATTTTCATCTTTTTCTTTTTCGTAGGTTTATAACTGAAAACATCCCAATTTTTCAATGCATAACCCAGAGGGCTGTCACTGGGAATCAAATCCAAGTTCCCCATTATGCTGCCACCCACATTCACATATTATACACACTCACATATTTCCACACAAGTATCAAAACACATGGAACCAAGAATTAGTCCTTTCAACAAATTGGGGAGCCCCCCAAACAAACTCCAGTAACCTGGAACAAAACCCTGAAACAGAGGCAAACAAAGAAAGGAAAAATAGGACTCAGTCAGTTTTAATGAGAAAACTCATCAAAAGGATGTCCGTTCCAAACCAGAAGCCAAAACAGACAAACAAACCAACAAACAAATATAGAGTCTGTTTGCTTGCCACAAGAAAAATGTGCCTAAGGCCAGTGGTGCCGGGTCAGACGGAGAGTACTGGGGACAATCCCTAGGGCAAATCACCTAGGCAGCTGCTGGACTGGAAAGCCCAGCCAGCCTGGGGCCGGAGCGGTGAGCAAAGAGCCTTCTGGCTGGCTCACCAAATTGTTACTGAAACCAAACATGGGTTTGTTTACCTTCCACATAGTAGTGCCAATAAAGAAAAAAACTGAAACTCTAGGCTTGTGGCAAGGAAAGAGGTTTAGTATTATCGAAAGGCAGCCAAATGAGGAGATGGGAGTTAGAACTCAGATCCACTTCCTTGAAGGGAAAAAGGTAGGAGTTTTTATCAGGGGTTTTAGGTAGGGGAGGGAGAGCATGTGGCCATGCTGGTTGGTACCTTCCTACCAGCCTGAGTTTGGCCTTGAAGACTGAATTTATTTTCCCTTGACTGTCTGGACTTTTCTGGTTAGTTTTCATCTTCAGCCTGCATTTGGCCTTGTGAGGCTGAATCTTGATGTCTGGACCTTGACTTCCTGGGAAAGACAGCTCACTCATATACTAAGGAGGGACGGAAAGACCTGGTTAGTTTTAAACAACAGTTGATTATGCTGAATATGCACAGCTGCAGTTAGCAAAGCTTATCTTAAAGATTTTGTTCTCTTCCTCTAGCCCGGGGAAGATTTCTTAACTTTGTGCTTGGTTTCAGTCATTTCATCCCAAGAAGCCCCCCACTCATAGATGGGAACCCCACCAGCAGCTCTCAGAGTCCTTGGCAAGAGTGGGTTTGCTTCTTCTGTCTGCCCTCTGGAGGAGAGCCACAGAGGGGCTTGGCATGTTTGGGGGACCTAGAGTCCACGGGCATCTTCTTCAAGGCACAGTGGCCCTCTTCAGCACTGAGAATGAGTCCCTGGGAGAAGGGTCACTGAGCCCAGATTGGTGTGCTAAAATCACAGGCTGGTATGTCAGATACTATGCCTGCCTCTAAGTGGCCTGGCAGTGTGTCGATGACACCCACTCAAGAGACCTGGCAGAGCCCCACCCACTGCCTGGGATTTCCCAAACAAGCCTGAAGGTCTTGACCTCCTCGGAGGATTTTTCACCTTTGGGACTAGTCAATGGAGCCGTAAATTGGCCATACAGTCAAATGAGTTCTCACAAAGCTCATAATCTTCCCCTGGAAAGCAATATTGGACAACAGATGCAATTCTTGTGAAGCTTTTGCCTTATTTTTTTATTGTTAGGAAAGTGAAAATAAGGTTATGTATGGATGTGTGTGGATGTGTATATGACAGTAAAAGTTGTTCAAGAGGAAGGCTTGTGAAAGTGGAATCTGCACACAGGAGAAATTCATTCTTTTTGACAAACGTCTCCAAGGACACGTGCAAAAAGTGATGCAAAAGATACAGAGACTGTGCCACGTATCTATGTTATTATGGTCAGAGAGACTGTGTAGGAAGAGGCATCTGCTGAACATTGCCAGGAGGGACAGAAGGCCCAGTAATGTTCAATCAAAGGATGATGATGCCCCAGCTGGAATACTCCAAAGGTAGGATTCAAAGCCTGTCATCACTCAATCTACAAATTACCCTATGCTGGTCAATGAGCCTGTGAGCTGTAAGAAAGAATGAGAGAGCAGTGAAAGAAGGATGGTAGATCTCAAGTTACTCAGGAAGCTGAGCCCCCTCCCTGCCCCTTGGCTTCTGTCCCTGTCTCTCTCATTTTGGGTCCTCTCCGACCCCAGCTACAAGGTAGAAAGTGATGCAGGTCATCTGGTTCGATTCCAAATTTTGTTTTCATGATGTTCATTTTGGGGAAGGGAAAGGGTCATGAGTATATGGAACTCTAATGATGCCCATCTCTCCAGTTGAATCAGGCCCTGTTCCTGGGGAGGGCCAGGGGCTTCTCTTGGTCAAACACCGGAAATAGGCATACGGATGACCATGGGGAATCTCAGACTTCGGGGCCTCTGAATGGGTCCTGGGATCCTCAACACAGATCACTTTTGGGGGACCAAGAGCCTCTCTGGGGCCCTGGCTATGTTCAAAGTTCAAAATCCACGGCAGATGGGAGTCGGGGCCAGAGTGGTCTCAGCCTGAGCAGCCCCTGCAGCCACAGGGCACAGACTCCGTGAATCTGCCCACTTCCAGCTGACCTTCTGGAACATGGCAAGCACCACTGTTTGCAAAGTTAGTATCTTGAGTCTGAATACACCACAGGCAACACACATTCTCATAAACCTGTTTTTTCTACTTGGCAATCAAGTGTAGATCTTCACAACCTTCTCTCAGGCAGTATGCATAGACTTCTTTCTTGATAGCCTTCCGCTTAAATAAGAGCTGGAAGACGTTCCAGGATTTCTGATGATGAACTTTGAAGATGGGCCAGAGCGATTCCACTTGCCTTTTTCCTTCAAGAGATTCTAGTTCAACTTGCCTCATTTTCTGATCCAACTTTCTCAGTGCTGCCTCACTGATCTCCCACCCATCTGGGGGAGCTCTGTGGCAGCATCTTCTTATTTTCCACATAAATGCTGCTTGAGTAAGCTGAGTTTGGACATCTGGGAATGTAGCCTGGCTTTTGTTCTTCTTTCCCTTCTGCTGTGGGCCATCTCTGAAGCTCAGAGAATTGCCTCAGGCTTTCAAGATTTACTTTTGGGTTGAGCCACACCCTACCAGGCCATCATCTTTTTTGATTCACTCAAGGATTTGGGACTTTGTTTTTCTCTGCCAAATTCTTTCATACCTACACCTCAACTGGGGATTGATTGGCTTAGTATTTAGAGAGGGTGTGCATTTTTTTTTGAACATCAGTATCATTTTTATTGCAAATCAGTTGACAAGAAATTCTCACATTGAGGTATATGGGGTAACTATTCGTATTCAAAACTAATTCAGCTTGAACTAAAATGCTTGACTTATGGCCTATCAAACATATATTGTACATCTGCTTGACTATTAAAGAATATACTCTATTGGTAATGCCCTATTGGTAGTGCCATATTGGTAATGCCCAGATTAGTCCCTTTCCTGACACCATGGTCACGTTGACCTGCTAATTTGCAAGTGGATACCTCTTTAAAATTTTGATGAAATTTTATCCTGAGTGTATTTAATGTATGTTCTTTGTTCTAAAAAGATATAAGACTGTACTGAAAACCATGCTTCTCCAGAATGCTTTCTAAGGCCTTCCCAGGTTATAACCCTCACTCTGGCTCAAGTAAACTCACCTTATTTCTCTTATCTATAGAATGGTTATTGGTTATTTTGTGTCAACACAGTTAACAAAAAACCTTGAAAAAATACATCATTTTCATCACCTATAGTTTTACATGTAGATAACTTTTGTAAAAAGTTTCCTTTTTCTGTAAACTACACTATTTTATAAAACACAGTGAGAATCAACATCTTAGAATGTGTCTAGTCATACACACTAGGGATGGCACAACATCACCCCCTGCAAGTCTGGAGAAGCTGCCGTGAGGAGGCAGACACCTGCCAGAGTGTAGCCGGAAAAACCCGGGACCTTGTCACTGTAGCCAAATCAATGAACACAATGACAAGGGATCGAGGAAAAGAAAAATGGTTTAATTTTGCCAGCAAAGTGAGGCTGTGGTGGGCTCATGCCTCAAGACCCACAATCCTCCCGAGGCGTTAGGAGTTGGAGTTTTTAAAGGAAAATCTGTGGGAAAGAATGTACTCTTTGTGACTGTAACTATTTGTTGGGGGCGAATATTGGGGGGGGTGGTCCCAGACATTCTGGCATAGGGCCAGCTGTTGTATATCTACAGCAGGAGATTTAGGGATCCATTGATCAATATTCCTGCACCAGCTGAAATTGGGCCCTGGGGAGAGGAAGGAAACTGCCACCAATTATTGGTTACAAAGTTTACAAGGTTTTAGACAAGTGAGGGGGAGCTGTGGCTTTGCAGTTCAGCATCCTCCCATCAGCCTGCATTTGACCAAGACTAGGGAAGCTGCAGGTGTTCTCCGTTTGTCTGTCTCCATGATGAATGGTGGATTCAGCACCAGGAAGCCAAAGAGTTGGGGAGCTTCAGCTTCCTGATAATTTCTGGATATTAGTTTCCCTGTAACAAACCTTAAGAACTGGTAAGTAGCCAGAACTTCAATGTGAAGCCACCCGGGCTTTTAACAATTTATTACTTCCATTTACCTTGTGGAATTCAGGGATACAAAGGTTAAAACAACCAATATCTACACGTGAATGTAACTTAGAGAAGCAGGGACAGGGAATGAGTACTTTTTGGTTTTTAACCCCATACATGCTGGGTTCAACGTAGGGGAACTGATATCAGGGCTGGCACCAAGAGCACAACGGACAGTGGCAGAACCTTCCCCGGTCCATGTCCTTAGGAGCTATGATTCTGCCAGCTGCAGGTCTTGAGGCTGGGTTGTGAGCAGAGCTGTGTTCTGACATCTGTCATCATGATGACCCCTGACAGACCAAGGCGAAGATGGGAATTTCAACAAAGCCTAAATCCTGAAAAAGCTGCAAATGAAATAAAGCACAAATCCAGAATCGAAATCATAAGTGTATAAATTTAACTAAATGACACACTTTGAAAATGTTCTCAATGGTTTGGCTTGCTATACATTTATTGCCTCTTTATTTGGCCAAAGAGATGTCCTATTTTCTCTAGCATGGATAGAAAATTCATTCTGAGATTGGTCTAGCCTGGTGAGCCCATGGGGTTCTCTATGGGTCAACTGTAGATAAATCGGACTTCCACAGCCCTATTTGGCAGTGACCCTTGTTCCTCCACATTTTCTTGCCATGAGGTGCTGCCTGACCAGAGAAGCATTGCTCAAATCTGGTCATTTGGTCTGACTGGTAGAACCCCATTGTTAGTCACTCACCCCCAGCTCAGGGTATTCCTGAGCCAAGTCTTTCACCCTGGAACAGCCTGCCTGCCTCAGCTGTTTTCTGGTAGTAGGTGGGGTCAGAGATGGCATTCATTTCTGGATCATCATGGGTCAGCAGTTCCTTGGTGTTCCCTTGGAACTCCTGGTGTGCTCCATGCTGTAGAACAGTGAGGAATTGTTCCTGGGGTCTTATGGCAGATGAGAAACTGGGAGTGGGCAGTTGATGGTTTGGTCATGAGGTCCCATCTCAGACACCCCCAAACCATAGATGAGAACCTCACCAGGGCCCCAACTCAAGTCCTTGGTGAGCCTGGGGCTGCTGTTTCAGTCCACACTGGGCAGGAGAACCTCAAAAGGGCAAACATGTTTAGGTACCTGGAGCCCCAGGGGCATTGGTTTCAGTGCACAAAGGCCCCTGCTAGCAAACAGACTGACTCCAGGGGAAAATACCACTGAGCCCATGTTGGGACACTCACATCACAGCGAATTGTGCCCAAGCCCATGCCCATAGGTGACCCATCTGTCTTGAGATGGCCCATAGCCAAAGTGGCTGGACAGATCCCCACCCATTGCCTGGGATTTCACACACAAGCCAGAGGGTCTAGACCACCTTTAAGTTCTTTTCTGGAAAGGGACCTTTCCAGAAATGTGAATGGAGGCTCTCTAGTGGTCAACAACAAACTATTTCTCACAAGGCTTATACTATCTGGGAGAACAATATTGGATGAAGGACTGCAATTCTTATAATTTTGTCATATTTTAGTCATTTTTAGAAAAGTGAGAAATGAGTGTGTGTGTTTCTAAATAACAGTATAAACCAATGTTACCCCAATAAAAAAAAGTTGTTCAAGATAAAGACTTGTGAAAGTGGGATATGCACAGAGAAGTCAATTCAAATTGATAATATTTCCTGGAAATGTGCAGAAAGAGATACAGAGACTCTGCCATGTATGTGTTTTATTTAGGTAAAAGACACTCTTGAAGGAATCAGCATCTGCTGCCACTACACAAGGAGGAAATGGAGGTTCAGTAATGTTAAATCAAAGGTCAACAATCAATCCCTCAGCTAGAAAATGCTAAAAGGCAGGATTCAAAGTCTGTCATCTCTGAATGTAAAAGTAGCCACATAATGGTAAATGATCCTCTGGGCCCTAAGAATGAGAGAGCAGTGAGACAAGGATGGTAGATCTCAAGTCTCCTGGGAAGCTGAATTCCCTCCCTGGCCCTTGGCCTCTGTCTATATATCTGGATTCTCTCCAACCCCAGCCACTGAGATAAAGAGATAGGACCATCTCATTTAATTCCAAATTTTATTTTCATTACATTCAGTTTGGGGAAGGGAAGGAGTCACATTGATGCTTTGTTAGATTAGGTAAAAGAGTAGGGACTCCACAATTGATGTGGTGAGAAGGGAACATGAAACAGGCACTGTCCCAGCATTGTGAGGTGATGTCTGACTTTAGGCTTTATGAGGGACTTACTGCTACCGAGAATCTCTGGTTCTAGACCAGCACTGTGCAATACAACTTTTTATAATGATGGGAATACTTTCTATCTACTCTATCCAATATGGATGGCCACATGTGGCTATTGATCATTTGAACTGTGGCTATCACAACTGAGGAACTGAATTTTCAATTTAAAATGGTAAATATAAATATATATCACATGGCTAGTGGCTACTATTACAGACAACACAGGTCTAGACCATGTTCCTTTTGAAAGTTCTGCCTACATAATGCCAAGACCAAAACCTCTATTTCTTCAGTTTCCTCCTCCATTTCTTTTTAGCTAAAAGAGAATTTCCAAGTGATATACCAAACAATTATTACCATTATTATTATTAATTCCATAAGTTGAGTATCTACCAAGTACTGTGCTCTTTTATTTTTTATTGTAATAAAATACAAATAACATAAAATTCACCATTTTAACAATTTTAGTTTACAATTCAGCGACATTTAATACAACCATTTGTTGTGCAACCATCACCGCTATCTAGATAGAGAAGCTTTTCTTCATCCCCAAAAGGAAATCTTGTACCAATTAAGCAGTCACTCCCTATTGCTCTGTTCCTCCAGCCTCTGTCTAATTTAATGTCTCTTGGATTTTCCTATTCTGAATATTTCATATAAATGGAATCAAACAATATATGGCCTTTGTTTCTGGCTTCTTTCACTTAGTACAATGTTTACAAGGTTTATCCATGTCATGACATGTATCAGCACTTCATTCCTTTCTGTTGCCAAATAATATTATATTGTATGGATATCCCATATTTTGTTTATTTATTCATCAAGTGATGGATACGTGGGTTGCTTCCATCTTTTGGCTATTGTGAATAGTGCTGCTATGAACATTTGTGTACAAGTTTTTGTGTGGACAAATGTTTTCGGTTCTCTTGGGTATATACCTAGGAATGAAATTGTTGGGTCATATGGTAATTCTGTATTTAACTCCACCAAACTGTTTTCCACAGCAGCTGCACCATTTTACATTCCAGCAACGCACAAGAGTTCCATTTTCTCCACATCCTCGCCAACATTTATTTTTAAAAATAATAGCCATCCTAATGGGGTGATATGGTATCTCATTGTAGTTTTGACTTGTATTTCTTTCTTTTTTTTTGCTGAGGAAGATTTGCCCTGAGCTAACATCTGTGCCAATCTTCCTCTATTTTGTATGTGGGTTGTGGCCACAACATGGCTAATGAGTGGTGTTAGGTCTGCACCAGGGATCCAAACCTGCAAACCTGGGACACTGAAGTGGAGCATGTCAAACTTAACCACTACACCATGGGGCTGGCCCCCGACTTGCATTTCTTAATGACTAATGATGCTGGATATTTTTTCATGTGTTTATTGGCTATTTGTATACCTTTCTTGGAGAAATGTCTATTCAAGTCCTTTGCTCCTTTTTAATTGGATTGTTTGTGTTTTTGCTGTCACATTGTAAGAGTTCTGTATATATTTCAGACATGAGGCTCTTAGAAGATATGTGATTTACAAATACCTTGTTCCATTCTGTGGGTTGTCTTTTCGCTTTCTTGATAGTGCCTTTTAATACACAAAAGTTTTTAATTTTGATGCAGTCCAATTTATCTATTTTTTCTTTGTTTGCTTATGTTTTGTGTTGTATCCAGGACTGTTGCCTAATTCAAGGTCCTGCAGATTTTCACTTGTTTTTCCTTCTAAGAATTTTATAGTTTTAGCACTTACATTTTTATTTGCAGTTAGTTTTTGTATGTGGTGTGAGGTACGGTCCAGATTCATTCGTTTGCATGTAGATACCCAGCTGTCTCAGCACCATTCATTGAAGAGCCTATTCTTTCCCCATTGAATGGTCTTTTTACCCTTGTCAAAAATCAATTGACCATAGATATGCAGGTTTTTTTGGCTCTCAATTTTACTCCATTAATCTGTATGTTTATCTATATGCCAATACCACACTGTTTTGATTACTGTAGTTTTGTATTAAGTTTTGAACTTGGGAAATGTGAGTCCTCCAAATTTGTTCTTCTTCAAAATTGCTTCCACTGTGTGGGATCCCTTGCAATTGCATATGAATTTTAGGATCCACTTTTGCACTGGAAAAAGGCCATTGGAATTTTGATTGCATTGAATTTGTAGATCATTTTGTGAGTTTTGCCATCTGAACAATATTATGTCTTCCAATCCATGAATATCAAATGTCTGTTGATTAATTTAGGTCTTAGGTCTTTAATTTCTTTCAGCAATGTTTTATATTTTTCAGTGTACAAGTCTTGGTTGGACTTCTTTGGTTAAATTTATTCCTAAGTATTTTATTCTTTTTGATGCTATTATACATGAAATTGCTTTCCTTTTCAGATTTTTCATTACTAACACACAGAAATAAAACGCATTTTTGCACATTGATCTTGTGTCTTGAAACATTGCTGAACTCATTTATGAGTTCTGATTGATATTTTGTGGATTACTTAGGATTTTCTATGTATAAAATCATATCATCTGCAAATAGAGAGTTTGAATTCTTTCTTTCTAGTTTTTTCTTTCTAGTTTAGATGCTTTTTATTTCTTGCCTAATTGCCCTGGCTACAACTTCCAATACAGTGTTAAATAGAAGTGGCAAAAGCAGGTATCCTTGTCTGTTCCTAATCTTAGCAGGAAATCTTTCAGTCTTTCACTATTGAGTATGATGTTACCTATGGGTTTTTCATAAATGTACTTTATCATGTTAAGGAAATTCCCTTCTATTCCTAGTTTGTTCAATGTTTTTATCATGAAACAGTGTTGGATTTTGTGAAATTCTTTTTCTGCATCAAGATGGTCATGTGTATGTGTGTGTGTTTGCCTTCATTCTACTAACACAGTGTATTATATTGAGTTTTATATGTTGTACAAACCTTTGATTTCTGGGATAAATCCCACTTGGTCATGGTGTATTATCCCTTTAATATGCTGCTGGATTTAAATTAACTTGGCTAGGAGTTGGGCAACCATAGCTGCCAGAGGCTTTAAATTCCTCTAGCATCCTTGTTGTTGTCTCCACTTGTGACTTTGGGCTTCCCTAAACACTCTTCCTCAAGGAGAGTCTGTGTCTTGTAACCCTTTATGCTGTAATCCAGTGTTATTGTACTGAAGCCCCGTTGCTCTGGTGGCAAGCTGTGGGGGGGATTCTATAACCTTCAGTTAAATCTCAGTCTTAGTGGGCCTATGTCTAGGGCCTGGGAGTTACTCAAGCACTTCTCCAGTGGTATAGCTATTTGGCTCCTGACCCTGTACTCCTTCCCTTGGTTGGAGCATTCTCAAACCATTTCCTTGAAGCCATGATCCCCGTTGATTACGTTTTCTCCTCCTTAGTGAGACAGGAGGGTTAGAGGGGCTAAAGTGGGAGGAATGTCCTTAACCCAGCTAGCATAAGACTCTGGTAAACTCTCTTCCCCAGGAGAGTAGGCCTTTTTGGTGGAGAAGACTCTGGATGTGTTTCCCAACAGTTACCTGTCCCCTGCCAGAGCCCTCAGGGGATATTTCTCAGGTTGCCATCATGTAAATCCAAAGGAGTTTCTGGAGCTAATGGCAATGGAAATGCAAGGCACCTCTTAAGACTATGGCCCTCAGGAGTTTCTCACTCTCAAGTTAGTCCACATTCAACCTCCAGCAATTCAAAAAATTATCATTTAAATAGTCCTACTAGTTTATGGCTCCAGCAGCTTCTGTTCCAGGTAAGCAGATCTTGGCTGTGTCTCTCTGGATATGCCTATCTCTCCAGATTTCAGTATCGCAATTTGCCCAGCAACCTTAGTTCTCAGGACGATAAAAGAAAAGTTATTGATTTTCAGCTTGCCCAGCTTTTTCTTGTTGAAAGGATAGGAGTGATGACTTCCAAGCTGTTTATATGTCATAGTTGAAGTCCCAACAAGTTTTTGAATGCTAGAGAATTGAGGATTATTGAATGCAAACAAAATCACAAAAATCCTTTAACCACTCACCTTTAAATGCTGAAGTAAAGCAACAATTTCATAATTACTTCAGTGTCAACAGAAAGGGTATCAGATGTGTCTGTGCAGCATATACAGAAATGCAGAATATGGGCAGGACAGCCAACACCTCCCGTAGAATCCTCTATACTTTGTTTCAACTTTGAATTAATTGTATGCACTTTTGCACATCCACCAGAATTTGCATTTGTCTTATCTCTACCAAAAGCAGTACTTTTCCTCATTTATTCAATAAGTGAGTTTCTGCAAAAATTTTATATTGTTTCTGAAGTCTCATCTGGAAGGGATTTTACCTGCACTAGCCTTCCAAACAAGACTTTTTCATGAGAAAAACATTGCATAAGCAAAGGGATAATTTTTTCTGCATTGTGATTACTTGCATCGTGGGCTGTGTTATGTTGTAAAAAGATGAGAGATTTTAGACCTTTAATAATCTCTCCATTAGTAAATGGAGCTATTACATTTTTTATTATTGCAATATTTTATCCTGGCATTTGAAAAAATTCGTTTGCAATTTGAGAATCAGAAAGTACTCCTGGTGTGTTTGATCAGTCATTTGTGCTGAAAAGTTTGATGATGATGATATAGTGTGGACAATCATTACAACTTCTGCTGATTATTTTATTTTCATCCAAATTTCTTTTAATCAGAAAATTTGTTACTTTATCCCTTTATAGTTGAGGTAATCATATATCTCTTAGACTTAGCTGTTTGTATATGGTGGTTTATATTTGACTTTCCATCATTTTTGATACTAAATGAACAGTTTCACAGTGCAAAAATTTCAAAAGGACATTTTCCTCATTTAATAGATACCGAAATGTTCTGAAAATTAGTCATGAAATTTACACTTATATTTGGGATTCAAACACACAAATAAAAAACAGACAATAGCAATCACCACATGAATTGAAAATATTGAATTTGATAGTCTTATGGCCTCATTAGTGCATTTGTCACTCACAAGGCTGAAGTCATAACAGTAAATTGGGGTTGAACTATTGGAATGGTTGCAAACTAACGATAAATCGAACTGGATATGTGATGCAGGAAAGGTAAATTTCATGTATGCCTGCAAGGGAGAGCTGTATTTTCAGGGAACAGGTTCCCCAAAGAAAGCCAGAGCTGATCTAATACAAGGTTTTGGGAAGCTTGGTTCAGGGATTCGTGGCTTTTCAGAAGAAGTGTTTATGGATTGACAGACTTGCAACTGTGTTAGTGTGATCAGTGCAAGGCTGGTTTTGACTGGTGTACTTTCAGAAGTATGGCCATTGGGGTGAAGCATTTGCTGATTGTTGTCTAGAGGCATGGGACCATCACTAACTGCTGACTCTCAGAAGCTGGTGTCTGTCATTAACTTGCTTTCAGAAGCAGGGCTGCTGTTGCTGACTTTCAGAGCATGTGTACTGATCCAAAGTTACTTCTAATTAATGGTGATTACTTGTTTACAACTTGAGACTTTAGCAAAAAGGAGTCTTTAATATGGAACACAAGACTTTCAATTCTCAGTTCCCACTTTTGTTCTTCCCTCAACCAAAAACACAGGAGAGACTATAAAGGATTCTTCAGATCTTTATTTGTGGAGGTCTGATTTTTGGCTAGTGTGCCATTTAAGTAATTTAAGTGCCAATTACTAAGGCAGGAAAATAGCTCTAACTGCTGATTTTTTGTTATTGTAAAAAAACACAACTGATTACATTAAGGACAACCTTACAAAGCTGATACAGGATGCAGGACAAAATCATTAAATACAGAACATGTCCTCTACATACAGGTTACCTGGCAACCCTGTGAGTCAGTTCAGCCTTCTCACTCATCAACCTCATCTATTTGCTTGTGAACACTCTAATTTATTCTAATATGTAATCTGTCTCCTATTCTTCATCCATGCTGTCACTGGTTGAGTTTGGACTCTCATTCATCTATCACTTGAATTACAATAGCCCAGATTTCTAGGCATCAGTCTGGACAGCTTTCTTCAACCACCTAAATTCATCCTTTACACATTGTTGCCAGAACAATTTCCGTTGCTTAAAACCTTTAATTCTGCCAATTTCAGGATAAAATCCAAACTATTTAGCATGGCAAATAGGCCTTTTGTTATCTGGCCTCTGCCTTCTACTCAAACTTTAACATCAGTCATTCTCGTGCTCTTTAGTTCTATACTTGAGTTTCCACAAAGGTGTCATATTGCCCACCTGTACCTTTATATATGCAGTTTCTTCTTATTTGGAATGTGTATCTCACCCTCTAGAGAGTTCCTATTATTCTTTCAAAACCCGGCTCAGGAATCACTGCCTCTGGAAAGCTTTCTTTGAGATCTCTAGGTTTCCTTTGTTAGGTTCAATCTCCTCTTTCTGTGCAAATCTCTACATCCTTGCACTGTAACATATTGTCATATCTACTTGCCTGTTAAAAAACAACTGTATTTACATACTGTGACACAATAATTTGCTTACTCATCTGCTAGTGCCTCAATTCCACCCCCTTCCCCCAAGTCGTGGCTTCTCGAAGGCTTGTCTCTCTTCCTAAAACTCCCAGTATGCAGTATAGTATCTGCCCCAAAGCTGGAATTAAAAAAAAATTACCAAATTGTTTATAATTACTCCTTTCATTTTCCTGAAGTTGACACTAGACAACATCAAGTAAGGAAAATATACTTTTATGTCATGAAATGACTGATGTACCTTTTGACATCTTGGCACAGGTGTTCGATTCATTAAACTTCTTTTGACAGCTCCTTCTGTTGTGAACTTAAATATATATATTTAACAGCTTTAAACTTGAAATAATTATTTTTCCATTTAATATACCTAAGATGACAGCTCACAGTACATAGCAGGCATACTTTCATAATAAAGGACTTCAGAGAAAACAAAAAAAAGGTTCTGAGAACAAAATTAGAAATTGGGTAGAAATTCCCAATTCACAGCAAATTAGTGGAAGTACAAAGGAAGAAGAGAAGAGACTTTTATTTTTAAATGAAATCCATGCAAAAAGTTTGACATCAGGTCAGGAAAAGGACAAACTCCATAAACTGAGAGGTAGTTTACAGTTCATTTTGATCTTTTATTTGGTCCTTTTCTCTAAAAATGTATAATTTCTTTGATCACATCTTTTATATGCTATAAAATGTTATTAAAAAGTATTAGGTTTACACAGTGTTTTTAATGAGAAATCCAGTGCACACCCCCCACCCAGATGTTTATGACAATCACATATAATATCTAGTGTACACTGCTGTATAAAGAAAACAATTCTTTTATTTTACAAATACACGATGTCTCCAGTTGTGAATTCTTCATTTCAGGTTATTTAAAAAAGTGTCTGACAGGCATGAACACTTTCCACTTTCCTCATTATCTATTACATAGTCAATGTTTATCCTTGTAATTTAATATCTGATGAGAGCTAAATTACAAGAAGGTTTTTCATATCTATAACATTTATTACATCTCTCTCATTCTGATGAGCTTTGGTTTAAGGCTTTCACACATGCAATCCTACTTTCTAGGGGTTCTCTTCAATGTGAATTTTATAATGATTAGTAAGGGATGACCTGTGGTTGAAAAGTTTCCCACATGTATTACATTCATAGGGTTTCTCTCCAGTATGAATTCTCTGATGAGCAATACGTGATGAGCTTTGTCTAAAAGTTTTCCCACATGTATTACATTTAAAGGGTTTTTCTCCTGTATGAATCCTCCGATGTTGAATAAGAGCCGAACTTTGGCCAAAGGATATCCCACATTCTTCACATCGGTATGGTTTCTCTCCAGTATGAATTCTCTGATGATTACTAAGGGAGGAGTTACACCTGAATGTTTTCCCACACTCATTGCATTTATAGGGTCTTTCTCCGGTGTGCATTCTCTGATGTTGAATGAGGGCTGAACTTTGTCTGAAGGCTTTCCCACACACTTTACATTTACATGGCTTCTCTCCAGTATGAATTCTTTCATGAATAATAAGTGTTGAGTGAGAACTTAAGGCTTTACCACATTCGTTACAATTATAAAACTTCTCACCAGTATGAATTATTCGGTGTCTATTAAGTCGTGAAATAGAAGTGAAGCCTTTTCCACATTGATTACATCTGTAGGGCTTTTCTCCAGTGTGAATTCTTTCATGTTGAATGAGAGATGCACTCTGACTGAAGGCTCTCCCACATTCACTGCATTTAAAAGGTTTCTCTCCAGTGTGAATTCTCTGATGATAACGAAGGGATGAGCTAGACTTAAAGGTGTTGCCACATTCGTTACATAAATAGGACTTCTTTCTGGAATGAATTCTCTGACACCCAGGAAGGGATGCACTGCAAGCAGATGCTTTCCTACCTGGATTATATTTATGGGGATTTTCTCCAGCATGGATTTTTTGATGTATAAAAAGGCCTGACCTTCGGCTGAAGGATTTACCACATTCTTTACATCTATAGGATTTTTCCACAGTATGTGTTCTTAGATGTTTATAAAGGGATGTACTAAGAGTGAAGGCTTTCCCACATTCTTTACACACGTAGGGTTTCTCTCCAGTATGAGTTATTTGATGTTGAATAAGAGCTGAACTTTGGTTAAAGGCTTTGGAACATTCTTTACATTTAAATAATTTCTCTCCACTATGGTTTTTCTCATGTTTACGGAGGGATGAAGTGTTAATGAAGGTTTTCTCGCATATACTACATTTATAGCGTTTCTCTGCTGTGATGATTTTTGGTTGATTAAATAAATTTGAATTCTTTTTGAAGGTGTTTCCTTGTATTTCACATTTTGGTGGTGTTTTTTCCCTGGGAACCATCTGTTGACTAGCAAGGACAGAATTTGAGCTGAAGTTTTGGCCAAATTCAGTATTTTTATGTCTTCTTTCTGCAGTGAGGATTTTTGTGTGGCTGACTGAAACTACCTGAACACTTTCTTTTTTCTCCTGCTTTTTCTCTAATCTGTCTTCATATATGCAGGGTTTTTCTGATTTGAAGTCCCAGGGTCCATTCTTTTTGGATATTTTCATTATTTGTTCCTGAAATGAAGAATCTTGTGTTTGAGTTGACTTTGTGGTTTTATGACTGCTCTTCCATCCTGGAGAGGGAAAAAGTCAAAGATGTTTCATGTGATATATAGCATTTGGCTACTGAGACTATATATATAGAATGAATAAATATTGGAGGTATTTAAATAAAGTCTTGGTGTTTGGCTAAAAAACAGTAAGAGAAAAAACTTAAGAGCTTTAGGCAATATAGAAAAATAATTGATGGGTGCTGAAGTACTAGGGTGGAGAAAAGAATAAAACAAACCCATTTAAAGAGGGTGAGTGTAAGAGTGACCAGGAGAATTGGCTAATGGAGAATGGGGAAGAAGGATTAAAAGGGGAGTGTGAATTGTGAAAGGCGGTCTGGGATCAGAGTCCAAAGCCCATGACAGACTCCTTAACTATCTTCTCTTCTTTTGTAAGACATTTTTCCTCTTTGTGTAATCGTACCTAATCTGGAAAGTCTTCTCCCCTTTCCCTCAGGCCAAATTCCTTTGTATCTGCCAGATTCAGTTCAACAGTTAACTCCTTCTAAGTCCTGTCTTTACTCTGAGTTTCCATATCCATTTCCCTTATTATAGCACCTACCACAGTGTCAAAAAATATATATACATTATACCTTTACATTGAATATATAATTACATTTATCTATATCGAAATTTCACATTCCTTTTGTACCATAAGTGTTCTTTGCAAGCAGGTTAGCATGCCCTATTAACCTATAGATCCTCCTGATGGCATCTGAATTATATACTAAATGTTTGTTTTGTTAATCTCCCTTAATTACTTATATATTCCTAATTCCCAATTTGGACAATGTCAAATATTTTCAATTACTTATACATTACTTTCATACACACACACACACAATTCCAACACCTATAGAAGAAGTGGCCTTCCAGAACAGAACATTACCTGGGTCATGGGAGGGTTTCACAGCCAGTTCAAACAGGAAGGCATTATTGAATTTATCTACAGAGGTGCCACAGGTAGGCATGAAGCCAAAAGTTGCAAGCTAGGAAGGCAGCCTTGCTCATGCATCAAGCACGAGAGGCTATGCAGGCAGGGTAGAAAAGAGTCAAAGATCAACAATAAGGCAGGCATAAATATAAAAAGGTAAAAAGGGGCTAACATGATAAAGTGGTAAAGAACAGAATTGAATTCAATAAATATTAAAATTGAGTAAAGACACAATTCACTGATTATATATGCATATAAATAATATGCATATAGTTTGGCATTTTCTCCTGGGCTACAGGTAACCATTTACAGGGCTCCTTTGCATCTCACAGTATTTGAGATTCCTATCTGACATTCACTTTCTCACCTGTGTACATATGCCCTCTGCTTGAACATAATATATTCTGCTTTTCTCTTTTCTTCTATCAGTGTTCACTTCTCAGTTTCCCTCATGGCTTTTTCTGCTCCCTTTTTAAAAACTGGTATTCCCTAGTGCTTCTGATTTTTTTCACTCTACACACCCTCTCTGACTAATTTTATATGCATCCATATCTTTCCTATTTATTGTAAGGGAAAAAGAAGTTTTTTACTTTCTGCCCAACACCTTCCTAGTTCCTTCTCCATCTAAGTCTTGCTAAATTAAATGATCAAATTTCAATACATTATTTGGACAAAAGTACAGGAGGCAATCACGAAAATGGAATATCAGTCACTGGTTCTGGGTTAGTACACGTGCTGGGAAGAAGACACCAAGATTCCACAATTTGGATTCTAGCTTATAAGGCAGAGTTAGAGACCCTGCCTCAGATCGGTATGTAAAGACTGCAGTTTTGTGACCAACACCTTTACTAGAGCCCTAAGCACTGGGCTCACATACCTAAATAGTATTTTGTTCCCCGTGCTTTACTGTTTCTACCATAGTCTCCTAACTAGTCTCCCTGCCTCAAGTCTTGCTCTCTGCCAATTCAGTCCCCACATTGCAGCCGGAAGAATTTTTCTAAAATCCACACCTTATCATGTTGCAAACTTCCTTAGGATCCTCCAATTTATCTTTAATGATTCATATATAAAGTCCAGCATCCTTAACATGGTGAACAAGGTATTTCACGACCTGACTTTTGTCCACCTCTGTCCTCATCTTCCTCCCCTGGCTTCTTGCCAGGTGAGCTGAATTATATGCAGTTTCTGGAGCACTCCATGCTTTTTTCTTCATTTCTTTATCTTTTCACATGCTGGAGACATCTTTTCCATTCAAATCTGTATTAAGTGCCTACTATGGGCCAGGTAATGTTCTAGGGAAAATAGACAATGTGATGACTAAGACACGGCTCCAGCCTTTAAGGAGCTTATACTTCAGTGTGTGTGTGTGTGTCTGTGTGTGTGCGCGCGCGTGCGAGTGCAGGGGGGTGGGGAGTAACAAATAATAAGTAAATAAATAAAAGCCATGTGGATACATGAAGAAAGAGCTTCCCAGGCAAAGGAAACAGCAAACACAAAACTGGTGACTTCTGAGGAAAGCAAAGAGGCTGTGTGGCTAGAGTGCAGTGAGCAAGAGGGAAAACGGCAGATAAGACTGGAGCAACAGGCAGGGGCAAATCACATGAGGCCTCATAGGTCACGGTAAGGACTGTGAATTTTATTCTCAGTATGATGGTAAGCCACAGGGAGTTACACACTCACTCAAGTTGGCTACTGTGTAGAAAACAGACTGGCTGGGGCAGAGTGGAAGCAGCAAGAGGAGAAACCACTTAGGAAGCTACTGTAGTCATGTAGGTGAGAAAGGGGGTGGACATACAGAAGACTGCATGAGGATCTACTATGAAGGAAGTACCAACAGGACTAGACTTGCTGATGGACTGTATGTGGGGTGCTGAGAAGAAATAACAAAGTTAGGGATCACTTCTAGGTTTCCAGCCTGAAAATGATGGATGCTGGCATAAGTTACTGAGAAGGGGAAGACTGCGTAGAAGGCAAATCTGAAATCTGGGTATTCTGTTTCAGACGTGTTTATTATGGCTGAGAGGCCTTAGCAGACACTGGAGGAAGATACTGAAACAGTGGTATATATTATTTTGGAGATCTGGGAAAAGGTCAGGGCTACGGTTCAGTATTTGGGAGTCATCAGCAGATACGTTTTATTTAAAGCTGAAGAACTGAAAGAAATCACTTAGGTATTGCAACATTAGAGGTCAATAAACGGAAGGAACCGGAAGAGTATGGCGTTCTAGGAGCCAAAGGAAGAAAGTACTTCAGGGAGGAGTGAGTGATCAACTTTGACAAATTATTTGAGAACTAAACACTTAACCCTGATTGTACCAAGATGGAGACTATCTAGGATTTAATCACTGTGCTTTTCATGGAATAGTAAGGAAGAAAGCCCCACTGGAGCGCACAGAAGAAACAATGGGAGGTGAGAAAATAGAAACATCAAGTATAGAAACACTTTTGAAACGTTTTGTTTAAAGGAGAATAGAGAAATAGGACATGGGAAGTTTTTGTTTTTTTTGGTAGAAGTGATTACAGCTCCAAGGGTCCATATCAATATTGGAAACTCACTTCAGCTCTACTTATAAAGTGCCAGCATCTTAGTCCTGAATTCTTATTTCCCACTGAAGTGGACATGAGTCCTGGATTGTGGACATCCTAACTGTTCCTTATGATCTGCTTAGAGTTTTCTACAACCCTACAGATCTGTCTCCTCAAGTGCAGTTCAACCTTTGCTCCATCCCAGAATCAAGCCTGGATCTGAGCTACCTCATGAACAAAGTTGAGACATAGGTCAGATGTTTAGAGACCAGAATGATCTTGCCAATGACCACCACCCCAACTGTTTCCCAGATTCTCCTCCCTTGGCTTTTATGATACTCTGCGAGTCTCTCGTCAATGTTCTCATCCTAGATGGTTTCATCTACTCCCACATCCCCTATGTGAATGACAATCCTGACTCTCCTCAAAATACTTTATAGTATTTTGTCTAACTGCCTGCTAGACTTTCCATTTGAGGACCTTTCTTTTCAAATTCAGCCTGTCCAAATCTGAACCCACTGCATTCCTTTTCAAACCTTTTTTCTATGATTCCCAGTTCAGAACCACATCATAACCTTTTCAGTGACTTTGCCATAAATTCTAGATTTCAGCTCAGAATTTTCTCTCCCCTGTATTCTAAGTCTAATCAGTCATCAAATTCTCTTAAATCTCCTCAGTAAGATGTCTCTAACAACCATCATTAATACATCCAACTTCAGGACCTCCTTACTCTATAATGACTACTGCTGTTGACCCTCAATTTGAGCCTTTCAGCCCAGTCTCTCACCTTTCCAGTATTATTTTCCACTGGATTTACCCCTCTTACTACATAGAACTCCTCTTATTATTTCAAAAAGCATTTACTGCTCCTTATTTAATTCATTTGTCAAATATTTAAAAAGCACCTACAATGCACCAGGCTCTATGTTAGGCACTGGTGATTCACAAGACATTTCAGATTCAGTAATGAAAAGAAAGTTATTTTCTTCAAGGAGTTTATAGTTTTGCATTAGAGACCAAGAAGGAATAGGCAACCACATCAGAATGTGATAATTTCTACAACAAAAACACAAGGTAGAAGTGGATGCGAATGTGAGCTCAGCCTCCAAAATATCCTTAGATGGTGGAGGCTGAAAGTAGGGAAGGGGTACCGGTGGTGGTTAGAGTTTTTTGGAAGAAACATCTAAGATGGGATTTTAAGGAATAAGCTGTAGGCTAGATGGAGGAGGGGTAGCATGAGGGCTGAAGGTAGCATCAAAATCTTTGAACCCAAGCCAGCTTTCCAGACTTATTTCCTAAAGTATCCCTCTCCACCATATCCTATAGTTGGTCAGATTCAAAATTGTTTCTATAAAAATGTCATATGCATTTCCAGTCTATCAAGATTTTCTAGAGAATCAGAGAACTGAGCGAACTACATGCTGGGAATTATATACAACACCACGATAGGGGGTAGTACTACACATTCGTAAACATCCTCCATAATGTTTGTGTTGGTGAAAAAGAGAAATGCTGTTTTAGAAATTTTGTTGTTAGTAGTTCTAATTTTTAAAGCTTTTTATTATGGAAAATATTCAGCATATACAAAAGTAGAGTGAATTGTACAATGAATCTCCAAGCCAGCTTCAATAATCACCAATGTTGTTTCATCTATTACCTTGTTAACGGTTGAACTATGTCACCCAAAAAAGACATGTTGAAGTCCTAACTTCCAGTACTTAGAATGAGACTTTACTTGGAAACCGTGTCTTTGCAGATTTAATCAAGTTAAGATGAGGTCATTAGGGTGAGTCCTAATCCAATATGACTGGTGCCCTTACAAAAAGGGGAAATTTGGACCCAAGCATGCAGAGGGAAGACCATGTGACGACACACAGGGAGAATACCATGTGACAAAAGATGCAGACACTGGAGTACTGCAGCTGCAAGCCAAGGAACAAGGACTGCTGGCCACCACAAGCTAGGAAGAAGCAAGTAAGGATTCTACCCAGAGTCTCAGAGGAAGCATGGCCCTGCCAATAACTTGATTTTGGACTTACAGCCTCCAGTGAGACAATAAATTTCTGTTGTTTTAAGCCACCCAGTTTGCAGCACTTTGTTAGCGCAGGCTTAAGCACACTAATACAAACCCCTATATCTCTTCCACTGGAGTATGCTTGAGTAAATCCCAGATATTATATCATTTCATCCATATTTCAGAACACATTTCTCCAAGATAAGAACTCTATTCGTAAACATAACCACACACTTTTATTATACCAACCCAAATCAACACTATTGTTTGAAATTATCTTTGCCTTTAAGATATTAAAAGTTCTGCACCCAATTCCACTGTGTGAGATGCTGGGGTAGTTCTCACACCAACAAGCAATTCTCGGACATCAACTGGTGTCCTACAATTCAACTCAATTCTGACACTATCTACTTGGAGATGGTGTCAAACCACACAGGTTAAGCATTCAGTCTTACAAGACACCCCCCACCTTCAGTTGTGAGTGGCAAGCCCAGGCTATCACTTGTGCTTCTGAGGGTCTAATGACTCCCTCCTTAGGTTCAATTAATTTGCTAGAGTGGCTCATAGAACTCAAAAAAACATTTTATTTACTAGATAACCAATTTATTATAAAAGGATATAACAGGAACAGCCAGATGGAAGAGATGCATAGGGCAAGGTATAGGGAAAGGGCACGAGGAGCGTCCTCTTGGACCACACCACTCTCCTGAAATCTCCACATGTTCACCAAACTGGAGTGGAAGCTCTCCATCCATGTCCTTTTGGGTTTTTAGGGAGGCTTCCTCACACAGGCATGATAAATTAAATCAATGGCCAATGGTGATTGATTCAACCTCCAGCTCCACTCCCCTCCCCGGAGGTCAGGGGGTAGGACTGAAAGTTCCAATCCTCTAATCACATGGTTGGCAACCACCCCTCTATCCTTAGGTGCAGTCCAAAAGTCACCTAATTAACATAACAAAAGACACTTTGTTGCTCCCAACACTTAGGAAATTCCAAGCATCTTAGGATCTCTGTGCCAGAAACAGGGACGAAGACAAAATATATATTTCTTATTATAAATCACAACATTACAGATATAAACCACCAAGGATGTTTATTCAAACTGCTGTGATGTAAAGGAATTGGAAATAATTAATTCTTCTCTATGTGACTAAGCCACAAAACTTAAATGCATTAGGGTCATTTGTGTCATTTTGCTTTCAATATTTATGGAACACTTATTCATTTTTATTTAATCTTGTTTTATAATTTTATAAAACAGTGTTATAGCCCCAAAGTCAAAATTATATAAACAAGATTTTAAAAAAAAATTCTAAAAATTCTAAAAGATCCTGATATCGGCTCAACACAAGGTTGACATAAGGGAAGCCGTATTTTAGAAAAGAAACCATACTGTAACTTTGAATGACCTCTGATTAACTAACCCAGACGTGCTCTGTAGATTTTATGGCCTCTCCCAGCTGCTATAAATTGATAACTTTGTTCACTTGAGTTCCTTAGGAACGTGATGACCCCCAGGCAGAGTCTATGCTGATTTTCAATGACAACTGAAAGATCAGGGTACAGGGTGTTGCTCCAGTCTCTGATGCATATCCAGTAAAACAAAAGACTATCAGGAACTAAGACCAGCCTCCAACATAACTCGCCTGTAGTCTTTGTTCTGTAAGATGGTTCTTTTTGGACATTAGTTGGCCATCTTCCCCCCTTGCTAGCAAGCTGTAATAAAAAACCCTTTCTCTCCACCACCTTGACTATTGGCCTGTCTTGCGGCAGGCAGACAACTCCCCGTGGGCAGTAACAATTCTATCCCTATTCCCTCCATCCTTTTTCTTTTTCTCCCTTCACCTCATAGGTAACCATTTTTATTGATCTGCTTTTATCCTTTTTTGAGGGGCTTCTATCTTTTTAAAAAAAATATAAGCCAATACATACTTTGTTGGTATCTCCTCCTTTTTTAGGTAAAAGTACAGTCATGTGTTGCTTAACAATGGGGACACGTTCTGAGAAATGTGTCATTAGGTGATTTTGTTGTTGTGCAAATATCACAGAGTGTACTTACACAGACCTACATGGTATAGCCTACTGCACACATAGGCTCTATGCTACTGATCTTATGGGACCACTGCCGTATACGCGGTCTGTCATCAACCAAAATGTCATTATGTAGCGTATGACTGTACTATTCTCACTGTTCTGTTCTGCACTTTCCCCCCCTTATTAATATATCACCCCATAGTGGAATTTACAGAGGTCTTCTTCATTCCTTTTTACAGTTGCAAAGAATTCCATCGTGTGATGTACCTCAGTATATTCAACCAGACTCCTTTGAGGGACTTTTGTGCTAACTCTAACTCTAATACATCAGGACTTTACATTGGTACATGATGAAGGTATAGCTTTAAATCAATATCCATATTGCTAATTAGCAAACATACCATTTATAAAATCCTAGCCCAAATTGGACCTGTTGGGCTAACATCATCCAAAGCAACATAAAACCAAAATTATCTCCTCCTCCAGCCAAGAGAACCAGCCTAAGCCCTTAGAACCACTCCCAAGAGTGAGGAAGCTCTCTATGTAAAGATATGGAAAGAGTTTCAATGTATATCAAGCAAAAGAGGCAGAACAATGTGTGCTGTATGCTATCACTGGAGTGGACAAAGGAAAAACAGAGTACAATATTTGTTTACATACGCACAGAAGAGCTCTTCCAGCTACTGCTGCTGCCTGCCTCCTCTTCACATCTGATCTTCTATAGCATCCTGTACTTGCTTGTTTCCTCCTGCTCACTCCACTCCATCTCACTCTCCCCTCATCAGCTCCATTCTGGCTTCTGTCCTTACCACCACCCTCGCTAAGGCAACTATAACCTCCACGTGGCTGAGACAAGACACTCTCTCCAGTTCTCCCCTAACTTACCTCTCAGCAGCATCTGAGTGTGACCCCTTCTCTTCCTTGAGATACTCTCTTCCTAAGCTACAGTGACCCTGTACTTTCTTTCACATTCTTTTCATTTCCTACAGCCTCAATCTCCTCTGTGCATTTTCCTCTATCTGATCTTTATTCCTTGGGGTTCCTGGGGGTTTAGCCCTAGGCCCCCAATTCTTTTCACTATGCACTCTTTCCACAGGCCAGCTTCAATTACAAACATAAAGCATAGGCAAGACTTCTCCTCTACTCTCCATACCCAATTATACAACAGCCTGCTCAAAACAGCAGCTTAGATGTCTCAAAGACACCTCAAATTCAACATGCCTAAATCTGAATTCATAATTATTCCCTCCAACTTGTATAACCGCTTTGTCTCTGTCAATGGCACCAGTTCTGAATCAAAACTTTAAGATGCATCCTCCACGCCTCTCCCTCAGCCCCTCAGCTAATCAATTACCAAGACTTGTCTACTCTGCCATCTAAATATGTCTCAAATTCATCCACTTCTCCCTCCTTCTACTTCCACCGATCCCCTCCTATCATGATCCTTGACTTCAATGACACCAGACTCTCCCAACTTTCCTCCTATAGTACACCTACACTTGACTTCCCCATGGGTTCACTTCTCTCTACCTGGCCACGAAATGCAAGAGTTCCTTAAGATTGAGTCCCAGGCTCTTTCTTGCTCTTACTGTACTCTGAACCCACTCCATAGGCTAATTCAAACTCCACCATTCTTTCAATTACCCTGTATTGAGCAGGATTTCCCAAATTTACATTTCATGTCCAGTCTATATTATAATGAGTGGTACTCCAAATCTAATAGGCTACTTGACATCACCACTTGGGTAACTGGGTCAACCAAAAACATCTCAAATTTAAGTCATCCAAAAACCAAATTTATACCATCCCCCAAATCTGATCTCCTTCCAGTGTCACTATCTCAGTGAATATCATTGTCCATTCCAGAACAAGCCACAAACCAAGCAAGCATCCTTGACAACACCATCTCCTTTATCTTCCATATGTAATCCATCTCCAAGTCCTGCTGCTTTTATCTCCCAAACATCTCTGAAGCTGGTTCACCTCCTTCTGTCTCCAACAGCACTAACCTAGCCAAGTCATTCATGCATTCATTAACTGGAAGCCTACTCTGACCAGGCACTGTTTCAGGTACTGGGGAAATGGGAACAAATGAAAAAGACAACCCAGCCTAAGGGAGCTTACAATCCAGAGGAAGAGACAGATAATAACTAAACAGGTACTATTACGCAGTGACAAGCACTCTGAGGAAAATAAAGCATGGTGAAGGGATCAAGAATGCAGAGGATGGAGGGCCGAGTTTTAGATGAGGAGTGCCTATTCGAGAAAGTGCGACCTGAGTGTGAGTCACGTGGGCTTGCACCACCAGGAAGAAGCATGGTCCAGAAGAGGGAAAAGCAAATGCGGAGGCCCTGAGGTGGAAGCCTGCTTGGCCTGCCTGATGAACTGCAAGGTGGCCAGCATGATCAGAGTCCTCCAATGAAGGGCAGAGCGGAAGGACGTGAAGGTGAAGAGGTAGCCGGGGCCAGACCATGTAGGCCTCTGAAGGCCACTCTGGATTGTGCTCTAGGTGATGGAAGCCACTAGAGGTTTTGAGCAAGGGAGTGAGATGACCTCATTTATCTTTTACATAGATCATTCTGGCAGCTATAAGGGGAACAGATGTTGGTGGCAAAAAGGTAGGCATAGGGCACACGTAGGGGTCTTTGTCAGGCAGGAAGGGCCAAGAACAAGACTAACTCACACATATTAAACAGGGCTACGGTGCATTTGGGCTCCACTTTCACCTTGTAAGAAATTCACTCTTCAAAACCACTGCATGCTATTTCACTGGGCTGCTAACCCCAACAGCACCTTTGTGCAAATTAGAAAAAGACTCCTGCCCTCTGTGCAGGAGCCCCGGCAAATCTCGGGGAGTGGAAGGCAGCCCCCAAGAGACCCCTCAGCTGACCACCCTGCACAAGTTCAGTCCGCCCTACGTGGTTTCTTGCATAAAAGTAACAAAGGAAGAGAAAAAGACAAGGACAGAAGAACGCTTTTCCACTGGAGGTAACTGTTTACCTACATCATCCCTGGATTTTTCAATTTTAGATTTGAAGAATATTTCCACATTTGAATGTAAACCAAACTCATGAGATGCATAAATTGGTTTAATCACATTATTCTTATTCTAACTCTTGAAGAAAAGCACAGCCCCGGTGATTATACTTTGGGTTCATTTCCTAAGCAAGAGACTCAGAAGAGACCCACATCCTTTGATCTATCTCCTCCCATCTCTCAATTTAAAACATACACAGCCAGGGATGACAGTTTTTCTTTTTGGTTTGTTTTGTTTTTCCTACTTGTGAATAGTTTTGAAGGGAAAATAATTTTTTGTGTGTGTGAGGAAGATCAGCCCTGAGCTAACATCCATGTCAATCCTCCTCTTTTTGCTGAGGAAGACCAGCCCTGGGCTAACATCTATTGCCAATCCTCCTCCTTTTTTTTCCCCCCCTTTTCTCCCCAAAGCCCCACTAGATAGTTGTATGTCATAGTTGCACTTCCCTCTAGTTGCTGTATCTGGGGCGCAGCCTCAGCATGGCCGGACAAGCGGTGCGTCGGTGTGCGCCCGGGATCCGAACCCGGGCTGCCAATAGAGGAGCGCGTGCACTTAACCGCTAAGCCACGGGGCCGGCCCCAGGGAAAACAATTTTTTTAAAGCACATTTGGAGGCAACTAGAGGTTCTAGGAGTCCTATCCTGGGAGTATGAGCTTTTCTGTCACTGGCTGTTCAAAGGGTAGGTTTTGGTTCTGGTCTAGAGTTAATAATCTGAGGTACTTCCAGGTCCCTCACCTGTGCCCACAGGCAAGTGAGCACCCCTTTCCTGGGGAGGGAAAGCTGTTCTGAGGCCACTTTAGTCCAGGCCGATGGGAGACTCACCAGGGGTGCAGGACGCACACAACCACACATGAGCATTCCCAGGACGTCCTATCTTTCATCTTTGGGGAAAGAGGAAGTTCAGCCCGTTGAGGGAAATGCACACACTGGTCAGCTCTGATGTCCTTACCTCCTTCAGACATCCACTCATACTTGCCCTTCAGGAACGTCTTCCCAAACCCGAGAAGGGGCTAACTGAGGACTCTGACCCCACCACCAGGTGGCCCCAGCATCTCTCTGGACAGCTTTGGACTCCCGTCTTACTTTCTCTTCTGTTTAATCCAACTAATACTCACTTCACCCAGGAAGGGAGACCCACTCACAGATGAGAGGCTCCCGAGGTGAGGGGGAAGGGATCCTTTCTTCTCTTCCTCTGAGCTTTCAGGCCAGACTCAGCCCAACCTAATAGCGGGACTGACACCCCTCCTAACTCTCAACTCTTCCCCGCTGCCTGCATTCTCTCCTTACTCTGTGGTGGCCTCTGCCAGTTTCCACAAAATTAGTGTATTTCTCCCAAATGAGAGTTAAAAAGATAGAAAGATAGACAAGCGTGGATCCCACATCAAAAACTTCAACTTACAGTAGGAAAAAAGCTCCCCCGGTGTGGGGGCTTTGGGGATCGAGACGGCCTGTCCTTCAGCTCCTCTGCTGGGCCCACGTTATGAGGGGCCATTAACTGAGTCATTTGGACCTGACAACAGCCTCAGACGAGTCCTCCCACTTCCACACCAAGAGGCTCCACGTTGGCTGCAGGTTGATCTTTGCAGAATGTAAACCTGGGCCTGTGGCCAGGCTCCTTGCAGCTCTGCAGGGGCCGTGCCTGGCTCTCAGGCACAGACCAAATCCTGTTGACAGGGCTCCCTCGCCCAGCGGGATCTGGTCCCTGCTCCTCTCCTGCTGACTCTTCTATCCTTCTCCTCGCTCCTGTCTGCACATGCTGGTTTCCTTTCCCTGGACTCTCACACACCCTTTCCAACGCCTGGGATACTCCACATCCTGGGATCCGGCCCTTCCTCAGGGAAGCCTTTGCCGACACTGCCTCCTCCTGTTCTACACTGTCACTGCACTTTGTATCTCATGGTACCTACGAGGTCCTGACTGGAATTTGTCACTCCACACCCTTGTGTGCCCTCAGTCCAGGAACACTTGTCTCCCCACTCGACTGTGGGCTCCACCAGGGTGGACCTGCATCTTTCTGTCCACTGTTGCACCGCCAGTGCCCAGCACGGAACTCACTCTCCGTTTATTACGGGATAAGAAAACAGTGGGTGAGGGCTGGAACCTGGATCCTCCAGAGCCCGAGCCTCCCCAGTTCAACAGCTCTCTGTCCCCAACTTCCACGACAGCCGCCTCTCCCGTTTCTCTCCTCTGATGACTTCTTCTCAGGCTCAGCCACACACTCTTCTTTCTTAACCCACCTCGTAAATGTTGAGGTTTCCTGGGATTCTGTCCTTTGCCCTCTTCCCTCATCTGGTCAGCTCAAGGCTTCAAATGCCACCTTTGCAGCGACGGCTCCCTCACCTCCCTTTTGAGTTCCAACCCCTTATATGTTATACAAGTGTCCACTGGCAATCTCTACCCGAGTATTTCACTCCCATCTCAGATGAACCCATCCCACACCGAACTCGTCCTGTCCCCTTAACAACGGGCCCTCCTGCTCCCCGATGAACCCCACTGCACATGCCTTCATCTGGGCCCCAGTATCGTCTTGCCTACATTATGCATTAATCTCTGGAATGTTCACACCTCCACCTTTGCCTCACTTTAAATCTAAGCCGGACACTGCTTCTAAAGTGACCACTCTTATTAAATTCAATTTCATAAGGACTTCATGAACATATTCTCTGTGAAAAATTAAAACATTACATGTCAATAAAGTCCCTTGCCTCACGCCCATTCTCCATCCCATTCCAAATGGAACCAGCTAAGCGGTGTTCCCTCAGCCCCGCTCTCTGCGCTTACACACATATTATACATTAGACAAACACCCACGTAATTTTCTTTAGACACAAATGGTGACCTATCATAACAATGCTCCATAACCTGCTTTTGTCCTTACGCGTCTTGGAGCTCTGGCCACCTCACTGTGCCCTTTGTCCCTGACCGTGGTGCTGTTCGCCAGAGAGGGACATACCACAGCTTCTTAGCTATGCCTTTAGTGAAGGACATTTACCCTGTTCTGATTCAGACCCGTATATTTCCTTGAGGACCACTAATTCTTCTGCTCAAAATCCTTTAATTATTTCCAGTCACCCATGGGACAGTTCACATCTCTAAGAACTGCACCAAAGCAAGTTATAATGCGGTCCCCCCTTAACTTTCTAGTACCGTTTCCTTTCTCATCTCCTCTTTTCCCGTATACATTGAGCTTCAGTCAGAATGAATTATTTGCAACTCGTTAAACACAGCTTGCTGAATGAATACATGAAAATGTAGCCCTCTTCTGATACAACAGGAGAGAATAAAAAAGATTCTGAGAGACTCATTTGTGAAATGATTACCAGAGAAAAAGCAGAAGCTTGTGTGTGGGGCCTTAGCGTCCCCTTCTCCACCACTTCCTGAGGACTGAGAGCCCTGGAGAAACATGCCTGACCAACGTCTCCCAGCCGCACCGTCCACCTACTAAGCAGACTGTTGCTGCAGATATTCCCGGGCACCTCGGCCCCACCCACTCACCTAGAGACGAGCCTCCAGGACTTTCCTTCTCTGCCTTCCAGGGAGCTTCTCCTTGCTGCAACAGGGAGATCACTTCTGGTTTGGAAAATGGGAGTCCTGCTCACACACAAAAAAAAAACAAGACTTGGTTCTGTTTTCACACAAAGAGGTACCCCAAGATCTGAGTGGAAAAGTCAGGGGATGGTGCAAAGAGCTTCTGCAGGGTGCTCCGGTTGTGCCCCCACGATGTGAGGGGATGCGTTAGGGAAAGGCAAGGGACTTGCAGGACACGATGATGAAATAATTAGTTGTACGTTAGGAAATACAATAAACATGCAGCCTTGATTAATAGGGTACCAGTGGCTTTCTATATAAGATGGAATATGTTAGATGTAGACTGAATTAAAATTTGTAAAAAAGTATCTATGTACCAAAGTATTATGTACCACGTAGCTTGTTTAAAAAGAGAAAACACTGTCTGACTCCCCTTCAAAGATGGCTTATACAATGTTCATCTGGCTGGAAAAGAGAATTGGGGGAGGCAAGGGGTAGGAGAAGGCAAGGGGTAGGTCAGTGAAGAGGGCTGAGGGAAGCTCTCAGCTGAGAGATGAGCAAACAAATCACAGAACAATCATAGTAGGAAAATGTAGCCTGAACTACAAGGGAATTTCTAATGTGCAGCTGTGTAGACTGTCCCATGCATGGGGCAATTCCATGCCCATGAGGAGGACAAGTTTTTAATATTTATGGAGATCCAATTTGTACAATTCTAAGGCAAAACTTGTTAAAGTTTTTGATGACCCAAAGCTTTTACCAAGGGAAGCAGGTTCCAAGTTATCCCAATTTCTGAATTGTATATCTACAAGGAAAATTTCCTTACCCAATGAGAGCAGGTTACTGTAGTTCTCCAGCATCACATCCTGGTACAAGTTTCTCTGAGAAGGACCCAGCTTTCTCCACTCATCCCGAGTGAAAAGCACAGCCACGTCCTCAAATGTCACTGACACCTGTAAAGACAAGCCATCCCATCTCATCCAGGACCACCCACCACACGGTGAAGGCAGTGGGGAGATAGAGGGGCTACCATGAAATGCTTCTCATATTATTCTAGGTTCTGAAGGTTCTAGATCATCTGTTTAACGAACAATTGACCAGTAACAAATATAAACTGAGCAGCATGAAGTATGAACCAGGCTGTGTTAACCACAATAAGAGATATGTGGAGGTATTAAGGCCATAAGTGGGAGTGTTAATTAGAATAACCTTTCCGACAGCAATTTCATAATACATATTAAAAGTTTTAAAATGTGCATATTCTTTAACTCACCAATTACCATATTTGTATTATAATGAATAGTGCACAAAAATGCACACAGAGGACATTTCTCATGGTGTTAGAGATAGCAAAAAAATGGAACCAATCTAAACAATCACTGACAGAGGCTAGGCTAAATAACTTAAGGAACTATCTGTGTGCTCACTGAAGCCTGAGGACAGGAACAATGGAAATTAAAATATCTATCATTTATTGAGTGATTTTTCGGGCCAAGTACTGTTCTTAGAGCCTTATATTAATCTTTAGTGTAAATCTTTACCTTCAGAACAGCCCTATGAAGAAGCTACTATTATTGTCCCCATTTGACACAAAAGAAAACAAAGAGAAATTTATCCAAGTCACACAGGTGGTGTAAAGGAAAAACTCACTCCTCCTGCGCATCTCCTCTACTACAACTCTACGTGACTTCTGACACCAGGTATGTGGGTTTTCCACACACCAAGCAATTGTGGGACACCAGTGGGGTATCCTACAATTTAACTCAATTCTGATGTCATCTACCTGGAGACAGTGTCAGATCCCACAGGTTAAGGGCTCAGTCTTATGAGACCACCCCCTTCAATGCTAATCACAGGTTGTAACCTGTGCTTCTGACTGACTGGCTATAAATCGGAGGTTTCCACGACCCCCTCCTCAGGTTCAATTAATTTGCTAAGGTGGCTCACAGACCTCAGGAAAACATTTACTTACTAGATTACTAGTTTAATATCAAAGTATATAACTCAGGAACAGCCAGATGGAAGAGATGCATAGGGCAAGTTATGTGGGAAGGGGCGTGGGGCTTCCATGAATCTCCGTGTATTCACTAACCTGGAAGCTCTCTGAAACCCGTCCGTTTGGGTTTTTATGGAGGCTTCATTATGTAGGCATGATTGATTAAACCATTGGCCATTGGTGACTGATTCCACCTCCAGCCCCTGAGGCTGGGAGGTAAGGCTGCAAGTTCCAATCCTCTAATCAAGGTTAGTTCCTCTGGCAAGCAGTCCCCAGTCTTAGAGGCATTCCAAAAGTCACCTCATTAATATAAACTCTGGTGAGGTAGAAAGGGCTTGTTATGAATAACAAAACACACCCATTTCACCTTTATTGCTCTAAAGTTATAAAAACCAAATATTACTAATCACTTAGGAAACTGCAAGGGTGCTGAAAGCTAAGTGCCAGGAACAGGGATGAAGACCAAACATATATTTCATATTATAAATTACAATATCACAGCTGCTCAGTGGTAGAGGTGGCATTCCAATCCAGAGGGACATCCAAGGCTCCGTTCTTAACCACTCAGCAAAACTGCCTCTCAATGCCTACCTCACAGGGTTAAGAAATAAAGGAGATAATCCATACAATGGAGATGGATAGCAGTGACAGTAGCATAACAATGTGAATGTATTTAATGCCACTGAATTATATACTCAAAAAAGGTTAAAGTGGTAAATTTTGTTATGTATATTTTATCACAATAAAAAAGTTAAGACAGTAAAATAAACACATACACAAATATGTACATAAATAAATAATAAATAAAGGTGCATAGAAAATGATACTGAGGGATGCAGACCAAAAGAGTGACAGTGATTATCTCCAGAGGTTCGAGTAAGAGTGATTTTACATTCTTCTTTATACCTGTATTTTTCATTCTCTGAGATTTTTAACACGAGCATGCAAAACATGTGTAATAAGATAATTTATTGGCATATGGGGGGACTACAAGAAATGACCTTTGCTCTCAATTTATAATCCAACTGGCAGACAAAAAAAATACATGAAATAATTTGAAGGAAAGAAAAAATGTACAGCTGGACAGAACCGTATGCCATCTCCTAGTTCACTCCATTTTAGAGACGAGAAATACAAGGTCCAGGGCAGTCAAGACCCCAGGTCACATACTTTATTAGTGGCAGAGGCAGGACAATAATTAAAGTCTCCTTTTAACCAGCACTCGGTATATTCTCTCTCTGTCTTAAACGTCCTGTCACTGAGTTTTACACACAAGTCCACGCAGTACTGACATATGGGCAGCAGGCAAGGTTAGGGAGAATGCTCTATAGGATTCACTCACACAGGGATGGAGAAGATTCTGGGCAAGAGAGCAACTTGGCTCTGCTGGAATGGAATAGGAAAGCCTTAGAAGAAACCACCCCAAATATGCAATGGCAGGCCCTAGCTGTAGCCTCAGGAGACCCAACTCCACCACATTTTGTGGGTCCAAAAGACAACATCACGGTGCAGAAGAGCTCTGGTACCGTGGGCGCGGGGTCTGCCCTGTGTTCTGCAAAATGCACCAGAGGAATGGCCAGACGATATCACGAGCATGAACTTAGAGGCCAGACACACTTGGGTTTCAATTCAGGTTACTTGACTTCTTTGAGCCTCAGTTTTCTCATATGTAAAATGGGGATAATAACTGCTAGGCTGTTATGAGAGTGAGAACAAATGTAAAGCCCTCAGGACATTCCTCAGCAACATTCACTGTTATTGTTAGATAAGGATGAGTAAAGAAAGGGGGAGTATTTTCTGGGTCCTAGAAACACTGTGGAGCAGCTTCTAGCTATCAACATTAATAGTACTAATACTAGAATAATATCGTTCAGCTACCACAACCACCGCATACTGAACACCTACTATCCGCCTGGCCCTGATCTAAACACTCTCCGTGCACTAATTCACTGATCGTCTCACCTACCCTATAAGGTAGGCACGGCTGTGATTCCCATTTTACAGGTGAGGAAACTTGAGGCACAGAGAGGTGGAGTTATTTGCCCAAGGCCCACAAACGGCAACAGAGGAGACGGGTTCAAACCCAGCCGCCTGTCTCGAGAGCCCCACTTCCTAACCACTGTATACACCTGCCTCTCCACTCCGGGATCCCACAAAACCCTCCCTGTGGCTTCCTGAGGAGTCTTCTCTCTGTCCTCGGAGTCAAGAGACCTCCCCGACTGTGTCCCCTCCAACATGGCTCATCTTTGTTCACGCACTGGCTCACCCCGATGGGGTCCCTCCCGCATCCCCACAACATACAGATCAAAATGGCAGGTCAAGAACTCTTTTCAACAGAGTGATAGAAGCAAGGCACACAATCCAAAGTTAAGAGGGAGAAAAAACTGAAACCTATGGGCTGGAGAGGCCTGGGGAAGGTATCATGAGGATTCTCAGGGGTGGAAAGAAAACGGAAAGCATTCTTGCCATGGGGAGGGATGGGGGGGAAACACGGGTGAGCCAAGGAGGCGGGAGGAAGGAACTCTGCCAAGTGTGCGTCTGTGTTTGTTCTGTTCCCAAGTGACAGAAGACACGTGGCATCTTACCTGTGGAATTAGTACTCACACAGTGAATTGAGATGAATGAATACAAGAGTGTCTCTTAGGAAAAGAAAAGAGAAACGCTAGACGTGGATTGGGGGAGAGGAGGCAAGCATTCCCTACAGAATCCACCATCCACCAGGGTGGACCAACTCCTCAAAGGGAAAAGGAGTTGCTCCAAATCCTGGAGAGCTGTATTGGACAGAGAACTTCAGTTGGAGGGTAAAAAAGCCCACATCTGTCCCTAAGACCTGAGACGGCAGTGAACTCACCTGAGACCTTGCTTCCCTCTGTTTAGCAGCCATGTCCTCTTTCTGGGCTCTTCCCAGAGGATGGCCGGAGACTCCAGAAGGCAGGTCTGAGAGAAGAAAAAGGGAGCCAGGAGGAAGCGCCTTCCGCTGTCCACCCCTCAGAATCACAGCTCTGAAATCCTTGCCCCACCTGAGAACGACCCCACGCGCCCTCAGAGAGGGAGGTGAGGAACTGGGAGCAGACAGGACCAGACAAGGGCTCGGCCGTCCTGGTGCGGCCCCAACTCTTCCCTCGCTCAGAGAAAAGGGACCTGGGACTCCAGCAGCAGCAGCAGCAGCGACTCACGGAGCCTCACCGCGTGCCACGCACCGTCTGCATCGGCTGGTCCCGCAGCACAGCTGGCACCGCCAGCAGCCCCACCTTACGGATCGGGAAACTGAGGGCAGAGCGGGAGCGAACGCCGCGGGCCACACAGCCGGGGAGTGCGCCCCAGAGCATCCTCTAGCCTCCCCGCGTCCGGGGGACAACCTGTCTCCACCTCCAGCTCTTCCCACCCAATTTCTCCCCTCCCGTCGAGGAATCGATTTCCAGATTTGAGAGACCACTGCTTCGGAGAGCGGAAACATCAGCTTTCCCGCGGCCGCCGCCTGGAGGAACGGGACAGACACCAGACCCGCGCGCCAGTCCTGACTGCCGAGCGGAGAAGCCGGCAGCTCGCTCCGCGCGTGCACAAACCCTGAGGCCGCCGCCCGAGGGACAGCGGCGACGGCCAGACGGATGCACGTTTCCTCAGTTCACCGACGGCCGCCGGCGGAATTCAAGCTCCGGCCGGGCCGGTAGCGCGCTGGGGGCGGCCGGGGCCTGGGGACCAAGTGCCCGACCTGACGCGGGCAGGGGACAGACCCGGGCGCCCGGCCCGCACCCGTCCGCGCGCACAAGGCCCCGCGCGCGCCCCTCGGGCCTGTGCCCGCGCCCGCGCCCGCGCTGCATCCTCCCGAGTCCCCAGTCCGCCCTCCCGCATCCGCCGACCCCCGCCGCTCACCTCACCCAGGCCTCGGGGGTTCCGGGTCCCGTGCCTCCCGGCCGCGCTCCGCAGGAGGGCGGCTACCGAACTTCCCCGGCCCGACAGCCGCCTCCGGTCCAGATTACTCCCAGGGCGACGCCTCTGCGGACCTCAAGCCCCGGATCCCCTCGCTCCCGCGGCAAACCCCGGCGCCCCACGCAGGTCTCGGAGGGGCGGGACAGGGGCGACTAAGGGACGGCCGCTAATCCCTCTGGGAAATGTAGTCCACGCGTGGACTCGCGGATTCTGGGAAGTGTAGTTCCCGGCTCCTCTCTGCGAGGCGGGGCCCTGTCAAGCCTGTCACGTGCCCGGCTCCCACTTCCGGGCTCGCCGCCGCGCTGTGTGGGCTGCGGGGCGCCGGGTCCAGGTTCATGCAGAAGGAAAGGGAGGTATCTTGTAGATATGTATCTGCATAAATGGTAGTAAGGCAAGTAGACAACTGCCAGGGACAAATCTATTTCCCTTTCAGTAGTTCAACAAAAGTGTACTGAGCATCTGGTGTTTGCCGAGCGCTGTTGTAAGCTGTCGGAAATAGGTCCGTGAACAAAGCAGAGGTCATTGCCCTCGAGAACTTTTTGGGGGGAAAGATACAGAATAAGCCATGAATGTAGTTATGCAGCATTTTAGAAGGCAGGCGTTGTAGAAAAAAGCAAAAGGAGAGCAGGATCGTGGGAATGTGGGCCTGTTCGGAGAGTAAGAGGGCGGGGTGGCCTCCCTAAGGTGAGAGCGAAGGGAAGGGTCGTTCCAGGTACTAAGAAGACCACAGAATTTTTTTTTTACTAAAGGAACACATGTCCCATTTAGAAGGTTTGATAAATACAGAAAGAGTAAAAGAAAAATGCACTTTATGCCACCACACAAAAATAAGTGGTTAACATTTTGGTGACATTTTGTAACAGCCCTTTAAACTCCATATTGATCAATCATTGCCACTCTTGTTTTAACAAAATGGAATATTGCAGATAGCAGTTGTAACCTATTCTGGTTTTTCCCCCACTTAAGAATATGCCTTGGGGACCAGCCTGTGTGGCCTAGTGGTTCAGTTAGTCCCACTCTGCTTTGGCAGCTGGTCCTGTTTGGGTGCGGACCTACACCACTCCTCAGCCATGCTGTGGTGGCGACCCACATATAAAACAGAGGAAGACTGGAACAGATGTTAGCTCAGGGCGAATCTTCCTCAGAAAAAAAAAAGGCCTTGAACATTTGAATTTGCCAATAAAGATTCTCTGTCTGTAGTGTTTTCAATGGCTTCCGTGTGTTCCATTGCTTCTAATTAAATTTTTTAGTCAAACATTTAACTAAACTGGGCTTATTTATTTAAATATATTTAACTAAACCTCTATTGTTATATTATTTCCAGTTTTTTTGCTCCATTAATATCCTTGTAGCTGTATCTCTGGAGATTATTTTCTTAGTTTAAATTCCTTGAAATTGAATTGCTGGATCAAGGACTGGTAGGATTCTAAGCACGTTGCCTATTTGCCTTCCTGGAAGATTTTACAATTTGTATTTCCATAAGCAGTTTGTGACAATATGTGCCTAGCACCCATGCCCACTCTGGGATTTTTCTTTTTAATGCTTTTTAAAAAATGCTTTTGTTTACTAGAACAAATTTTTTTATATCTAATTTTGAGTACTCGTGAAATTAGATATAGTCATGCATTGCTTAATGACAGAAATATGTTCTGAAAAATGTGCTGTTAGGTGATTTCGTCGTTGTGTTAACATCATAGAGTGTATTACACAAACCTAGATGGTATAGTTGACTACAAACCTAGGCTATATGGTACTAATCTTATGGGACCACTGTTGTATATATGGTCCATCATTGACTGAAATGTTATGCAGTGCGTGACTGTATAATGTCTTATGTTTATTGAACCATTTATTTTCAGATGTAAATTGCTTTATATAGGTATTTTGGCCATTTTGTGTTGAAATGTTCAAAATTTTGGTATCATTTTGAAGTACTCTATATGCATATTTTTTCCAAAAGAGAAAAGTGCTTTGTTGTTTACCCAATGAAAATAATGCATTCATTATAAAATTTTTACACACAGTGTGTGGAATGAAGAACATGTAATAAAGAAATAAGTCCAGCAGAAACACTGACTACATCTATTCATATATGCTATTGTGTGTGCATACTCACATTTGTGTGTATGAAACAAAAATAGAATCCTGTTTCTCATATTTTGTAAAATGTGAAATATACATATGGAAAGCCAATTAGAACATATAATCCAGTATAACATGTGATTATAAAGAGAACACCTCTGTAAACTTCTACCCAAGTTGCGAAGTAGACCCCTACTGACAGTCGGTACCTCCTTTCTAATCACAGCTACTATCATGACTTTTGAGATTGTTTTTTGCTTTCCTTAATAGTTTTACCACCCATTCATGCATCCTTATAGAATAGTTTTACCTGTTCTTAACTTTATATAATAGAATCATACAAATGTATATTTTGTGTGCTTTGTCTGCAAACGTTTTGTCAGATTCATTCTCATTGTTACATGTAGGTTTGCCTACTATACTGTAGGTGGACATTTGTATTGTTTCCAATTTTAACTATTAAGAACCACAATAAAATGAATTTAGTAATATATGAACAGTGATGGTATATCGGTGTTCACTGTAAAAGTCTTTCAACTTTGCTTTGTGTTTGAAAATTTTCATAATAAAATGCTGGGAAAAACTATATCTGGGATTTGAGCCAAAATGGAATAGCCCCATTCCTCCAGTTCATCCCTCTTACAACCAAAAACCCCTGGACATAACACAACAAACAAACATAGGAAGACTCTGAAAAGTGGAAAGAAGAAGGCAAACTGTCTGAGAACCTCAGGGCTGAGGAGCAACACGGTGGTAAATTCCCTCATTTTCCTTGATAACCTTCCATATCTCAGCTAAGGTATTGCAGAAGCTTGCAAGCCAGAAAAAGCAAAAAATACATATGAAAAAAAAAGCTCTAAGAAAAGCATATCCCACTGAGTCAAAACTGGGAAAAGAGTGGCCTAACAGAGAGAACTTTTTTGGTAATACCTACCTTACTCCAACCAAACACCAGTGGAGAAACCATCTTCCTACTCATTTGAACTATAGACGCCAGAGGAAGTAGCACATTTTTCTCAAGTGGAAAGAAAAGGAACTGTCAACCATGAATTCTATAAAGAGAAAATATCATTCAAGAATGAAAGGGAGGGCCGGCCCCGTGGCTTAGTGGTTGGGTGTGCGTGCTCCACTGCTGGCAGCCCAGGTTCGGATCCCGGGCGTGCACCGACCCACCACTTCTCCGGCCATGCTGAGGCCACGTCCCACATACAGCAACTAGAGGATGTGCAACTATGACATAAAGCTATCTACTGGGGCTTTGGGGGGAAAAATAAATAAATAAAATCTTTAAAAAAAAATGAGAGGTTTAAAAAAAAAAAAGAATGAAAGGGAAATAAAGACATTCTCAGACAAAGGATAACTAAGAGTATTTACTGCTGGCAAAGCTACCCTTAAAGAGTAATTAAAGGAAATACTCTAAACTAAATGAGAACAGAAAAAGACTTGGAACTGTAGAAGGAAAAAAAGGATATCAGATTGGGTAAAAATAGGGATGAATAAAATAGACTATCCTACTTATGAGTTTCTTAAATCATAGATGATGCTTGAAACAAAAATGATAACACCATTTGCAGTGGTGCTCCATGTATGTAGAGGAAATACTTAAGACAATTATATTTATTTATTTTTAATGATCTATAAAATTGATTTATTATTTAGTTATAATTATTAGCAATTATTATTCCTTTTTGACAGTTTGCCCATGGTGATGGTGGGTGGTTATCTCTTGTGATTAACTTCATTTTTTTGTTTTGTTTTAAATTTTTTGTTTATTGCAGTAACATTGGTTTATAACATTGTATAAATTTCAGGTGTACATAATTATACTTCTATTTCTGCATAGATTACATCATGTTCACCACCCAAATACTAATTACAACCCATCACCACACACATGTGCCAAATTATCCCTTTCGCCCTCCTCCCTCCCCCCTTACCCTCTGGTAACCACCAATCCAATCTCTGTCTCTATGTGTTTGTTTATTGTTGTTATTATCTACTACTTAATGAGTGAGATCATATGGTATTTGACCTTCTCCCCCTGACTTATTTCACTTTGCACAATACCCTCAATGTCCATCCATGTTGTCAAAAATGGCTGGATTTCATCGTTTCTTATGGCTGAGTAGTATTCCATTGTGTATATATACCACATCTTCTTTATCCATTCATCCCTTGATGGGCACTTAGGTTGCTTCCAAGTCTTGGCTATTGTGAATAACGCTGCAGTGAACACAGGGGTGCATGTATCTTTACGCATTGGTGTTTTCAAGTTCTTTGGATAAATACCCAACAGTGGAATAGCTGGATCTATCGTTGATTTTTTGAGGAATCTCCATACTGTTTTCCATAGTGGCTGCACCAGTTTGCACTCCCACCAGCAGTGTATGAGAGTTCCCTTCTCTCCACATCCTCTCCAACACATGTTGTTTCCTGTCTTGTTAATTATAGCCATTCTGACGGGCATGAGGTGATATCTCATTGTAGTTTTGATTTGCATTTCCCTGATAGATAGTGATTTTGAACATCTTTTCATGTGCCTGTTGGTCATCTGTATATCTTCTTTGGACAAATGTCTGTTCAGGTCTTTTGCCAATTTTTTAATTGGGTTGTTAATTTTTTTGTTGTTGAGATGCATGAGTTCTTTATATATTTTGGAGATTAATCCCTTATCAGATGTATGGTTTGCAAATATCTTCTCCCAATTGTTAGGTTGTCTTTTCGTTTTGTTGATGGTTTCCTTTGCTGTACAGAAGCTTTTGAGTTTGATGCAGTCCCACTTGTTTATTTTTTCTATTGTTTCTCTTGCCCAGTCAGACATGGTGCTTGAAAAGATGTTGCTAAGACCGATGTCGAAGAGCATACTGCCTATGTTTTCTTCTAGAAGTTTCACAGTTTCAGGTCTTACATTCAAGTCTTTAATCCATTTGGAGTTAATTTTTATGTATGGTGTGAGGTAAGGGTCTACTTTCATTTTTTTGCATGTGGCTATCCAGTTTTCCCAACACCATTTGTTGAAGAGACTTTCTTTTCCCCATTGTATGTTCTTGGCTCCTTTGTCGAAGATTAGCTGTCCATAGATGTGTGGGTTTATTTCTGGGTTTTCGATTCTATTCCATTGATCTGTGTGTCTGTTTTTGTGCCAGTACCATGCTGTTTTGGTTACTATAGCTTTGTAGTGTATTTTGAAATCAGGGAGTGTGATACCTCCAGCTTTGTTCTTTTTTCTCAGGATTCCTTTAGCTATTCGGGGTCTTTTCTTGTTCCATATAAATCTTAGGATTCTTTGTTCTATTTCTGTGAAACATGTTGTTGGAACTTTGATAGGGATTGCATTGAATCTATAGATTGCTTTAGGAAGTATGGACATCTTAACTACGTTAATTCTTCCAATCCAAGAGCACGGAATATCTTTCCATTTCTTTGTGTCTTCTTCGATTTCTTTCTGAAATGTTTTATAGTTTTTGGTGTACAGATCTTTCACCTCTTTGGTTAAGTTTATTTCTAGGTATTTTATTCTTTTTGTTGCAATTGTAAATGGGATTGTATTCTTAATTTCTCTTTCTGCTACTTCGTTGATAGCGTACAGAAATGCAACTGATTTTTGTATGTTGATTTTGTATCCTGCAACTTTACCATATTCGTTTATTACTTCTAAAAGTTTTCTGGTGGATTCTTTAGGGTTTTCTATATATAAAATCATGTCATCTGAAAATAGTGACAGTTTCACTTCTTCCTTTCTAATTTGGATCCCTTTTATTTCTTTCTCTTGCCTGATTGCTCTGGCTAGGACTTCCAGTACTACGTTAAATAGGAGTGGTGAGAGTGGGCATCCTTGTCTGGTTCCTGTTCTTAGAGGGGTAGCTTTCAGTTTTTCACCATTGAGGATGATATTGGCTGTGGGTTTCTCATATATGGTCTTTATTATGTTGAGGTACTTTCCTTCTATACCCATTTTATTCAGAGTTTTTATCATAAATTGATGCTGTATCTTGTCAAATGCTTTCTCTGCATCTATTGAGATGATCATGTGATTTTTATTCTTCATTTTATTAATGTGGTGTATCACGTTGATTGATTTGCGAATGTTAAACCATCCCTGCATCCCTGGAATAAATCCCACTTGATCATGGTGTATAATATTTTTAATGTATTGTTGTATGCGATTTGCTAGTATTTTGTTGAGGATTTTTGCATCGACGTTCATCAGTGATATTGGCCTGTAAGTTTCTTTTTTTGTGTTGTCCTTGTCTGGTTTTGGTATCAGGGTAATGTCAGCTTCATAGAATGAGTTAGGGAGCTTCCCCCCCTCCTCAATTTTTTGGAAGAGTTTGAGAAGCATAGGTATTAAGTCTTCTTTGAAAGTTTGGTAGAATTCACCAGGGAAGCCGTCTGGTCCTGGACTTTTATTTTTGGGGAGGTTTTTGATTACTGTTTCGATCTCCTTACTGGTGATTGGTCTATTCAAATTCTCTACTTCTTCTTGATCCAGTTTTGGAAGGTTGTATGATTCTAAGAATTTATCCATTTCTTCCAGATTGTCGAATTGGTTGGCATATAGCTTTTCATAGTATTCTCTTATAATCTTTTGTATTTCTGAGGTGTCTGTTGTAACCTCTCCTCTTTCATTTCTGATTTTACTTATTTGTGCCTTCTCTCTTTTTTTCTTGGTGAGTCTAGCTAAAGGTTTGTCAATTTTGTTGATCTTTTCAAAGAACCAGCTCTTGGTTTTATTAATTTTTCTATTTTTTTGGTCTCTATTTCATTTATTTCTGCTCTGATTTTTATTATTTCCCTTCTTCTACTGATTTTGGGCTTTGTTTGTTCTTCTTTTTCCAGTTCCTTTAGGTGCATTGTTAGATTGTTTATTTGAGATTTTTCTTGTTTGTTGAGATAGGCCTGTATTGCTATAAACTTCCCTCTTAGAACCGCTTTTGCTGTATCCCATAAGTTCTGGCATGTCGTATTTTCATTTTCATTTGTCTCCAGGTATTTTTTGATTTCTTCTTTGACTTCTTCATTAACCCAGTCGTTGTTCAGTAGCATTTTGTTTAATCTCCACATATTTGTGGCTTTTCTGATTTTCTTCCTATAGTTGATTTCTAGTTTCATAACGTTGTGGTCAGAAAAGATGCTTGGTATTATTTCAATCTTCTTAAATTTATGGAGACTTGTTTTGTGGCCTAATATGTGATCAATCCTGGAGAATGTTCCATGTGCATTTGAAAAGAATGTGTATTCTTCGGTTTTTGGATGGAATGCTCTGTATATATCTACTAGGTCCATCTGTTCTAGTGTGTCGTTTAAGGCCAATGTTTCCTTATTGATCTTCTGTTTGGATGATCTATCCGTTGGTGCAAGTGGAGTGTTAAAGTCCCCTACTATTATTGTGTTACTGTCTATTTCTGTTTTTATGTCTGTTAATAATTGCTTTATATATTTAGGTGCACCTACATTGGGTGTGTGGATATTTACAAGTGTTATATCCTCTTGTTGGATTGTTCCCTTGATCATTGTGTAATGCCCTTCTTTGTCTCTTTTTACAGTTTTTGTTTTAAAGTCTATTTTGTCTGATATGAGTACTGCTACCCCAGCTTTCTTTTCATTGCCATTTGCGTGGAGTATCTTTTTCCATCCCTTCACTTTCAGTTTGTGAGTGTCTTTAGGTCTGATGTGTGTCTCTTGTACGCAGCACATATATGGGTCGTGTTTTTTTATCCAATCGGCCACCCTATGACTTTTAATTGGAGCATTTAGTCCATTGACGTTTAAAGTAGCTATTGATAAGTATGTACTTACTGCCATTTTTTAACTTTTTCTTCCCTCAGTGTTTTAGTAGTCCTTCTCTGTTCCTTTCTTCTTCTATACAGAATTGATGGTCACTTTAGTTTGACCTCTGTCTCAAAGCTGTACTCTTTAACTCCCCTCCTCCCTCATGTTTTTGATATCATATCTAACCTCTTTTTTGTGCATTTGTATCCATTACGTTCTTATCATGGAAATAGATAATTTTTCCTATTTGTGGTCTTCTCTTTTCCCCTTAAATCAGTCCCTTTAACATTTCTTGTAGCACTGGTTTCTTGGTGATGAACTCCTTTAATTTTTGCTTGTCTGGGAAATTTTTGATCTCTCCTTCCATTTTGAATGATAACCTTGCTGGGTAGAGTATTCTTGGCTGTAAGTTTTTTCCTTTTAGCACTTTAAATATATCGTGTCATTCTCTTCTAGCCTGTAAGGTTTCTGCTGAGAAGTCAGCTGATAGCCTTATGGCGTTTCCTTTGTATGTAACTTGACATTCTCTTGCGGCTTTTAGGATTCTCTCTTTATCTTTAATTCTGGACATTTTGATTATGAGGTGTCTTGGTGTGGGCCTCTTTGGGTTTATCTTGTTTGGGGATCTCTGTGCTTCCTGTACCTGGATGTCTGTTTCCTTCCTTAGGTTAGGGAAGTTTTCATCTATTATTCCTTGAAATAGATTCTCTGCCCCCTTGTCTCGCTCTACTCCTTCCGGGACACCTATAACACGGATGTTAGTGTGCTTGATGTTGTCCCAGAGGTCCCTTAGACTGTCCTCACTCTTTTTAATTCTTTTCTCTTTTACCTGTTCACCTTGGGTAATTTCTTCTAGTCTTTCACCAGCTCACAGATCTGTTCTTCTGTATCCTCCACTCTGCTTTTGAGTCCCTCTAGTGAATTTTTCATTTCCAGTATTGTATTCTTCATTTCTGATTGGTTCTTTTTTATATCTTCCATTTCTTTGTTGACATTCTCACTGAGTTCATCTATTCTTCTCCCCAGATCGGTGAGCATCCTTAACACTCTTAGTTTGAACTCTCTGTCGGGTAGGTTGCTCATTTCTGTTTCACTTAGTTCCTTTTCTGGGGTTTTGTCCTGTTCCCTTACTTGGAATGTACTCTTTTGCCTCCTCATTTTGCCTCTTTCCCTGTGCTTGTGTCTACATATTAGGTAGGTCAGCTACGTCTCCTGCTCTTGGATAGGTGACCTTATGTAAGTGATGCCTTAGGGGGCCTGCAGTGTGCTTCCCTCAGTTCTCAATGTTCCAGGGGTGACCCCTATGTGGGCTACGTGTGTCCTTCTGTTGTGGCCTGTTTGCTCTCCCTGTAGGTGCCCAGGCAGGCCGAGTTATGCTCCTGGCCAGCTGTTGTAATGCTCAGCTGCTTGTAGTTGTTGTGGGCCCTTCAGTCTCTTTATGAGGTTTGGGGAGCCCCAGCACAGTTGGCTGCAAGTTCTACTACCATATTTGTGTTACAGTATTTCTTTTAAGTGAGTAGGCCCCCAGCATGGCAGGTTGTTAGGCTCAGGGCCTTACAATTACTGTAAGCCTCCAGCCTTTAGGTCTCTTGTCAGCTCTCTGAGGATTGCAGCTGGGTGGGGCTGGCCTCAGGCACAGGAGCACTCAATTGTTTCAGGCTTTGGAAGGTGGGGCAAACCCCCTACGTGGGTCTTTGAGAAACACAAGTCTTCTGCACCTGACAAGCCCTGCTGCCCACAGGTGCACACACACAGTCAACACAGTCCTGCCCTGCGTGCATGCCCCGACCTCCCGAAGCTGACCCAGTCTCTCCACAGCGGGAGCCCCACACACTCCGCCACCGCCCCACACTCTCCACCCACTCCTTGTGCACACCCTGCCCCGCTAAAGTCGGCTCAGTTGCCAGGCTGCAGAGAATCCAGTCACCAGTCTATGCAGGCCCACAAGTTGCCTGAGGGCTTGTTGCTGGGTGGGGCCAGTCTCTAGGGTGGGCTGCCTGCCCTGGCTGAGCTGGATTAAATCAGTGCTCTAGCGGGTGGGGCAGACCCTGGGCTAGCAGCCTCAGGGAGAACTCCAATGGCGTCTGTGTCAGCACGCCCACACCAGGACACAACAATGGCCGCCGCCAATGTCCCAGTCCCTGGAGAGGTCTCACCCTCACCGAGATGCACTCAGGGCCTATCAGGTGAGTCTCATTTCACCACAGCACTGTGCACCTTTCTTTCTCGTGATTTTAGAATGCTTTCTGAAACGGGTGAGTTTGCGCACGGGCCCTATAAGAGCCAGTTTTAGTTTCCTTGTGAACCAGCTTTTCTGGGGGTGCTCCCCAATGTTTTAGTAGCAGGCAAAGTCAGATATCATGCCGCTGGTCTTGATTGTGCTGGGTCCACAAAATGCCCACAGCGGGGGCGCTCCCCGGCTCAGGGCCCCGCTCCTCCAGGGAGGCTGCGTACCTGTGAGCTGCTCCCGGCGGCCGTGACGCTGGCGGCTTGTGAAGGCGGCATTTTTCCTCTCCAGAAGGGAGTCTCTGCCTCTTCTACCTCAGTTAGGATTGTCCGTTGTTGCAGGAGTTCCTCTTATCCAGTTTTCAGTTCTGTCTCAGGGGTAATTTTTCCACAAGTAGTTGTAAATTGGCTGTGTCCACGGGAGGAGGTGAGTTCAGAGTCTGCTTACGCCGCCATCTTGAGTTCGCCCCCTGAATTGCAATTCTTTTCTGATCCAGAATAAACCCATTTTTGCTGGGGAGACAACTGGCTATCTGTTTAAGGTCAATATTCTACAAGACTAAAATTATTCGCTAAGTTTAAGGTGCGCATATTTGAGACACAATTGATCCAATTCTAATAAGTAATCCACACTTCTATTCTCATTCATGTTATTGATGACCTTACGTTAATACTTTCCATTTCTTGGTTCAGCAATACATCTGCCTGAGAAATGTGACTTAGTGGTGCAAATATCAGTAAACTATTCTAGTTTTAGTCACCTCTAATAAAGAATCCTATGAATGGCAGCATTTCAATCTTAGCTACCTCTGTTTGATACAATGATGATATTTTAAAGAGGAAAAATTCACAAGAGTCTTAAGAGCTCCCTTCATTAACAAAAATCAAGTGGCAATAACTTGTTTAGCAAATATCAAGTAGCAGCAAATTGTGGCACATTAATCTCTTGCTACCATAGAATATATTTTGCAAAAACTTCAAGGTACCCCGTAAAGATTTCCTTCTCTGTTCTTTAGCAACTGTATGCCTAAAGCAGCACTCCATAAGCCATATGGTTCTGTGCAAGAGGTGATTCTGTGATTCTGTGTGTTCTAAAGGCCTCCAGACACCAGGTAGCAATCATCTTCATAGAAGGACAAATCTGAGGAATAGTCTTTAAGTTGAAGTGAGTGTTTTCTGTCCCAAGAGGGAAAGGTAAAAAATCATGATTAATAAACATACCCATGTGTCTTATACCAAAAAGTTTAGATCTTATATCTAAGATTATATATCTAAGATTACATAAGTATAACTTTTGGGCCATCGTCCTCCTGACCAAATGTCCAGAAGTATCTTCTGGCCTAGCAGCCATAATTTCACTTGGCTTCACACCATTATATTGTTTCATTCATGTTTTGAATAGATACAAGGGGCAGCATGCCGGCTGGTCTGTGTCAAACATTTCCCTTCAGTGAGAGTGGTCTTTTCAGAAGTGCATACAGCTGTTCACCAGCTGTTTCCTCTGATGTTTCAGGTGATAGCTCAGGTAGCAAGACTCATGCTGGCTTTGAAGCCCTAGGTCCTACCAGAGCCAATGTCTCTTGTAACAACCCATGAACACAGCTTAGCTTCCAAGGTCCCTACAAGGGATTTGCCCAGTCTGAATACAATTTACCAATAAGGAGTCATTTTTATCATAACCAATGTTGCCTAGTAATGCAGCTGATGAATCTTTTTAGCAGGTTACCAGGGCAATCAGAACCATAAATAAGATTGCTTAGGAACACAGTAGACATACTTTCTTGGTTCGTTACCAGGGGAACAGAGCAAGTATGCTAATCAAAGTTCAAATTCTTTCATAGAGAAAGAAAGGATTTTATTAACTTGTTAACTATCATCCATCACCTTATTCTTTGGTGAATTTGTTTTTTAATTAAACTGTATTTTGAGATAATTGTTGATTCACAAGCAGTTGTAAGAAATAACACAGAGAGGTCCTATGTATACTTTACCCAGTTTCCCCAATGGCGACATCTTGCAAAACTGTAGTACAATAACACATTGGTTAGTTTTTATAATACGAAGAAGAAGACAAGTTAGTATATACAAGATCACTCGGACTTGTATTGTAAAATGGGCCATCAACATTCCATTTAGTCCTTAAATAATTACGTGGTTATTTTGATCAAAATAATTTTTTAGTATCCATAATATTTTTATAGGCAACTTTCTACCAAATAACAGTATGACAGTATTTAACACACCAAATAGTGTTAATTGACAGAGTTAACATATCAAGCCAGAGTACAGTATCGCTTTCACCCTCTTAGCGAGTGTCTCTTTTAGGTATTTCAAACTTAGTGTGTTTTAAATTGGATATTTTACCTTCTCTCCCAAACCAGTTTTACCAACATTTTAAAAATAGACTTTGTTTTTTAGATTAGTGTTAGATACACAGCAAAACTGAGTAGAAAGTACAGAGAGCTCCCAGATACCTCCTACCCTACATGCACAGCTTCCTCCACTATCAATGTCCGGAACTAGACGGTACATTTGTTACAATTGATGAAGCTACATTGACACATCAATATCACCCAAAGTCCAGTTTACATTAGAATTCATTCTTGGTGTTGCCTCACTTTTTTTTTCTTTAAAATCTCTGTCAATGGCAACTCTGTCCTTTTAGCTGCTCAGGTCAAAAATTCCAGATTCTCCTTGATGTCGCTCTCTTTTCTCATACCCCACATTGATCCACTAGTAAAGTTAGGACTTTTCCAAATCTCAAAGCACAATCCTACCTTGGTCATGAAAGAACAAAGTTAAGCTTTCTGTTTGAATTGTTAAAATACTCAGTCTCTCTCTCTGTAGATATATGTATTTTTTTTATTGGCCCTAAGCTAATATCCATTGCCAATCCTCCTCTTTTTGCTAAGGAAGATTGGCACTGAGCTAACATCTATGACAATCTCCCTCTATTTTTTGTATGTGGGATGCCACCACAGCATGGCTTGATGAGCAGTGCGTATGTCTGAGCCCAGGATCCGAACCCATGAACCCTGGGCCACCAAAGCAGAGCACGTGAACTTAACCACTATGCCACCGGGCAGATCCCGACCAGTCAATATTTTTATAGCCTCTCAAATAGCCTGTTTTAATTATCATTTTAGGAAAGCTTTTTTTTCTTGGTCTGCATTCACAACATTTTTCCTTAGATTGCAGCACTGATCATTGATCAGGTTCCAGTACAAGTTTAAGTTAACAATGAGGTTGTGCAGGCTTGAGCCAACTTTGTCCGAGTTCTTGGTGGGCTGCACAGATTTCCCCCATACACATAGGCTCAGGCACCTTTGCAAAGGTTTCTACCTGTGATGTCAGGGTCACATTGAGCTGTTGTGGATATTGCATAGCTGCCCTGTGAGTCAGGACATTTTGCACTCCCATCCAGCTCTATGTGCAACCAGGAGACCATCTATTCTTTCCATCTTGCACGCCCTGCAGCAGAGTGCTTTTGGGTTCTTTTCCAAGTGGATTGGAGGTCAGAGGGAACCCAGCAGTTTCATATATTGTGTCACGTATGGTGTCCATAGGCCTGCTTGCCCTCTTTCTTCCTTTGTACCCATGTCTGGTCCCCTAGAGTTGCGTAGTTCAATGTGGTAGTGATGGGGGCACCCAGGAGCAACTCTCAGATGTTTTAAAGTGGGGATGAGCCCAAGTGTAACTGGAACCACCTTGTGGTCCCATCCCTTTCATCTGAGTCAAAAACGTGGGACCATCAGGCTTCTGTGCCCACCTCTGACTCTTGCAGCCCAGCTGTGGTATCATCCCTGTCAGTCTTTTTGTGGTGGGATTTGGGGACAGGTTTGCTTCAATGCAAGTCTTTCTCTTGGCACAAATTTGGTCTCATTCTAAATCTTGTTAATTTTTTTCATTGGATTTAGTTCTGGCTTTTGTCCCAGAAAATGTCTAAGACAATGAATAATAACCATGTCATCATTTTGTTTTCTTGGATGTGTAATTGAAATTATTGTTATTTTGTGATATAGTTTTTATACTGTACTAATAAGGCAAAAATTCTCTGTCTTGCAGTCACCAAAGGTTGTACTTTGTGCTTCTGGCCATTATCTGGTCTATCCACTTATCAAATGGACTATGAGATCAGTTTGGAACCCAGCTTGCTACTCCAAAGACCCCAGGACATAATCTTAATTCCAAATATCTCTGTGAATTTGGCTCATTTGACAGCAAAGCGTACAAGCATGTCTGAAGAGAATCAGGAACTTGGCAATGTTGGAGGCCTCAATTAATTAGAGCTGTTGCTTCCTGTCTTCCCAGTCATAAACTAAACTACACTAAGCCTCATGACAGTATATGAACTTAAACTGCCTTTTAGGCAGATATACTTCTAGTTAACTTCCCTTAGCTTTCTCCTGACAAATTTATTTGTCTTTCCTGAGTGCCACAGGTGAGAAGCATCCCTGACCTGCCTATTTGAGTTGTAGAGATTAGCAGGTGCATGTGCACTGTTTCCGAATATCTCGTGTTGTTTATAAACTTTTATCTAGCAGTAATTCACTCTGAGCAGGCACTCTGTGTTCCCAGTACTGGCATAGCTTCATGTCACCCAAGGACCCAAATCATAACCAAACTGTCCTACCACCAAAGTCTTTTGCCTGTTTTCATTGAGTTGCTTGTCTTTTTGTTATTTATCAGTTCTTTATACATTCTAGGTAAAAGTTCTTTCTCAGATGTGTATGCTGTGTACTATGAGTATGTTCTCCTCATCTGTGGCTTGCTTTTCATTTTCTTAATAGCATCTTTTGGTAAGAAAGTTTTAATTTTCATAGTCCAATTTATCAGTTTTTTCTTCTATGGTTAGCACTTAAATGTCCTATTTAGGATATCTACTCACGCAAAGGTTAAGATTTTCTCCTATAAGCTTTATAATTTTACCTCTTACCTTTAGGTCTATGATCCATTTTGAGTTAGTGTTTGCGTATGGTATGAGCTATGGTTGAAGTTCACTTTGTTTTCCATGTGGAAATGCAGTTGTTCCAGCATCATTCATTGCAAGCACCTTCCTTTTCTCAGTGAATTACCTTGAAGTCTTTGTCAAAAAATCGATTATCTGCCTATGTTTCCTTCTAGGTATTTTATGGTTTCAGGTCTTACATTCAAAATAAACAAATGGTGCTACATCAAACTAAAAAGCTTCTGCACAGCAAAGGAAACTATCATCAAAATGAGAAGACAACATGCTGAATGGGAAAAGATATTTGCAAATCATATATCCAACAGGGGTTAATATTCAGAATATGTAAAGAATTCATACAATTCAACAACAACAAAAAAACAAACAACCGTATAAAAAATGGGCAGAGGATCTTTTTTTTTTTTTTTGTGAGGAAGATCAGCCCTGAGCTAAGATCTGTGCTAATCCTCCTCTTTTTGCTGAGGAAGACCGGCTCTGAGCTAACATCTATTGCCAATCCTCCTCCTTTTTGTCCCCCAAAGCCCCAGTAGATAGTTGTATGTCATAGTTGCACATCCTTCTAGTTGCTGTATGTGGGACGCGGCCTCAGTGTGGCTGGAGAAGCGGTGCATCAGTGCGCGCCCGGGATCCGAATCCAGGCTGCCAGTAGCAGAGCTCGCGCACTTAACTGCTAAGCCACGGGGCCGGCTCCTGGGCAGAGGATCTTAACAAACATTTTTCCAAAGAAGGTATACAGATGGCCAACAGGCACATGAAAAGTTGCTCAACATCACTAATTATTAGGAAAATGCAAATCAAAACCACAGTGAGATATCACTGCACACCAGTCAGAATGGCTAAAAACCAAGAAATGGGGCCAGCCTGGTGGCATAGTGGTTAAGTTTGGCACGCTCCACTTCAGTGGCCTGGGTTTGGGGGTTTGGATCCCAGGCACAGACCTACGCCACTCATGAAGCCATGCTGTGGCGGCAACCCACATACAAAATAGAGGAAGATGGGCATGGATGTTAGCTCAAGGCCACTCTTCCTCAAACAAAAACAGGAAAATTGGCAACAAGTATTAGCTCAGGGCCAATCTTCCTCACCAAAAAAACAAAAACAAGAAATAACAAGTGTTGGAGAGGATTTGGAGAAAAGGGAAACCTTGTACACTGTTGATGCAAATGTGCATTGGTGCAGCCACTATGGAAAACAGTATGGAGATTTCTTAAAAAATTAAAAATAGAAATACCATGTGATCCAGCTATTTCACTTCTGGGTATTTATCCAAAGAATATGAAAACACTAATTTGAAAAGATATATGCACCACTATGTTCACTGTAACATTATTCATAATCAACAACAGTTGGAAACAACCTAAGTACCCATCAAAAGATGAGTGGATAAATAAGACATGATGTATATATACATACACACACACACAATGGAATACTACTCAGCCATAAAAAAGAATGAAATCTTGCCATTTGTGACAACATGGATGGACCCTGAGGGTATTATGCTAAGTGAAATAAGTCAGATGGAGAAAGACAAATACATATGACTCTTATGTGAAATCTAAAAAAACAAAACAAATGAACAAATGAAACAAAATGAAAACAAACTCATAGATACAGAGAACAGATTGGTAGTTACCAGAGGGGAAGGGGGTTGGGGGGTGGAGGAAATGGGAAAAGGGGGTCAATCATACGGTAATGGGTGGAAACTAGACTTCTGGTGGTGAGCACGTTGTAGTATATACAGATGTCAAATTATGATGCTGTACACCTGAAACTTATATAATGTTATAAACCAACTTTACCTCAATAAAAATAATAAATTATCTGGGTGTTCACTTCTGGCCAGGATGGAGTAACAGAGACTGAATTTATCCTCCAGCTGAAAAATGGACAAAATGTATGAAATGATGGTTTCAGGACACTGGGCACCAGGCAGTGAAGGACACTGATCTCTGAGAAACGAGAAACAAATGGAAATGAGCCCTATAACAGCCTCAGCTTGCTGCCTTGGAAGAGCTTCCAGGCTCTGGCACAGACAATGGGAACCAGGTAGAATCCTGTGGACTCCCTCAGTTGAGGAGATAGGGCTGAGATTCCAGGGGCACCGAGACATTTGGAGTTTACAGGAAAGTGTAGTGGAGAAGGGAGCTATGCAGAAAGAGAGCTCCAGAGATCTGCAGAGGATTCCACTCAAGTATTTGGCTGGTTGCTCATTAACACACGGTGCCTGTGGAGAGGCTGCCTTAAGCTGGGGAAAGACCCCTCTGAAAGGTTTGGAAGTAACTCTCTGGTGTGGACATATGGCCAGCAATGATGCCTGTAGCCAAGAGCCAGAAAACATGGTTCATGGAGCACTGGATAAGTGCACAGAGGAGTCTTACCTCAGAAGTGGGAAATGGTTAGCCTTATACTGAGCACTGCTTCAGTCCCACCTAACAAATCTTAAAAGCAAAACCAGAAAGGATCAAACTGTTTCCAAATAACTTGACTGGATCTCAGAACAAAGCTCAAGAATATTTGTAGGAATACGAAAACATTCCTCAACAAGATAAAATTCATATTGTCCGACATCTAATAAAAAATTACTTGGGGCTGGCCCTGTGGCATAGTGGTTTAAGTGCGCACTCTCCGCTGCCGGCAGCCCAGGTTCGGATCCCGGGCGCACACCAATGCACCGCTTGTCAGGACATGCTGTGGCGGTGTCGCACATAAAGTAGAGGAAGATGGGCATGGATGTTAGCCCAGGGCCAGTCTTCCTCAGCAAAAAGAGGAGGATCAGCATGGATGTTAGCTCAGGGCTGATCTTCCTCACACACACACAAAAAAATTACTGAGCCAGCCCTGATGGTCTAGTGGTTACAGTTCAGCACCCCCACCACTTTGGCAGCCCGGGTTCACTTCCCAGTCGCAGAACCACACCACCTATCTGTCAGTTACCATGTGGTGGTGGTGGCTCACAGAGAAGAACTTACGGCTAGGATATACAACTATGTATTGGGACTTTGGGGAGAAGAAAAAAAAGAGAGGAAGATTGGCAGCAGATATTAGCTGAGGGTGAATCCTTCCCTACAAAATAAAAAATTACCATGCATGCAAAGTAACATGAAAATGAACATGGAATTAGAAATCAATAATAAAATAGTATCTGGAGACTCCTCAAGCATTTGGAAATTAAATAACCCACCTCTAAATTGCTAAAGGGTCAAAGATGAAATCACAGGAATATTAGAACATATTTTAACTGCATGATTATGGAAATAATATATCAAAATTTGTGAGATGAAGGCAAGCAGTGCTTACAGGAAAACTTATAGCTTTAAATACTAATGTTAGAAAAAGAAGTGTGGGACCGAGTCCCCTCCCCACAGCAACACGGCTTCCCTTCCTCAGCTCAGCGACAGGGGTTTCCCCTCAGCCGCCGCCGCCGGCCGAGCCCCGCCGCGCCCGCGGCCCGCGGCCGCCGTGCAGTTTATGTTGCTTTTTAGTCGTCAGGGAAAGCTTCGACTGCAGAAATGGTATGTCCCACTATCAGACAAAGAGAAGAAAAAGATCACAAGAGAACTTGTTCAAACCGTCTTAGCACGGAAACCTAAAATGTGCAGCTTTCTTGAGTGGCGAGATCTGAAGATTGTTTACAAAAGATATGCTAGTCTGTATTTCTGCTGTGCTATTGAGGATCAGGACAATGAACTAATTACCCTGGAAATAATTCATCGTTATGTGGAATTACTTGACAAGTATTTTGGCAGTGTGTGTGAACTTGATATCATCTTTAATTTTGAGAAAGCTTATTTTATTTTGGATGAGTTTCTTTTGGGAGGGGAAGTTCAGGAAACATCCAAGAAAAATGTCCTTAAAGCAATTGAGCAGGCTGATCTACTGCAGGAGCCACGTCATGAATATTTTAATGTCCCTGTGTACTAAATGACTACTCATCGTGTATGCAGAATTTCACAGAGGAAATAGAGAGCTGATATACTTATGAAAGAAAATATCCTCAGCTTGGTGACTGATTATCTTGTATAATAATAATAGAACATTTCAGAACCAACACCTTTACATTGTAATTTTTTTCCTGTTCTTATTCCTCTTTTCTGTTTTATTTTCATTCTATGTGTGATCTTCATACAGGTTATGCCTGCTCGCAGCTGGTTTAATTTCTTCTTGAAAAAATATGACTTATGAGTGTTTTGAGTAATATTTCATCTTAAACACATAAATGTCATCATTTATGAACCATCTGTGATTAATCTTGTAAGAGGAAAACCTAGCAATCGTTAAAATGTTTACCAAAGAAAATACAGCTGAAATGCTAGGTCAAAATAAGGAGTGCCATAATATATAGTGTGGTTTGGTCTTCAAATGTTGGGGGAAAAAACCCAAACTATAGTTATTGAGTGTGATTATATTACATTACAGTCTATATGAGCCTAATGTGTTCTAATGTATCACATAAGTGTATTTGGAAATAATACAAGAAAGTAAAATCTGTACTATTATATAATATTTAAGGTAAAACATTCACAGTTTCTAGGTAATTTGTAGTGCCACATTTATTGAATCACATTTGTGCTGTATAATATTGAACAATCCCTTTAAGAACTATCAGAAAGCTATGTCAAAAGTCTCTTCGGCAGTATCTATTGTTCAATAGCAAGTAACTCTTTCAAAGTATTGATACTGAGTTTATTTATATAGTTAAAATTCTAATATTCGATTTAAATACTATTTGACTAGTTATGGTTTTATATTGTATTCATTTAAATACTTAATGATTTGTTAATTACGGTTTTATCTTTCTATTAAAACCTTTAATATTATTATTTTGTATACTTTAATAAAACATGCAACATATTTTATAAAAGGAAAAGTACCAAATAATTCATTGTTTATATCTAGAGTGGTTAAAGCCTGAGTTAACTAGGCTATCATTAAACAACGAATTCAAAAAATGCTCAAACTGGTTGACCACTGAAAGAAGACCCATGGAAGTGTGTATTAGGCAGGTGTGCAGATCAGTTATTTCCACTCTGACCATTCTCGCTGTATGGCATTACATGTGAAGCACCTGGATGGGCTGTCAAATGAGAAATTTAGCATCAAACATTGAAAGCACTCGGAAACATTGGTCTTTCATTTCCATTTTTTCCTCCATCCCTCGCCTTGCCGTGCAGTATGTTATTCATCTGGTTTTAATGATGCATAAATATGCACTGTCTCATGCCTGTTTGCTTTGGATGCCGTGTGCTGAGCTGTAACAAGATGTTGCTTCTTTTGTTATCTGTATAACAGCTGCTTGCTTTAAATTAGTAGATTCTGAAATAGCTTGCCTTGCATGTCTAAAATAAAAGTATTGCATGTAAAAAAAAAAAAAAAAAAAGAAAAAGAAGTGTGTTCTAAAATCAATGATCTAAACTTCCACTATAAAAAGCTGGTCAAAGAATAGAAAATTAAATACAGCACAATTAGAAAAAAGTAAATGATAAAAAGTACATCAAATAAATGAAATAGAAAATAAAAACAATAGAAAAAAATCAGTAAAATGATAATTTGGAGCAATCGCTAAAGTTCTGAAATAAAAAATTGTCAACCTAAACTTCTGTACCCAGTGTTACAAACTTTCAGTTATAAGATGAATAAATTCCAGGGATCTAACATGCAGCATGGTGACTATAGTTAACAATACTGTACTGTATACTTGAAAGTTGCAATAAGAGTGTGTTCTCACCATAACAAGAAAAATAACAGAATAGTAATTACGTGAGGTAAAGAATGTGTAACTAACTTTATTGTGGTAAACATTTCATGATATATACATGTATCAAATCATCACATTGTACACCTTAAATATACACAATGTCAGTTATATCTCAATAAAGCTGGAACAGGTAAAATAAAATAAATTCTGGACCTAGTGAAAATATCTCTAAAAATTAAGGTGAGATAGTCTTTTTCCAGACATATAAAAATTGAAAGAACTTATCACCATCAGACCTGGATAATAAATGTTAAAGGAAGCCCTTTGGGCAAAAGGAAGAAGATGACAGACAGAAATATGGATCTACATAAAGAAATGAAGAGTACTGAAAATGGTAACTACATATAAATTTAAACAACTTTCTCTAATATTTAGATATCATTATAAGATAATTGACTGTCTAATCAGAAATAATACCACTGTAGTGTGAGTTTTATAACATACATATAATTAAAATGTAAGACAGCACAAATTAAATCGGAAAAGAAAATGGAAAAATACTCTTGTAAGCTTATTATACTATACATGAAGGGGTATAGTACCACTTGAAGATAGATTCTTATAAGTTAAAGATATATACTATAAACCTTAAAGCAACCACTAAAATACCAAGACAAAGATGCATGGCAAATTAGCCAACAAAGGAGACAAATAGAATCATAAAAAATATTCAATTAATCCAAAAGAAGGCAGAAAGGAAGGGAAGAGGGAACAAAATACAGGGAGAACAAAGAAAAAACAAATATCAAGATGACAGATGGAAAACTAACCATACGGATAATTATAATAAATGTAAATAATTTAAACATCCAATTAAAAGTCAGAGATTGTTAAATTGTATAAAAATGTAAGATCTTAATATATACTGATACAGAATATAAAAGATAAAAGCATAAAAATAACTATAACAATAAAACTATGTTAATGGATACACAATATAAAGAGATGTAATTTATGACATTGATAACATAAAGTGGGGGATGATATAAAAGAATAGAGTTTTTGTATGTAACTGAAGTTAAGTTGTTCATAGCTTAAAAAAGATTATTATAACTATAAGATGTTTTATGTAATCCCCATGGTAACCACAAAGAAAATACCTATAGAAGATACACGAAAGAAGGAATGTGATATAAGAACTACAGATTGACACACTAAAAATGAAAAGCATCAGAAACTGAAGGTAAAAATGTAATTTTTCTCCTTATTTTTATTTGCTCTGATGGATAACTGGCTGTTTAAAGAAGTAATAGCAACAATGTATTGGGTATTTACAGCTTATGTTAAAGTGGAACACATAACAACAAGAGCAGGAGGGAAGAATTGGGAATATACTGTTATAAGTTCCTTACACTGGTAATATAGTATTATTTAAAAGTAGACTAATATTATTATAATGTATATTGTAAACTCTAGGGCAATCACTAAAAAAGTTAAACAAAAAGATATATAAATAATAAATCAATAGAGAAGATAAAATGAAATAATTTAAAAATGCTTGATTCAAGAGACGGCAGAATAAGAGGAAAAGAAGCAAAGAACAAATGGAACAATTAAAAAAAGCAAGTGGTAGATCTTAATCTAATTATATAATCACTTTAAATTTGAATGATCTAAACATTCTAGTTAAAAAGAGAGGTTTTGAGATCAGATTAAAAGAAGTGAGACCCAAGTATATGCTGTCTACAACAAATCCTCTTTAAATAAATACATAGATAAATTGAAATTAAAAGGATGAAGAAAGATGTACCATGCAAGCACTAATCAAAAGAAAGCCAGGGTAGAGATATTAATTTTAAAGTAGATGTCTGAAAAAGGAATATGATCAGGTATAAAGAAGAACATTACATAAGGATAAAGGGATCAGTTCACTGAGAGGAAGTAACGATCCTACATATGCATGCACAAATAACTGTTTCCAAATATATGAGGCAATAACTGATAGATCTGAAAGGAGAAATAGAAAAATTTAGCAAAGAGTTGAGCTAGAAATCAATAACCAAGATATCAGCAAAATCCTCTAAATATTTGGAAATTAAACAAGACATCACTAAATAACCTGTGGGTTAATGAGGAAGCCTCAAGGGATATTTAAAACTATTTTGAACTAAATGAAAGTGAAATACAATGTATCAAAATTTGTGAGATGAAGCTTAAGCAGTGCTTAGAGGGAAATTTCTAGTATTAAATGCTTATAGTAAAAAAGAAAGATCTAAAATCAGTAACCTAAGCTTCCACCTGAATAAGCTATGAAAGGAAGTACAAGCAGAAAAAAAAGGAAATAATAAAGACAAGACAGAAATCAATTAAATTGAAAATAATTGAAATTTGCTAAAAGAGTAGAACTTAAATATCTCACAAAGAAAAAGAAAAAATATGTGAAGTGATGGATGTATTAATTAACTAGATGGGAGGAATCCTTTTACAACATATACATATATCAAATCATTGTGATGTACACTTCAAATATCTTACAGTTTTATTTGTCAATTATACCTCAAAAAAGCTGAAAAAAATAAAAAAGAAAATAGAAAAAGAATACAGAAAAAATAAAACAAAAAGCTAGTTCTTTGAATAATTATCAATAAAATTGATAAAGATCTACACAACCTGACCAAATAAAGAGAGAAAATACAAATTAGCAAAATCAGTAATGAATGAGGGAACATCGCTACTGACCCCCAAAACAGTAAAACAGATAGTGCGGGAATACTACGTACAATTCTATGTCCACGGATTTGAGAATTTAGGTGAAATGAAGCAATTTCTTCAAAGACCCAAGTGTCCGTGAGTCTCTCAAGATAAAATAGATAGTCTGAATAGTCTTATATCTATTACAGAAATTGAATTCTTTGTTAAAATCTTTCCAAAAAGAAAAATCTAAGCCTGAGTGGTTTCAGGTGAGATTCTACTAAATATTTACGCAAAAAATAATACCCATTATACACAATCTCTTCCAGAAAATAGAAGAGGAGAGAACCCTTACCAACTCATTTTATGTGGCCAGCATTACCAAAACTAGAGAAAGAAATTTCAAATAAAGAGAATTACAGACCAATATCCCTTACAGACGTAGATGTAAGCATCCTTAACAAAATATAACAAATCTAATTCAGCAATATATAAAAAATAATACATCATAACCAATTGGGGTTCATCTCTGGAATCCAAGGTTGTTTCAAATTTGAAAACCAATCAATGTAAATTACTATATTAGCAGAATAAATAAGAAAAATAATTTGATCATCTCAATAGATCAAGATAAAGCATTAGATAAAATTAAACATCTTTCAGAGAGTTTGGAAGATGATGGCATAGGATGATCTTGAGCTTGCCTCCTCCCACAGACACAACAAATCTACAACTACGTGTGGAATAATTTCCTCTGAGGGAGATCTGGAAACCCGATGAAAAGAACTTCCACAACAAGGAACAACACAGAGAGAGGTGGAAGAGGCAGAGCTATAGCCCTGCTGAGGGAAAAACCACACCCTAGGGCCCAGCCCCGTGGCATAGCGGTTAAGTGCACGCACTCCACTGCTGGCAGCCCAGGTTTGAATCCCTGGCACGCACTGAGGCACCGCTTGTCAAGCCATGCTGTGGCAGCGTCCCACATAAAGTAGAGGAAGATGGGCACAGATGTTAGCTCAGGGCCAGTCTTCCTCAGCAAAAAACAAAGAGGGGGATTGGCATGGATGTTAGCTCAGGGCTGATCTTCCTCACACACACGCAAAAAAAAACCCAAAAAAAACAAACCACACCCTAGCTGTGGCGTTTCATGGCCTGGAGCAATCTCAAAGATACAGAGCTTTTCCCAGAAGAGTGAAGAATTCGAGCTCCACATTAGGAACCCAGCCCTTAAATCCAGCTTAGGAGAGACAAGACCCAAAAACACCTGGCTTTGAAAACCAATGGTGAATACACCCAGGAAAACTATAGAACTACAGAGAAGTTCTATAGTTTCTTCAAGAACCAATGCACAGACTCATTCAGCCCAGAAACCAGTGCAAAAACACCAGATAGAAAAATGCATAGTCCATAAGTAAAAGAGACTGAGGGCCAACCTTGGTGGCCTGGTGGTTAAGTATGGCATGCTCTGCTTCAGTGGCCCGGGTTCAGTTCCCCGGGTATGGACCTACACTACTCTGTTGGCTGCCATGCTGTGCTGGCAGCCCACATACTGAAAAATAGAGGAAGACTGGCACAGATGTTAGCTCAGGGCAAATCTTCTTCAGCAAAAAAAAAAAAAAAGAGAGAGAGACTCACTAAATTTGGAGTGCCTGCTGGAGAGACAGAAGGCAGCTGCTCCCCAACCCGGGGGCTGAGATACTGGTGGCAGTCATTTTTGTGACTTAGTTCAGCTGTGCTGATGCCAGTGCTGGCTGGCATCATTTTGGAATCCTCCCTTTAGCCTGCCACACCCATTAGCACACCTGAGGCAGTCTTGCGCAGCCAGCTGGCACAGGCAGCCCATGCCAGGGGCCTGCCCTGACCAGTGAGCCTGCAGCGGTCTTGCTCCACCCAGCCTGGCAACCAGTCACATGAGGGGTCTGCCCCCTCCAACACACCTGATATGGTTGTGCACTGCCAAGCCCACTAGCACACCTGAGGCAGTAGTGTGCTACTGGACTGCACAGCCAGCCCATGCTGGGAGCCTGCCTCACCCACCAGCAAACCAGCAGCAGTCATATGCCAGCTGCACCAGGGCCTGCCCTGCTCACCACAGAGCCCACAGAAGTCACACACCCTCAGGCCTTGCAACCAGTCACACAGGGGGCCTGCCTCACCCACCAGTGTACCTGAGGCAGTCATGTGTTGCTGGTCCCTGCAACCAGCCACATCAGGGGTTGGCCCTGCTCACCAGTGGGCCCACAGCAGTTGTGCAACCCCAGACCTCACAGCCAGCTAGTCGGGGGCCTGCCCTGCTGAATAGTATGCCTACAGCAGCTGCATGTGGCTGGGTGTTGCAGCCAACTGGCCTGGGGCCAGCTTTGCCTATCAACCCACCTGCAGCAATCATGGCCCCTCCACAAAAGAAAGGCACATGCAGCCTATATGTGGGACACCCCTGGAATATTTGGCATGAGTGATGAGAGGGAACACACTGCTGGGCCCCATATGACATCTCCTACATAAGGCGATGTACATCCCTACATTTCCTACTTTCAAGATTGAGAGATGTAGTTGGCCTAATGCATAGAAATAAGCACAGAGAAGCAGGCAAAATGAGGAGATAGAGGATTAGGTTCCAAATAAAAGAAAAAGACAAATCCTCACAAAAGAAACTAAACAAAAGAGATATAAGCAATCTACCTGATAAAAAGTACAAAGTAATGGTCATAAGGATGCTCACTGAACTCAGAAGAATAGATGAACACAGCGAGAACTTCAACAAAGAGTTAGAAAATATAAAAATGAACCAATCAGATCTGAAGAATACAATAATTGAAATGAAAAATTCACTAGAGATAATCAACAGCAGAGTAGATGACACAGAAGAACAGATCAGTGATCTGGATAACAGAGTAGAGGAAATCACCCAAGCTGAACAGAAAAAAGAAAAAAAGAATTTAAAAAATGAGGACAGGGGCCGGCCTGGTGGTGTAGTGGTTAAGTTTGCATACTCCGCTTTGGCAGCCTGGGGTTCGCAGGTTTGGATCCCAGGTGTGGACCTATGCATTGCTTGTCAAGCCAAGCTGTGGCAGCATCCCATACACAAAAACTGGAGGAAGATAGGCACAGATGTTAGCTCAGGGCTGATCTTCCTCAGCAAAAAGAGGAAGATTGGCAACGGATGTTAGCTCAGAGCCAGTCTTCCTCACACACACAAAAAAATGAGGACAGTTTAAGGAACCTCTGGGACAACATCAAGCATTCACATTATAGGTATCCCAGAAGAAAAAGAGAGAGACAAAGGGGCAGAGAACTTATTTGAAGAAATAATAGCTGAAAACTTCCCTAACTTGGGAAAGAAAACAGACAGGTACTTCCAAGTACAGGAAACATAGAGAACACCAAACAAGATGAACCCAAAGAGGCCCACACCATGACACATTATAATTAAAGTGTCAAGAATTAAAGACAAAGAGGGAATCTTAAAAGCTGCAAGAGAAAATCAACAAGTTAGGTACCAGGGAACTCCCATAAGACTATCAGTTGACTTCTCAGCAGAAACCTTACAAGCTAGAAGGGAGTGGCAAGATATATTCAAAGTGCTGAAAGGAAAAAACCTACAGCCAAGAATCCTCTACCCAGGAAGGTTATCATTCAGAATGGAAGGAAAGAGAAACAGTTGTCCAGACAAGCAAAAACTAAAGGAGTTCATTACCACTAAACCTGCCTTATATTAAAGAGACTTATTTAAGCAGAAAAGACCACAAATAGAAATAAGAAAATTATCAAGGAAAAAATATCACTGACAAAGGCAAATATATAGTAAAGGTAGTGCATCAACCACTTACAAAGCTAGCATGAAGGTCAAAAGACAAAAGTAATAAATTTATCTATATCTACAATAAGAGATTAAGGGACACACAAAATAAAGAGGTAAAATATGATGTCAAAAACATAAAACATGGGGAGGGGAGTAAAAATGTAGAGATTTTAGAATGCATTTGAACTTAAGAGACCATCAACTTAATATAGACTGCTATATACATAGGTTGGTATCTATGAACTTCATGGGAACCAAAAACCAAAAACCTTTAATAAATACACAAAAAAAATAAAGAGAAAGCAATCCAAACATAAAGAAAGTCATCAAATCACAAAGGAAGAGAGCAAGAGAAGAAGAAAGGAACTGAGAACTACAAAAACATCTGGAAAACAAGTAACAAAATAGCAATAAGTACATACCTATCAATAGTTACTTCAAATGTAAATGAACTAAGTGCTCCAATCAAAAAGAAAAAGAAATAAAAGGTACCCAAATTGGAAAGAAAGAATTAACACTGTCACTATTTGCAGATGACATGATTTTATATATAGAAAACCCTAAAGAGTCCACGAAAAACTATTAGAAGTAATTAATAAATTTGGTCAAGTTGCAGGGTACAAAATAGACATAGAAAAAATCAGTTACATTTCTATGTACTAACAACAAACTAGCAGAAAGAGAAATCAAGAATACAATCCCAATGTACAATCACAACAAAAAGAATAAAACACCTAGGAATAAATTTAACCAAGTAAGTGAAAGACCTGTACACCAAAAACTATAAAACCTTGTTGAAAGAAACCGAAGAAGACACAAAGAAATGGAAAGATATTCCGTGCTCATGGATTAGAAGAATTAACACGGTTAAAATATCCATATTAACTAACGCAATCTACAGATTCAACACAATCCCTATCAGAATCCCAATGACAGTTTTTCATGGAAATAGAACAAAGAATCCTAAAATTTATATGGAACAACAAAAGACCCCACATAGCCAAAGGGGAAAATCCTGAAGGGGGAAAAAAAAACCCAACAACTGGAGGCATCACACTCCCTGATTTCAAAGTATACTGCAAATCTATAGTAATTAAAACAGCATGGTACTGGCACAAAAACAGACACACAGATCAATGGAACAGAATTGAGAGCTGGAATAAACCCACACATTTATAGACAGCTAATTTTTGACAAAGAAGGCAAGAACATACAATGGAGAAGGGAAAGTCTCTTCCATAAATAGTGATGGGAAAACTGGACAGCCACATGCAAAAGAATGAAAGTAGACCATTATCTTACACCATACACAAAAATTTACTCAAAATGGATTAAAGATTTAATGTAAGACCTGAAACCATAAAATTCCTGGAAGAAAACGTAGGCAGTATGCTCTTTGACATTGATCTTAGCAATATCTTTTTGGATATATCTCCTCAGGCATGGGAAACCAAAGGAAAAATAAACAAATAGGACAACATCAAACTAAAAAGCTTCTGCACAGCAAAGGAAACCATCAACAAAATGAAAAGACTACGTACCAATTGGGAGAAGATATTTGCAAATCATATATCTGATAAGGGGTTAATATCCAAAATATGTAAAGAACTCATACAACTCAACAACAACAAAAAAACCAATAACCCAGTTAACAAATGGGCAGAGGATCTGAACAGACATTTTTCAAAAGAAGATATACAGATGGCCAACAGTCATATGAAAAGATGTTCAACGTCACTAATCATTAGGGAAATAGAAATCAAAATTACAATGACATATCACTTCATGCTCATCAGAAAGGCTAGTATTAAAAAGACAAGAAATAACAAGTGTTGGAAAGGATGTGGAGAAAAAGGAACACTTGTACACTGCTGGTGGAAATGTAAACTGGTGCAGCCACTATGGAAAACATTATTGAGATTCCTCAAAAAATTAAAAATAGAACTACCATATGATCCAGCTATTCCACCTCTAGGTGTTTATCCAAAGAACACTAATTTGAAAAGATATATGCACCCCTGTGTTCATTGCAGCATTATTCACAATACCCAAGATTTGGAAACAACCTGTCTCCATTGATGAACAAATGGAAAAGATGTGGTGTATATACATATGCAATGGAATTCTACTCAGCCATAAGAAAGATTAAATCTTGCCATTTGTGACAACCTGGATGGACCTTGTGGGTATTATGCTAAGTGAAACGTCAGATGGAGAAAGACAAATACTATATGATTTCACTCATATATAGAAGACAAAACAACAACAAACCAAAACATAGATACAGAGAACAGACTGCTGGTTACCAGATGTATTTGGATTTTTTCAAATATTTTTTCTGCATCTATTAAAATTAACATGTTGTTTTTCTTTTTCAATCTGTTAATATGATTTGCATTAATCGATTTTCAAGTATTAAACCAACTCTCTGTTTCTGATATAAATATTGATGTACTGTCAATTTTATATATTGTTGAATTTGTTTTGCTAAAATACTGCTAAGAATTTTTTATCTATGTCCATGAGGGATAAAGGTCTCTAGTTTTCTTTTATCTAGTATCTTTATCCGCTTTTGGTATCAGAGTAATGTTGGCCTCATAGTATGAGTTGTGAAGTATTCTATCTTCTTCAATTTTCTGGAAGAGTTTATTGCTGTTATTTATTCCTTAAATGTTTGGTAGAATTCATTAGTGAATCCATGTGAGATTGGAGTTTTCTTACTAAAGAAAAGGACTTTAACTATGAATTTCATTTATTCAGATTTAAAAATTTTTCTTCAGTATATTTTGGTAGTTTGTGTCTTTCAAGAGGTTTATCATTTCACATAAGTTGTTGAGTTTATTGGTATAAAGTTGTTCACAATACTATGTGATTGTCCTTTTAATGTCTGTAGAATCTGCAGTGACATCACCCCTCTTGTTCTGGATATTGTTAATTTGTGTCTTCTCCCTTTTATTCTGACTAATCTACTTAGATTTTCTAGTTTCTTAAGGTAGAAGCTGAGGTCAGTCATTGATTTGACCCTTTTCTTCTTTTCTCTTAGAAGCATCTAGTGTCATAAATTTCCCATTAGGAGCTGCTACTTTCTCTTTTGATTTTTTTCCTGCAACCCATGTGTTACTTAAAGTATGTTATTTTGTTTCTACATATGTGGAGGTATTCAAGATATCATCATGTTATTGATTTCTAATTTAATTCTATTGTGGTTAACATAATTTATTTGACTTGAATCCTTTAAAATTTATTGAGAATTGCTTTATGGCCCAGAATATAGTCGACCTTGGTAAATGTTTCACATGCAATTGAAAAAAATGTGTATTCTGCCTTTGGGATGGACTGTCCTATAACTGTCAATTAGGTCCAGTTGGTTGATGGTTCTTGTTCAAATATTCTATATACTTATTAATTTTCTATCTACATATTCTACCAATTATTGAGAGAGGAATATTGAAATCTCTGACTATATTTGTGGGTCTATCTAGCTCTATTTGCAGATCTATCAGTTTTTGCTTCATTAGATGCCTAAAACTTCAGGATCTTAATGTATTCTAGAATAATAGATACTTCTATCACTATGAAATAAACTTCTTTACGCTTACAGTATTCTTTGATCTTTTTTTTTATTGAGGTCACATTGGTTTATAACATTATATAAATTTCAGGCGTACATGATTATATTTCAACTTTTGTATAGACTCCATCATTTTCGCCACCAGAAGTCTATTTGCCTTCTGTCACTGTACACATGTACTCCTTTACCCCTTTCACCCTTTCCCCACCCCTTGCCCCTTTGGTAACCACCAATCTATTCTCTGTGTCTATGTGTTTGTTTGTTTATCTTCCACATATGAGTGAAGTCACATGGTAATTGTCTTTCTCCGTCTGACTTATTTCACTTGACATAATACCCTCAAGGTCCATCTATGTTTTGCAAATGGCAAGATTTCATCTTTTTTATGGATGAATAGTATTCTATTATATATACATATACATATATATACACATATACATATATATGTATATATATATACACGTGTGTGTGTGTATATATATATATATATTTATATATATATATACACATATATATATTTATACACCTCATCTTCTTTATCCATTTATCTTTTAATGGGCATTTAGGTTGCTTCCAAGTCTCGGCTATTGTGAATAATGCTGCAATGAACACGGGGTGCATATACCTTTTCAAATTAGTGTTTCTCATGTTCTTTGGATAAATACCTAGAAATGAAATAGCTGGATCATATGGTATTTCTATTTTCAACTTTTTGAGGAATTTCCATAGTGTTTTCCATAGTGGCTGCACCAATTTACATTCCCACCAGCAGTTTATGAGGGTGCCTTTTTCTCCACATCCTCTCTAATGCTTGTTATTTCTTGGCTTTTATATTATTATTTATTTCATGCCTTTCGGAGGGGCATGATGTGATATCTCATTGTAATTTTGATTTGCATTACCCTAATAATTAGTGATGTCAAGCATTTTTTCATGAGCCTGTTGGCCATCTGTATATTTTCTTTGGAGAAATGTCTGTTCAGATCCTCTGCCCATTTTTTGACTGGTTTGTTTGTTTGTTTTTGTTATTGAGTTGTATGAGTTCTTTATATATTTTGGATATTAACCCCTTATCAGATATATGATTTCCAAATATCTTCTCCCAATTGTTAGGTTGTCTTTCCATTTTGTTGATGGTTTCATTTGTTATGCAGGAACTTTTTAGTTTGATATAGTCCCATATGTTTATTTTTTCTTTTGTTTCCCTTGCCTGAGGATACAAGATATTAAAAAAGGTATTGCTAAGACTTATGTCAAAGAGCATACTGCCTATGTTTTCTTCTAGGAATTTTATGGTTTCAAGTCTTACTTTCAAGTCTTTAATCCATTTTGAGTAAATTTTTGTGTATGGTGTCAGATAATGGTCTACTTTCATTCTTTTGCATGGGGCTGTCCAGTTTCCCCAACACCACTGACTTTCTTTTCTCCGTTGCATGTTCTTGGCTCCTTTGTCAAAAATTAGCTGTCCATTTATGTGTTAGTTTATTTCTGCGCTTTCAATTCTGTTCCATTTATCTGTGTGTCTGTTTTTGTGCCAGTACCATGCTGTTTTAATTACTATAGATTTGCAGTATACTTTGAAATCAGGGAGTGTGATGCCTCCAGGTTCGCTCTTTTTTCTCATGCTCGCTTTGGCTATTTGGAGTCTTTTGTTGTTCCATATAAATTTTTGGATTCTTTGTTCTATTTCTGTGAAAAATGTTGTTGGGATTCTGATAGGGATTACATTGAATCTGTAGATTGCTTTGGGAAGTATGGACATTTTAACTATGTTAATTCTAATCCATGAACATGGAATATCTTTCTATTTCTTTATGTCTTCTTCAATTTCTTTTAATAATGTCTTATAGTTTTCAGTGTACAGGTCTTTCACCTTCTTGGTTAAATTAATTCCTAGGTGTTTTATTCTTTTTGTTGCAATTGTAAATGGGATAGTATCCTTGATTTCTCTTTCTGCTAGTTCATTGTTAGTGTACAGGAATGCAGCTGATTTTTCTGTCTTGATTTTGTACCCTGCAACTTTACCGTATTTCTAAAAATTATTTCTAACAGTTTTTCATGGGATCTTTAGGGTTATATAAAATCATGTCATCTGCGAATAGTGACAGTTTCACTTCTTCCTTTCCAGTTTGTATCCCTTTTATTTATTTTTCTTGCCTAATTGCGCTGGCTAGGACTTCTAGTACTATGTTGAATAAGAGTGGTGAGAGTGGGCATCCTTGTCTTGTTCCTGTTCTTAGAGGAATAGCTTTACATTTTTCACCATTGAGCATGATGTTGGCTGTAGGTTTGTCGTATATGGCCTTTATTATGTTGAGGTACTTTCCTTTTATACCCATTTTATTGAGAGTTTTTATCATAAATGGATGTTAGATCTTGTCAAATGCCTTCTCTGCATCTATTGAGATAATCATATGATTTTTATTCTTCATTTTGTTAATGTGGTGTATCACACTGATTGATTTGTATCACATTGATTGATTGGTTGAACCATCCCCATATCCCTGGAATAAATCCCACTCGATCATGGTGAATGTTTGAAAATGTTGTTGTATTTGATTTGCTAATATTTTATTGAGGATTTTTGCATCTATGTTCATCAGCAATATTGTAATATTGCTGTAATTGCTGTATTATTGTAACATTGTAATATAATACTGTAATTTTCCTTTTTTGTTTTGTCCTTGTCTGGTTTTGATATCAGGGTAATGTTGGCCTTGTAAAACACGTTAGGAAGCATTCCCTCTTCTTGAAATTTTTCAAAGAGTTTGAGAAGGATAGGTATTAAATCTCCTTTGAATGTTTGGTAGAATTCACCAGAGAAGCCGTCTGGTCCTGGACTTTTGTTGTTTGGGAGGTTTTTGATTACTGTTTCAATCTCTTTACTTGTGATTGGTTTATTCAGATTCTCTATTTCTTCTGATTCAGTTTTGGGAGGTTGTATGATTCTAAGAATTTACCTATTTCTTCCAGGTTAACCAATTCGTTGACGTATAGCTTTTCATAATATTCTCCTATAGTCTTTTGTTATTTCTGTGGTATCCATTATAATTTCTCCTCTTTCCTTTCTTATTTTATTTGTTGAGCCTTCTCTCTTTTTTACCTAGTAAGTCTAGTTAAGGGTTTTTCAGTTTTGTTTATCTTTTCAGAGAACCAGTTCTTCATTTCATTGATCTTTTCCAGTATCTTTTTAGTCTGTATTTCATTCAGTTCCACTCTGATTTTTATTATTTCCTTCCTTTTACTGACTTTGGGCTTCATTTGTTGTTTTTCTAGTCTTTTAGATGTAGTGTTAGATTGTTCATTTGAGATTTTTCTTGTTTCTTGGGGTAGCCCTGTATTGCTATAAACTTCCCCCTTAGTACCACTTTTGCTGTATCTGATAGGTTTTGGTATGTTGGGTTTTCATTTTCATTTGTCTTCAGATATTTTTTTATTTCTCCTTTGATTTCTTCATTGATCCAATAGTTATTCAGTAGCATGTTGTTTGGTCTCCACATATTTGTGATTTTTCCAGATTTCTTCTTATAGTTGATTTCTGATTTCATACCGTTGTGGTCAGAAAAGATTCTTGATATTATTTCAGTCTTATTAAATTGATTGAGACTTGTTTTGTTTCCCAACATATGGTCTATCTTTCAGAATGTTTCATGTGCACTTGAGAGGAATGTATATTCTGCAGCTTTTGGATGGAATGTTCTATATATATCTATTGAGTCCATCTGGTCTAGTGTTTCACTTAAGGCCATTGTTTCCTTGACTTTCTGTGTGAATGATCTATCCATTTATGTTAGTGGGGTATTAAAGTTCTCTACTATTATTATATTACTGTCAATTTCTCCCTTTAGATCTGCTAATAGTTGCTTTATATACTTTGGTGCTCCTATGTTGGGTGAATATATATTAATAAATGTTATGTCTTCTTGGTGGATTGTCCTCTTTATCATTATGTATTGTCCATCTTTTTCTCTTGTTATCTTTTTTGGCTTGAAGTCTATTTTGTCTGATATAAGTATGGCTACACCCACTTTCTTTTGGTTGCCATTTACTTGGAGTATCATCCTCTCTCCCTTCACTCTGAGCCTATGTTTTTTAGAGTTGAGATGTGTCTCCTGGAGGAAGCATGTTGTTGGGTCTTGTTTTTTAATCCATCTAGCCACTCTGTGTCTTTTGATTGGTGAATTCAATCCATTTACATTTGGGGTAATTATTGATATATGAGGGCTTATATTTTATCTTTTGCTTTCTAGTTCCTCTATATTTCCATTGTTTCTTTTTTCTTGTGTTTCTGTCTGCCATTTCTGTTTGGTGGTTTTCTGTGATGCATTTCTGTTTCCTCTTTTTCTGTGTTTTGTGACTCTGCTCTGTTTTTTGGTTTTGTGGTTACAATGAGATTTGTATTAAAGATCTGCGGATAGCATCTTATCTCCATTTGCCCATGCAGGTTCTGTCTTTTTCCTCTTCCCCTTCTATTTTTTTCTTGTTACAAATTATTCCTTTTTGTATGGTGAGTTTGTTACCAAATTGAAGTGTTTTAGTTCCTTTCCATTTAGCCTTTATGTTATAGTTAATTGTTTACTGACCAATTCTGATATAGAGATGCAATTTTCTGATTCTGTCTATTTATCGCCTTGCTCAAAGCTTTGTATTCCTTTGCCTTTTGTTTCAGATGGGAGTGCTCCTTTCAACATTTCTCATAAGGCAGGTCTAACGGTGATGAATTCCCCCAGCTTTTGTTTGTCTAGGAAAACCTTTATTTCTCCTTCATATCTGAAGGATGACTTTGCTGGATAGAGCATTCTTGGCTGACAGTTTTTATCTTTTAATACTTTGAATATGTCATTCCACTCTCTCCTGGATGGTAGAGTTTCTGCTAAGAAATCTGTTGATAGCCTAATGGGGGTTCCTTTGTAGGTTATTATTTTTTTCTCTGACTGCCCTTAATATTCTTTCTTTGTCATTGACTTTTGACAGTTTTAATATAATGTGCCTTGGAGAAGGTCTTTTTGTGCTGAGATAATTAGGTGTTCTATTAGCTTCCTGGACTTGTATATCCGATTCTTTCCCCAGGTTTGGGAAGTTCTCAGCTATTATTTCTTTAAATAAGCTCTCTGATCTTTTCTCTCTCTCTTCTGTTTCTGGAATATCCATTATCCTTATGTTGCTTTTCCTAATGAGTTGGATATTTCTTGTAGAGTTTCTCCATTTTTTAAAAATCTTAGTTCTCTGTCTTTTGCCACCTGAATCATTTCTAGATTTTGATCTTTGAGTTCGCTAATTCTCTTTTCCATATGGTTTGCTCTATTTCCAGTGCTTTTTACTTTATTCTTCATCTCATTTGTTGTGTTCTTTGTCTCTAGAATTTCTGTTTGGTTCTTTTTTAGAGTTTTAATCTCTTTGTTGAAGTACTCCTTCTGTTCATTGATTTTATTCGTGAACTCTTTGAACTATCTTTCTGAGCTTTCTTGTAACTCATTGAGTTTCTTCATGACAGCTATTTTGAATTCTCTGTCAGTTAGATTGTAATCTTCTGTGACTTCAAGTTTGGTTTCTGGAGAGTTGTCATTTTCTTTTTGTGATACCATGTTACTATAATTCTTCATGGTGCTTGATGAGTTTTCCTCTGCTGGTGCTTTTGTGATAGCAAACCTCTTTCTTATTTGGGTAAGGTTTTGGTTACTTTGATTATGATCTGCTTCTGGTTGTATTTGAAAGTCTGCACTTTCCACACTCCACTGCCTCTGCCAGAGACATCATCAGTGCTGCTTGTGCCCCTGAGGTTGCTGGTGCCTTGCTACTTATGATGTTGCTGCAGTTGTGGGTGCCACCACCAGGGTCACCAGGCTGGTGAGCACCTCTGATGCTTCCAAGGTCACCTGGGTTGTGGGTTCCCCCACTGCAGCAAGGGAAGAGGGAGAGTGAGGAAGGAGCTGGGGTCATGAGCCCCTCTGCCATGTCTGGGTTTGTTGGATCTGCAGGCACCACTGCTATGGGTAGGGAGGCAAAGTTGCAGGAGGGGGTTGTGGGTGCCATTGTCACTGTTACCTGGCTCTCCACTGGCTCAGGCACTGCTGCTATGTGTGCCACTTGCACTCTGCTCTTGGGTTATCTGGGGGTGTTGACAATGCCTCTGCTGGGGTGCTGGGTTTACAGGTATCACTATCACTGCCAGGTGGGCTTGGGTCATAGATTACACCACCACTACCATTGGGGAAGGGATGCCTAGATTGCCAGTGCTGCTGGGTGTCCTGAAGCCTCTGGTCTCTGGTGCCTGTGTGGTTCCTGGAATCTCAGGTCACAAGCACTACCACTGCTGCTGGAGGCCTGGGGTCTTGTATGCAGCCCCACTGCTGGCAGGGCCAGTGACGTGGGTGCCATCACTTGGGGCTGGGTTTTAGGCACCACTGTGATTCCTGGCACTTCTAGGAGTGTGGTCTGCTTGGATTCCTGGGGCTGCTGTTTGTGAGCATTACCTCAATTACTGGGGCCTCTGGTTGCAGGGGACGCTGCCATTTCTGGAACCTCTTCTCTCCCCCACTGCTACTGCCCTGGTTCCACCACCTCGAGCAGGTCCAGTCCACCCACCTTCGGATATACAGATGTATGGATCTCTCAGGCATTCTGGTGTGCTATGCAGAGAGTCCTTTGTTGGTCTCTGGATGTCCTAATGCTTGTAACTTAGAGGGGAGAGACAAAGGAACAACTCAGTCCACCATAATGCTGACATCACTCTATATTCTTTGATCTTAAATCCACTTTGGTATTAATATAGTGACTATAGTTTTTTTTTTTTAGAATAATTTTAGATTTACAGACAATTTGAAAAGGTAGACCAGAGTTCCTGTATATCCTTCAATCAACTTCCCTAACATTAACATCTTACATAACCATAGTACATTTGTCATAATTAAGACATTTTCATTAGTGCAATACTATTAATTAAACCAGAGACCAATTTTCCCACAAATATCCTTTTAGTTTTGCTTTGTTTTCAAAGTTTTTAGTCAAGTATTTTGCACTTGATTCAAGTATTTGGTGAAGAATTTTGTAGAATGTCCCATAATTTCAGAAATTCATAATTTCTGATATTTTCTCATGATTAAACTGTGGTTATAAGTTTTTGGAGAAGAGTACCACAGAGATGAGCTCCCCTTTTCACCACAGCATATCAGGAGTATATGATATCAACCTGACTTATCACTGCTGATGTTACCTTGATAACTTGCTTGAGGTAGTGTCTGCTAGATTTCTCCACTGTGAAGTTACTATTTTTCTCTGTTCTTACTCTACTTTTTTCAAGTGAATCTCTAAATCCTATTCACACTCAAGGGGAGAAGAACGAAAGTTCACCACCCTGAGGGGGGAGTATCTCTCTCTATCTTATTTGGAATCCTTCTATAAGGAATATTTGTTCCTTCTTCCCAATTTATTTTTTATTTAGTTATTTGTTGATATCAGTATATACTCATGGATATTTATTTTAAGGTTATAATTCAATTCTGTTATTAATCATTTTGTGGCTCAAAAGGTTCTAGCTGTGGCCATTGTGAACTCTTTCAGGTTGGCTCCTGTATTCTTTTGACATGCCCCCATACTTTTTTTGACATTTCCATATTTTCTGGCACTACAAGATGCTTCAGGCTCATCTTGTATTTTTCCTGCCCCAGCTCCAGAATCAGCCATTTCTCCAAGGAGCCCTGGTTCCTTTAGTTGGAAAATGGTATTTAGAAACCAAGATCTGGGCCATGATTAAGCTTATTGCTATTGGGATGTCATTGCTTCTAGACTCCATCAGTGGACAGAACAAGGAAATATATGTATGATATACTAACTGATGTTAATACACACATATATATTTATTTCTGTATCTACCTATCTGTATATAAATTTATAAAATGTGACTTCATACTGATGCCTCTGATTCTAATCCAGCACCATAGTCTTCATTCTAGCCTTCCCCACGCTTGCTTATTTATAACATCTTTGACAGTGAGAAATCTTATTCTCATTATCTACAATTAATTTACTTATTGTTCAAGCCTTGTGTATGTGTGAAGAAGTTTCAGAATTGCTAACCAGTCACCCTGTGAAAAACACATTTACCAATTGCAGTTCAGTGTTTATATGCAAGTCCTTTGTATTTAGCCTTTTAATATCCAGTTTAAACACTGTTTTCCAAAGTTACTTAGGTCAGCTTTTTTTCCCCACCCTGACCTTCAGTGAAGTTATATCATATATTTGTAAAACACTTAGATTCTCTCATCAGAGTCTGCATTCCATCCTGGGATCCTCTGTCTTCCTAGTTATTTAAAAAAATATATTTGCATATAGTAAGTGTATTAGTTTGATGGGGTTGCCATGATAAACGCCACACTAGGTGGCTTAAACAACAGAAATTTATTTTCTCACAGTTCTGGAGGCTAGACTTCTGAGATCAAGGTGTCAGCAGGGTTGATTTCATCCTGAGGCTTCTCTCCTTGGCTTGTAGATGGCCATCTTCTCCTTTTATCTTCACATGGTCTTCCCTCTGTGCATGCACACATCTGTGTCCTAATCTCCTTTTCTTATAAAGACACCAGTCATAATGTATTAGGGCCCACCCATATGTCCTCATTTTACCTTAATTACCTCTTTAAAGGCCCTATTTCCAAATACACTCACATTCTGAGGTGCTGGGGGTTAAGACTTCAATATACGAATTTGAGGGGGATACAGTTCAGCTCATAACGTGCACTGTTTGTATTCTACATTCTATGGGTTTTTGATAAATGCATAGTTGTGTCCTTGATCCATTTTCAGTTAATTTTTGTGTATGGTGTAAGGTAAGAGTCCAACTTCATTCTTTGACATGTAGCCATTATCTGTTGAAAAGGCTGTTCTTTCCCCATTCAATGATTTTGGAACCCTTGTCAAAAATCAGTTGGCTATATGCAGGCTTGAAGGGTCCAGCCTCATTTTGGCTATTGCACCAGCAGCAGGTACAGGTCTGATGGGAGCAGGGAGACCAATGGGAGACACCTGATGTGCTGAGGAGGCAGCGGCCCAGGAGAACGAGCAGGAGAGGGACTGGTTGCAGGAGGCAAAAAAACAAAAACAAAAAAACAAAAAAAACCCACAACCAGCAATTGACTATATATATGAGGGTTTACTTCTGGGTACTCTATTCTATTCTATTGATCTTGGTGTCTATCCTTTTGTCAGTACCACACTGCTTTTATTACTGTAGCTTTGTAGTAACTTTAAAACCAGGAAATTGAGTCCTTCGACTTTGTTCTTTTTCAAGGTTATTTTGGCTCTTCAGGGCCCCTTACAAATCTGTAGGAATTTGATGATTAGCTTTTATATTTATGCAAGAAAAAAAGGCTATTGGAAATTCGATAGGTAATGCATTGAATCTGTAGATCATTTTGCGTAGTATTTTCTTCTTAACAGTGTTAAGTTTTTTGATTCATGAACACAGGATATCTTCCCATTTATTTAAATCTTTAATTTTTCAGCAATATTTTGTAGTTTTCAGTGTACAAGTCTTTCACCTCCTTGGTTAAATTTATTCCCAAGTATTTTATTCTTCCTGATGCTATTGGAAATAGAATGATGTTATTTTCAGATTGTTCATTGCTATTGTATACAAATACAACTGATTTTTCAGTGTTGATTTTGTATCCTGCAACTTTGCTGAATTCATTTATTAGCTCTAATGGTGTCTTGTGGATTCTTTAGGGATATCTACACACAGGATCATGTTATTTGTCAACAGAGATAATTTTACTTCTTCCTTTACAATTTGGATGCTGTTTATTTCTTTTTCTTGCCTAATTGCTCTGGCTAGAACTTGCACTACTATAGTGATGAAATGATATCCTTGTCTTATTCCTGATCTTAGAAGAAAAGCTTTCAGTCTTTAACTATTAAGTATGATGTTATCTGTGGGTTTTTCATATTTGGCCTTTGTTATGTTGAGGATTCTATTCCTAGTTTAGTGTTTTTGTCAGGAAAGGGTATATTGGATTATGTCATGTGTTTTTCTGAAACAACTGAAATGATCATGTGGTTTTTTTTTATTGTGAAATTTTTGTTGTACTTTATTGTTTGTCAGTCACCATATAAGTGCATCTCTCCACCCCTTGTGTCTACCCCCCACCCCCTAGCCCCTGGTAACCACCAAACAGTTCTATCTCTCCATGTGTTGGTTTATCTTCCACGATCATGTGGTTTTTTTAACGCACAATCTCAGTCCAGAGGGAATCAATGTCTAAAACAGATTTATTCTCCTAAAATAACAATGTGACTTCACATGTGTAAAATGTGGTAAAATAAGTCTTGAATATTGTGTCACACCTGCTAGGCATCTGTCCATTATCTATTTCCCCCTCGGCTTTCTTTAAGAATCCGTGTTTTATAGGAAGTGGTGATGTGTCTAATCTTAAGCCCCCCCCCAAAAAATGAATAAACAGCAGAAAAAAATAACAACTGCCTTTCCTAGCCGCTTTGCAGGTGCTTGTCATTGAGATGTGAGTGGAGGATGCTAGGTGGGGCTTCTGGGTAAGCCCTTGAAAGTGGCAAGCTCCTTTTCCCCTTCCTTTCTTCATTCTTCCACCTGGGACAGGATGAGATGGTTGGAGCTCCAGCAGCCATCTCTAAAACTTACAGATGAAATCCCCACCCAATGGATGGTCAAGGAGAGAGCTGGAAGGAGCCTCATTTTTAGTCTTGGAAATCCCACTCTGGACCTGTCATTTTGAAAGACAAAAATAACCCTGGTCTTGTTTAAGCCAATGTTATTGGAGTTTTCTATTACCTGCAGCTGAATTAGATTCCCAGTGATACAAGTATCTCTTCTAATACTCTCTTCTAGTAATGGTAAAAATCTCTTCTAATTTGGGGGGTTTTCTTCTCTAAAAGTCATCTGAATAGGTGTGTGGGAGGAGATGGTGTTGAGGTGATGTCTAGAATCATGTTCTATTTCCTTACATCTTGGACTTCTCCAGATATCAGCCCAGCACTCACCACCACTAAGAGGATTTTGAGCCGCTGCCCTTTTTCACAGCCTCCTTCATGTCCTTGTTCCTCAGGCTGTAGAGGAAGGGGTTTAGCTTGGGGATCACCACTGTGTACATGATGGTTGCTACTGTATCCTGAACTGAGAAGGAGTCTGGAGGTTGTATGTATAACTCCAGTACAGTTCCATAGAACAGGGTGACCACAGATGGGTGAGAGCTGCACATGGAAAACGCCTTGCGTCTTCCTGGGACGGATGGAACTGGAGGACAGCTGCAGCTACACAGATGTAGGAGATGATGGTGAGCACACAGGGGGCCATGAAAAGGACCACAGCTCCCAGGAACGTGCACTGTGTGTCTGACACGTGTGTCTGAGCAGGCAATCTTCACGAGCAGGTAGGCATCGCAGTAGAAGTGTGAGATATCCCAGGCAGAGGAAGAGAATGTTAGTCTTCATGAGGAGCGTTTGGCCCAGGAAGAGGAGGCCAGAGCATGTCCACACCAGAGTGACAGTCCCCCACAGAGCGGGAGGGTAATGATGGTGCAATACTGGAAAGCACTGGCAGTTAAGGAGGCAGAGCCTAGTGTGAAAAGATGGTAGAAAATGTTCCCAAAATGTTACTCTGGTATAGGGAACCAGCATGCGGACAAAGACCATGGGTGGGCTTCCTCGGCCTATTCTATTACATAGAAGCCACGTAAATAGACTTCTATGTAAAACCTCTTCAAGGCTATCTTGGTTCCGGGTCCTGGAAAATTTACGGAGACTGTGCCCAGCCTCGTCCTCCCCACTGACTAGTGTGTGCCCTGCGTGGCTCCTTCTCCGCTTGGACCTCACTGTGCTTCTGTAAAGGAAAGGCTTCGTGTACCAGACGACCCCACAGCTGCTTTGGTCAGGGCTTCACACTTTCAGGTTCTATTGTGTGAAACCCAGCAGACCAAACCTCATGTGGCCTTTGCCTTGCACAGTGGGCCTCCAATGAGCCCAGAATTGCATCTGCCCACCACGGCCCAAGCCACCAGCATCTCTCACCCGGGACACTGCAGATGTTACTTCCATCTTGCCTGGCTATTGGCTTTTCTCCCCTCAGAATCTGGTGTCATCTTTTACAAACACAAAGGGATCATGATGCTCTCCCGTTCAAAACTCCCCGGTAGAGGCTCATCACACTCAGACTGAAGTCCAGCTTTCTAACCTTAGCCGCTGGGCCCATCCTGACCTGGTTCCTGTTTACTTCTCTAACTGCAGGTCCTGCCAGCCACGTGGGACTTCACCCCCTTGCTGCCTCAGGGCCTTTGCCCTGGCTATATTCTTGGCCTGGCATTTCTCTGCCTGGACTTTCACATGGCTGATTTATCGTCTTTATATCTCTGTGGGAGGTTATCTTGTTGTTTAGCTAACTCGTTTATGGTGTGATTTCCCCATGAGGCTGTGCCCTCCTGAAAACAGGGGCATGTCCGTCCCATTCACTGCTGCGTGCCCAGTGCCTGGAACTATACCCAGCACATGGTCGGTGCTCAACAAAGTAGTCAGATAAGAGAATGAACTTTCACAAAATTATCGAACACCAAAATCTACTGGTATAAAATGCAGACACCGTTGGATAAGAAATGTTTTGTTGTGATTAATGCATGCACTTAAGGAAATAAAAATGGCTTAGCATAAAATGCAGGTGTTTCTAAGTGAGCAGAGTGGAAAGGAGGTGGTGTCAAGTCAGTGTCAAGACGGGCAAGCCCAAGTCTCCGTGTCAATGAGAAGTTCCTTGACTATATTAATAAGGAGGAGGAACTGTGTGTCTGGTCCTCATGATCCAGGACCTGTGACCACTGTAGATCACAGTGGGCAAACTGGCTCCTGGGAGCCAGGTGCAGCCTGCAGGTATATTTGGTTTGGACCCTTAATGCTTTACAAAACATTTCATATTTGCTGACATTTTAAAAATCAAGGATTTCATATAAAATCTGGATTTATACTTCTTCTTGTGAAATCAGCAGACCTGGAGACACTGGGCTCTGTTGTTGCAGGGCAGCAATCAGTGGAGAAGGGGAATGGCTAATACTCGCTGAGCACTGAGCAGTTTATACATGTCCCCATTCTACATGAGGCAGGGACGCACAGCAGAGCTAAGTGACTCCCCAGAGTGGCAGAGCTAGTGTCCTACTGTCCAGGCTGCCCCTGTGTCAGCTGACTTTTATCGCAGTGGTCGCCTCCTATTCTGGCCCCTGGAATCACTTTGGGAAAAGTCTATTCACTTTCCAGGCAGCATCCTCTGTAGCATCTGCTGGAAGCTATCATTTCTCGAAATGTCCTTATCCCCAGGCTGTCTAAATTTGAAGGATTTTTGAAAGCTGGGATGAAGAATTTGGACAAAGTTCAGTAGGTTATGGAAATCTTGCTTTGATTTTAGATGCAGAATTATTCATGTCTACAATTTTAAACAGAAAACAAAATAAAATATTTATTCAGGACCTTAACCTAATGTTATCAGCATTACACCCTGTCCCTGTCCCCTTCTTCCAGAGCCTCTACTCCACACTCATGTAGTAGATAAGTCAGAGTAGTTTATTTACCTATTGGCTTTGAGTGATTTCTTTATCAAAATCTTATATTAGATATGACTTCTCAAGACTAGTTTTTGCCTCATTATGACAAAATTTAAGGATATAGCTAATTTTTTTTCTAATAGAAATTTCTTGAAACAACTGGATCACTGGGTAGTTCTTTGGTCTTGTCGGGTTCCATAGGGAATTTGTGTGGCAATCATCCTTTGTATTGTGGGATTTGATCTGCACCATTGAGTCTGAATTCTTAAGGGACTTCTGCAGCTACTTTCAAGCAAATTCAAATACAGTGGAATGGCAGAAACAGCACTTTCATCCAGTCACTCACGCCGTCATTGAGCAGGTGCATGTGGAGCGCTCAGCTCGTCCCTGTGGGGCCACCAGAGAACAGAACAGACCCTCCCTCTGGGAGCACCACTGCCATCCAGAAAGCGCTTACTAAACTCAAAACTGATATGTTTAAAGCCAAGGAGGAGTCAATAGGTTTGAGACGTTTTGGAAATTCATGGTGAAATATAAGGGAAAATGGCACCTGCCTTGTGAGGGAGAACACTGGGGAATGTGACAACAAAGTGAGATTTTCAATGTTTTCTTTAAAGAATCCACATTGCCTAGTGTTTGGCTCAGTAGTCCTAAATGAAAACATCACATATCCTTTCTGCTTGTGTAAGACTTAGCACCACACAGGACTCCTGTCCCATCCTCTGTAATTCTCTGCTGCTCACAGTGGAATTTAAGGCAGAGAAAGGCGGCTCTCATCCCTCCTAACCCTGCCCTGGCTCACGTTCAGTCTGGAAGCGGATTTGATTCCTGAGAAAATTGCTGGTTCTCAGTTTCCTCGTCTGTAAAATGGGGATGATACACAGGGATGAGGGATGGTGTGATTTCAAGTGGCCAGCACAGTCCTGGTGCAACAGAAGTCAGTGGCAGTAGCTACCCTTTATTCAGGACCACATCAGATGCCATGTAGAATGCCGAAAGAATGAAAACTGGAGGTAAGACCCTCCTCACCCTCGGAAGAACGATTAGGTAGAAGGTAATGTGATACCAGGTGGGACTCTGCTAAACTCATATCTGAACATCTCCGTTCCCACTTCCCCTGGTCTTACCTGGCTGCCTGTGCTGGTCTTAATTCATTGCAACAGACTGCAGCCCTGGCCTTCACTTCTTCCCTGTGGGAGCTGACTGGAGATTCAGTGATTGCCCCACCTGGAGCAGAGAAGCTGCAGGATGGGCTGTGGCAGGTGAAATGGAGCAGTGCAGCCTCCCACCCATGGGAGAAACCTTGCCTGGAGCACCTCTGGAAATGACCATGCTCCCACATCATGGTCACCCTGAATGATGGACACTCACTCCTTCCCAAAGCAGCCTGCTCCTCTTTAAACTCCTTTGTTCAAACATCTCTGTCAGTGTTGGAGAGGTCTTATTTGTCAGCCTATGGGGTTGTTGTTTGAAGCAAACTTGATCATGCCGTTGTGTGGAAGGTGAGGTCATGGTTTGGGGATGTGGGATCTGCAGTTACCTGAGTGAGGTTGGACATAGAGCCACTGTGTGAGTTCCTGGTGTGACTGAATTTTGCACTCGATAGTTCCTAGTGGAGTTAATTGATGAAACATAGCACTCTCAGGCCATGGTTGAATAATATCTAAAAGAGTTTAGTTGATTCAAATGTATAAAGATTTTCCTCATACATCACCTGACTTACCTTTCTGTAGTCCTTTCTGTGCAGTAGGTGGGTAGGACAGCCTATGCAATCACCCCCTGGATAATGAGAAAGCCAGAGCTCAGTGAGTTTAGTCATATGGTTATAGACTTGTGGGCAGCAGCCTCCTCAATTCTCACTGCTCTGGAGTGTGGGGACAATACCTGAGGTGCTGGGCAGCATGATCCGTCATCTTGTCATCTGGGATATCCTTCCATGTGTGTAGGGGTTTCCTGCTCCCTACCACAGAGTGAACCCCAAAACTCCTTATTACAAGCAATGAACAAGGGAATTTGTTCATTGATCACAAATGAATCAGATCCCCCAGGGGCTAAAGAGGAAACAAAGAGAATTGGTGTTCATACTGTAGGCTGGAATCTAAGTTTTTTTGTTAGGAAGTTTCAAGGTTAGTTCAAGTCCTGGCTAGGGTGTGGGCCACCATAGATCCATAGTCACTGAAGAGGGCCAACCATGTCCTTTCCAAGTATTCTCTGCTTTTTTTGCCCTTATCAAAGGGCTGAGGAGAGAGGTGAAAAATCCAGGTCCTAATCTGGAGCAGGCCCACTTTATCCTCTGGTCTTCCAGATTATGTATTATATGGGTTGGTTAAAATGGAGAAAGATGGAGGAGAACCAGTTGTCCGATGAGGTGGTGGAGAATGCTAAGAGATGCACAGGGTTTGGTCAGTGGCCACTGTTAGGCTGGATCTGAGTATTTGGAGATTAGGATTCTTAATCTCCTTCTTATTTCTTGGTATCAGAAGTCACCTTCTTGGCTTCCATGAGATCATTTGATGCTGGATACAATTTTGGCACTCATTATGATTAAGTCTGTGGCTGTACTTAGTGAGGTACTGGGGTCTCTACTGACCAGAGTCTAGAAATCGTGTGATGAAAATCTCTCATGCTGTTCTGCTCAGGGAATGAGGAAGTCACTGCTGGCCACATGCATGAGATTTGTTCTGGTTTTGATTTTGGCTGAGATCTACCCATTTATGAAATAAAATATGCCAAAGATATTATGATGACCTTCCTGTCTGAGTAGCATGAGTCATGTCACTCAGAAGCTAATTGGCTGTTTGTCCAACCTTGGTCCCTGGAATAGAACTGAGGTGCATAATTCAGAAAGGCCCAGCCTTTCCTTCTCCTCGCCTGCAGTTGTCATCACAAGCATTCCCGGCCATGGTGTGAGAGTCGGCCCCCTCCACCTTAGTGGAGTTAGGAAGGAGATGGGGATAAAGGAACAGAAACTTCTTTATTCTTCCATTTTAGACTCTTTTTAGCCCATAGGACTTAAGCGTAAGGCCCAATATCAATTAAAAGTCACAGGTTATCACAAGAGTCCACCCACCACATCCTCTTTGTCTTCTGGGGACCAGTCTGCTGTGTGGTCCAGCTCTTGCTTTCAGAAATAGGTCAGAAGACAACTCTTTCAGTTAACTCAATGGACATGGTAGATTAACCTGGAAAGATTTTTCTCCATCCTATTACCTCATGTTCTAGCTCACTCAAGGGCTGGCCCATGAACATTGTATGTCATCTCTTTGGAAATCGTTACAATGTCAGCAGTATTTAAATGACAAGTATTTGAACCTCTCCCATTTATTCCTAAACGTAATTAAAACCATTGTCTCCTGAGTTTCCTCTCATCTATACCAGTTTCTCAGTCTTTCCTTTTACACTTTACACTTCTGAAGAGTTCTGGCTAGGTATTTGTATAATGCTTTTCAGTTTTGGGTTCTGTAACTTTCCTCATCATTAGACTGTCATTATAGCTCTTGAGGAAGAATCCCATGAGATGAAGTACCCTTCTCATCACATCATATAGGGAACACATGGTATCATCATGACTTGCACTGATGATGTTAACCTTGATTACTTGGTTAAGGTAGTGTTTGTCAGGTTTCTTTCCTTTAAAGTTATTGATTTCCCCTTTCCGTACTGTAACCTTTGGAAGCAAGTCACTAAGTCTAGCCACACAAGGAGCAGGGAGAACATTAAGCTCCACCTTCTAGCAGGTAGGGGTAGGAGAACTATCTACATATGTTACGTGGAATTTTTCTGTAAGGAAAATTTATCCTCTTTCCCCCATTTATTTGCTATTCAATCATTTGTTTTCAACAATATGGACTCATGTATTTATTTTATACTTCAGGTTATAATTCAATACTACTTTGTTTATTTTGTTGCTTGAATTATTCCAGCTTTGGCCATGGGGGTTCTTTCTTGTTGGCTGCTGTTTCTCTTTGTCATCCTCTCATCCTTTTTTCAGCACTTCCTTACTTTTTTATGCTACATGTCATGTCTCTGCTGACATTTTCAGGAAACTGCTCTTTCTACCAAATTCTGAAAGGTATTTAATGGCAGGTCATATATGAACATCAGTTATGGGAAGTCTGATTTGTGCTCACATACCTTGGCTCAAAAGCGATTTATTTGTCCATACTCATGCACCTAAGAAAGAAAAAAAATGACCTCACATTTTTGTTGGCAAATATATCCACAATACAGGGGCAGGGATGTGCCTAAATATCACTTATATCTCAATTTAAAGATTATGACGAGCCTGAACCAGCAGTTTTTGACTAGCAACATGACATGCCCGAAGTTTAGAGCAAATGAAAGATGGCTTGCTTTGAAAATAGGTTTGGCAATATACTGTGTACCTCTGTGTGGCTCACACATGAAAAGTTAGTCTAGATAAGCAGATTTATTAGGAGTCAGAGTTTGTCAGTTACACAGACCAAGTTTCAATATTCGTGTGACAAAAAGTTAATGCCCAGAACAAAGTCATCTGCTGAAGGCTGATTGAACTTGTGAGAGATATAAAGTCTATATAAAGCTTAGCTTCTGCCCCCAAGCACAGGGAGACAAGATATTATAGGTGGGACAGTAATAATCTCTATGAGGCTGCAATATCCAGCGAATGGCAGGAAGGGCTTATTCAGCTCATAAGAGGCAGTGCCAGACTTTTGTGGAAGGCTCCCTGGCTGGCATGGCCTTGGAGCAGACACTTGAAACACAAGTTGGAGGGAAGTGATTCCATGAAACTTGAAAATACCTCCAATGGCCATGACATAGAGCAGTCCCTGCTCCCTCTGGGGAGAGCAGTGTCTGGGGAAATATGCTGGGAAGCAGAGTGAACATCTATTTCAACCTTCACTGAGCTCAAGTTAAACTTTTCTTCCCAAGTTGTTTTAATTGGCTTGCAAAGAGCTGGCCCCTAGTGGCTAATCAGTGCTAGATGGAAGTTGCCTATGGGGAAGAGGAGATGGTGCCTTCTGGGAGTCCCAGAGGCAGAGAGGAGACTCCTGGCACAGGCCTGGTCTTGCCAACTTAGACCCTGGAGGGTGAATTCCCAGACACAATCCTGATTTCCCAGCTGTCCCCAGGGAGGACTCTGCCAGCCTGGCACTGCTCTGCTTCTAGGGGGAGAGGGCACTAGAGGCCCCACATGATGGTGAACTTTAATTAATGACCAGTTCATGTCCTGTGAGTGCCTCACGTGCAGGAAACCACAACAAAGGCTGATTCTACCTGGCCCCTTAGTAAACTCCTTTCCCTAGCTCCCTATAGTCTCCTTATATAGTTGGCCCATGAGAAGTAATGCAGGGAGCCAGTGAAGATGCAGTAGAAGGGGGTCCCCAGAGGTAGGAGAATTAAAGATCTGAGGCTGTGGTAGAATTAACCAGTACATAACCTCTCACACCATGGCCAGTCTAACCAAGACAGAGGCCTCTCCTCTTTCTGCTCATACCACACTGCTGACCTTTTAGAGATTTCTTTTCCCCTTTCAGCCACAACTTTCTGAATGGTGAACTATGACTTCTCCCCTGAGGTGAATTCGTAGGGACCATGTGGATAGAGTGATTTTCCCTTTGATTCTGTGCCCTCTAGTAAGTTCACTGACTTCCCTCTATCTTCATCTACCTTCTCACCCCATCTTTTGACTGAGAGTTGAGGGAGAGAGGAATTGAGCAATAAAACTATACCCTAAATTATGGCTCTTTCCATTCAACTCCGCTGCCTCTTTGTGTCTTAGAATTCAGTGAAATCTTTCCATGTTCTGGAGGAAGATTGTCAGTACTCTAGTTGCCTAGATTTAAAATTTTACAGCTCTGATTTTTTCTGTCTAGGAATGTTCACTTCCTGGTTTCCCATTACACTTGTCTACCACATCATCAATGATTTTTCAATTCATGATTATCTGGGATGAACAAAAACTCTACTGAGCATTGTAGGGGATATGCCCATGCATAATCTATGGTGCTTTCTCAAAATGAGTGTGTAATAGAATAATGGAATGAGGCATATATGCAGAAATGGGTAATGCAAGGAAGAATATGATGAGACCAAAATGAGTCATATGACTTTAAACACCAACATTATTCCATGTTATTATATCTCAAACATTTGCACTAAACTTCTAAAATAAAACTCACAGTTCATAAGAATACATCAAGTTTATCACATCTATTCAGGTTCCCACTGGCACCAACATACATTTGGGAGTTCGTGTTCTACATTCCGAGAAGCACCATGTTGTGTGCTCGATACATGTCTGTGGGACATGATAGTAAAGGACTTAAGGGAAATGCACAATTATTAAAGTCTTAAAAAAATCAAGGGAGTCTTTCAGAAGAGAATGAACAAAGGAAAGAGGAAGAGAATTAGGAGAGACAAGTTACAAACAAATGAATGTGTGAGTTGATGACAAATAAAAATGTAAGTATAGCTCGAGGCCAAATCATATTAGGCATTGAATTTGAAGGTAACATTTGGATTTATCCTGGCCTCTTCAATATTTACTATAAGTATTGGCTGACAGTATACAACCACCAATTTAGGAAGATTAAACTCATCCTGTTTGCAGGATAGATATGTGTAGGGAGAGACAGGAGGCAGTCAGATTCAGCATAAGGCTGTTGCTGTGGTCAAGGTAAGAACTGATCACTGTTAGGACCAAGTCAGAAAGGAGCTGATGGTAAGGTCAATGAGTACTGATTAGCCATGAGAGTGGAGAAGGCAGTGAAGAGTGGAGAAGGGAGAGGCAAGAAGACCAGTGAGGGAAGGGGTATTGAAGACTGACCACTAGAGATTTAGGTGAGTGCTCTTTGGGCTCCAAGAAAGAGGAGGTGGGAACTGGCCTTGTGGACTCTTATCCCTCAGGTGTAGAGTAGGAGAAGAGGCTTGGACTCCTGGATGCTTGACCCCATAGAATGCAACAAACTCTGGACGTGGAATCAGAAGTCTGGGTTCCAATCCAAATCCTATAATTAATTCATGTTTTCATGTCCCTCAGATGCTATAGTAATTCTGGACACTTCAGCTTTGAGGGAACCTCTGGTTCTCCTAGCCCATCTAAACTCGAAGGGATACCAAGAGTTCCATGAGGAAATCTAGCTACTATCAGAAGCTTCTTGATACTCATCCCAGATACTCATCCATGATACCCACGGTGAGCAACAAAGCACCAAAATGTTAGAATGGTGGTGCGGGGAGATGAGTGGTGTAGGAGTAGAGTTCTGAGCTTTGAGAGGTGGGGGAAGGGACTTGAGCCTAGGATGGAGGAAAAATTACCTAACGTAGTAATGACCAAAGACCCTGAGAGTAGACAGGACCATTCTATAACCAATAATTACTGGTTGTACAGCCCTGGGCAAGTTAATATTTCTGGGACTCAGTAAATTGAGGTTAATTTCAGAATCTCCTAATGTGAGACAGTAGAGGGTAGTTGACTCTGAGGAGAACCAGACCTAAAATGCTCTGAAATTCCCAGACCATCGTGATGGCCACTGTCTTACAAGGTTTGCTGGACCCATCCCAAAAAATGTATCCATATATGTCATGTCTTAAATGTTTGTTGTCTATAAAATGAGTGTTTTAGAATCAGCCCTTTTTGTAGATAACAAATTAATGGATTTACAACTTATGAGCACCTACCAGCCTCATATTTAAAAGCATGATCATGATCACATGTCATTAGTTAGGGGAAATAGTCATGGGTGAGTTTTGCACCTATCTGGGCCTCAGGGTCTCTGTTTGTAAAATGAAAAAATGTATGATTTCCAAGAGGCCACTCAGCTCTATATTTTTCTAATTCTAGAATCTGAGAATTAATTTCCTTAGGGCTCTCTTCATGTCACAATTTCTTAGGCTATAGATGAAGGGATTCACCAGAGGAGTCACCACTGTGAAGATGACAGTGGCCACCATGTCCTGGACTGAGTAGGAGGATGAAGGGTGCATATAGACTCCCAGAATTGCCCCGTAGAAGAGGGAGACCACAGTGAGGTGGGATCCACATGTGGACAGGGCTTTTCTTATTCCATGGGGAGAGGGTAACTTCAGTACATTAGAGATGTAAACATATGAAATCATGATACATGTAAATGGTGTCAGAAATACCAGTCCACCCACAGTGAATACCATTAGGTCATTGATAAAGGTATTAGAACAAGAGAGCTTGAGAATGGGGTAAGGGTCACAGAAGAAATGGTGAACAGCATTGTTGGAACAAAACATGAGTTGGACCATGAGAAGAGTGTGTAGGAGAGCATGCAGGTTTGTGATGACCCAAGATGCAGCCACCAGAAGGACACAGAGTTTGGGCCTCATGATCATGGTGTAGTGGAGTGGGCAACAGATGGCAGTGTAACGGTCATAGGCCATCACACTCAGGAGGAACCCATCCATGTTGATGAAAGTGATGAAGAAGTAGATCTGGATCATACATTCCACGTAAGAGATAGACTTGCTTCCCAATATGTGATTCAGCAGCATCTTGGGGATTGTGACTGAAGAAAAGCAGATGTCAACCCAGGAGAGGTTGGCCAAGAAGAAGTACATGGGTGTATGGAGATGACTGTCATAGCTGATGGCCAAGATGATGAGAAAGTTCCCCATGATGATGACCAGGTACATCCACAAGAAGAGCCCAAAGAGGAGCTCTTCCTGCTCAGACTGCCCAGAGAGTCCCAGGAGAAGGAATTCTGTGACTCTGGTCTTGTTGTCTCTGTACATGTCTACAGGGAAGAAAATGTGATCAAAAGTAAAAGGAAAGATTTAATTAATTGGGCTCCATCTATTGTTTAGAGATTGTAATTTTTTAATGATACTAGATCCAAAGTTTATCTCTTAATTAATATCACTTCAAGTATAAAATTAGATGAGACTGGTAATAATATGTCATCATTTAAGCAAATTTTTTATGATACTGTTTTTGTCATTGTTTAGGAATTAACTCACATTAGATAATTCTTTGGAGTTAGTTTTACTGAAATAAATAGCTAGTTAATTTCTATAATTTTAATTACATTTAATTATCTTTGATTACATACACCTTAATTCATACTTCACTGACATTTAGTGAAGATCTGGTATGTACAAAGTATTTTCACATACACTGTTTCTTTTTATCCTTCGAATGATGAATTCCATCCTTTACAGGTGAGGATACTGAGAAGTGGAATCAGAGATGAAGCAACTGAGATTCAGAGAGATTAGGGATGACAGGTGAGATTGGCAGAACCCATAACATTTACAGTCCTGAAACAGCTAAGATGCCCTTTTCTTTACATTCCTCCCTAGCTTTACCTCCAAATTTTGATTAGCTGCCATTTATTGAGGATATAAGCAAGTGCCGGGCACTGTACTCCTGCTTTACATTCATTTTCTCATCTTATCCTTACTAAAACCCGTAAGTTTTAGAAGTAACAACCTTCATTAAGCAGAAGGAAAAAATGAAGCAAGGAGATTTAGCTATTTGTTCAAGGTCATAAGTTCTTTTACCCGAATAAAATGCCAGTTTATACAACTCACTCAAATTCATTCTGGGTGTCTCTTACATTTTCCCAGGATTATACTACTTTTAGGCTTTGAAGGATCTGCCTGGTGGTTTGTCATAAACCTTTTGACTGCAGACCATCAGAATGTCCATGCAGTACCTCACAACTGTTGGCTTGTATGAGCTAAGCATGCTTGTGAGGTTGCTATGTGCAGGATTCTGCAAAGAGACTTCTTTTCTCCCTTTTGCTAGGCAAAATAAGTTCAGTTACATGTGGTACTTGATATTATTTTTGAAGAAGAAGAGATTCATAGAGACAGTAAAATTATGGGGTGTATCCAAGTGATAATTCCAGCATTAAGAAATCAATACAGGCAGGAAGAGTCAGATAAAGCAATGTGGATGCGATAGCCATGGAAGCATTCACAGTACCTGGATAGTAGAGAGGAGAAGAGATGGCATTTCTGGTAAGAACTAAGGCCTGGGGTAAACAGGAGGAGGAAAGGGAGGAGACAGACAGGTTAAGTGGCTTGACTGGCTGAAGCAGAGGATGTTACAGGCAATATTTCTAGGATATTGATCATAGGATGTATGTAATATGGTGATAATGAAGTATCCTAGCATTTTGAGAGTTAAATTAGTAAAAAACTAATGTAAAATTCTGAAATGTGAAGTCATTTTCTCATAAATTATATCACAGAATTAAAAGGGGCAAAGGTAGTACTAGGCTGTAGCCAGAGCTGTTGAGAGAAGGTGCCCCAGGGAAAGGATGATTAACGTGGAATGTAAGAGTTGGGGGCATGGGTTGCATCAAGGGAAACCAAAAGCAATATCTGTGCAGCCTTTTTCATTGTGCCCTGATGACAGATGTGAATATTCTGGTCTTAATGGCAGGCTGTTTCCATAATAAAAATGGTAGTAAAAAGTGAAAGAGATATAGCAGGATGGCAGTAGGTTTTTCCTATTATCTGGGAACTGTGAATAAGGCCAAAAATAGGTCACTAGGCTCTAAATAACCCAAACTCTATGTTGAGAGAGCTGCCAGCATTAAGGTTAGCCACATCCTGTCAATGTTTGCTGGAATAATCCTACCAGGAGCACAATCAACAGTGCCCCCAATCCCCAAGTGAGTATGGTGGGAGGACTGGGAAGTGAAAGAGCAGTCATTCTGGACAAAGTCTGTTGCCCTCTCATCACTCCCCTTGGGAGAGGGGAGTGGGCTTCCTGATCCCCAAATCTGAGGGAGAAGAGCTCCAAGAATATCACTTCAAAGATTGGAGATGCTTGCATGATGGGGAGATCATCAGTTGGTTTCTTTGCTTAGCTAACAATCTTGTTGATCAGCCCTTGTTTTCTCTGAGCAGGGAAGAGAAAATAGGTAGAGATGGTAGAGCTGAGAGTGGGCCGGTAGAGAAGCTACCTGTGTGCTTGCTGTTTGCCATCACAATGGTGTGTGAGTTTCCTGTTTGCTGAGTGGCCCGTGTGGAAGACAATTGACTTGGGACATCTTGGCAATACTCAAGGCAAAAGTGGTGCCTGTAGGAAAGGGGATCCCTTCAATAAGACACTGCAGCATAAACTCCATTTGGGTGGGACTTTCAGGGGAATTAGAGAGGTTGAGAGCTGGATCTCCCACCACTGACACCCTCTGGAGGTTCCCAGAGAATCCTCTGTGAAGAACCCACAGAGCTGAGCCCATAAGAGAGCCAGCTTTTGACTTTCTGCCACGGTGGGTGACAGCCAGAAAAGCAGCACACACCAAACAGGAGAACGCCAGCTCCTTATGTCATCAGGGAGATAACACCTTCTGGATTCCCTCTCTCTCTTTCTTGCTCCAGCTCAGGAAGAGTTAGTTTGAGAAGAGTGAAGGGGAAGAGATGCCTGAGACTAAAACCACATCCACCACCTCTCCCCGGCCCCACCACTACTCCAAACCAAGAAACATTGTGGGAGAGTGGAACACAAGAGACTGAAATTTTAGAATGTTTTTGATTACTGAATAAGTGTGATTTTTATAATATACAATGGCTTAAAATGATGGAATCTGGTCAGGATGTTTTTATGAGAGCTACTAACAGAAGATCAGTTACTAAAGAACAAATACTATCATTTCACGGGGTTTCGTTAAACCTCAACAAGTTGAGATTACACAGTGAATAGGTCATATACTAGATTCCTCTTACTCTGATTAGATATTCACTACCCATCTTGAAATTTTAATTCAACTTCCCAGGAATCTTCCTCATAGGGAGAGAGTGCTCTTACCAGTCCCCTTGGAATAACCTTTATTTTGTATAACTTAAATATGTTGATGTCTGGTTTCATGTATTAATCTCTTGTGACTCTTGTTAGTGTGTGACTGTCTCTGAGACATCTGACATATCTGCAGCACTGAGCATTTGTTCCTGCACCTTACACTGGGGCTGCTTAATGCCTGGACCCCGGCCCAAGCCAACTACCCTCTGTGGGGCTCCATGTGGCATCCAGGTATCCTCCCTCTGAGATACCTCTATTATGTGGTCACAGGCCACAGTGGATGAACATAGGGAAGCAACTACAAAAAGGTGATTAGGGCAGAATAGGAGGGTCTTGAATGTCTGAAAGAGAGTCTCTTTTGTGGGGAGGGAGGGCAGCTCTAGGTTCTGAGCCTCTGGCCAGGGTTTTTAGGAGCCTGTAGTCGCTGATCCTAGCACCACTAACCTTAGTTATCTCCATCCTTTCCCACTCATACTTTTCTATTTCCATCTTGAAAGTGCACTTGCTGTGTCCTGCAACGGTCAGCACATCCTGAAACAGGAAAGGCTTGTACATGTCAAACCAAGAGATGTTGCCCATTTGAACTTGGTCAGATTCCGAGGGATTTAGTGTGTCTGTTTTCCCAACTATAAGTCTATGTGTTTGTGTCCATGTGAACCCGTCTGTTGTTGGAGGTAACCATGCCCTCACCTTCTCTCCCAGCTCTTCTTACCTGGCTGCTCTCTGCTGCTGTCAGATGCTTCATGGAACCCCAATCTCCACTGGCTTCTTGCTTGACACTGGATGATGGGAAAGTCACAGCTAGGGCTGAGGACTGAGGAGCCTTTTCTCACTGGAGGAGAACATTTAGAGTCAGACACTGTGGCTCTCCCAGGTCTGGCTTGGATGATTGGGAGCAAATGTATAGATCTTCCATCCCTGGAGATTGGGACTTTCATGGGGATCCGGGCAGGAATAGTTGTCAAGTTTGGGCCCCTAGGGTAGATCCCCCACAGTTCCATATTAGAGGCACACATACTAACTGTTCTTTGTTCCTATCTTCTCTCGACACAGATATCTTGACTTGAGGGGAACTTAGTTTAATGCTCAGACTTGTTGTGTCCCACTGCCTCAAGTACATCTCATGCCCATGTCACAGAATATAGCTGGTCCCCTGCTTTGTGCCCAGAATTAACCTGAAGAGAAATTGTGAAGCCAGTGAAACTGGCCCACAGAGATTCATAGCAGCTGCATTCTGTACACTTTACTCTTGCACTGACTCCCTTATGTGTAATCCTTCAGCCTTCAGGACCCTCACCCTTTCTTCTTTCAAATGCAAAGTTTGATTTGTTAATTTATACTAAGAAAGTAGTGACTAAGAACGAAACCTCAATTCTCCATTTTAAGCTCTGTAATAGTTACTGTATCCCTGACATGAGAAACTAGAGGCACCACCTAGGAATGCTGGCCTGTGGACAGGGGGTAGGGAATACTGGGTGTGGCATGTATGTGTCTGTGGTCATCTAAATACATGGTATCTACGGGGGCTATTGGAAGTTGGGTGTGTATTTCTAAGTGTCAATTTGTGTGTCATTTACAAAGCAAAATTTTTAAAAGATGAATTTTAAAAACCTACATTTGAAAGAAAGAAAAAATACAAATATGAAATCGGGCAAAGATGTGTTAGATAAAGGCAAAAATTAGAGAACAAAGGTGGCACTGTTAATTACAGACAAAGCAATGATTAAGTCACCCACAAGCACAAATCACAAAAGAGGAATATTTTATGATAATAAAGGAAAAGTTCATAGAACTTAATAACAGTTATGAAACATCAAGCACAAAACAATGTAACAATAGTTTATATAAGGCAAAGGCTCATAAAAATTTTTAAAGAGGTTTATTAAATTAATCTCGATAGATTTTAACATACACTTCCCAGAATTTGATAAAATAGTTAATAAAAAATATGGCAGAGATTTTGTTTAAACAATGAAGAAATTAGATTTAAAAATAAATACTACATATAAAAATACATATATTTCTACCCTGTAAATAGAAAATATGCATTCTTCTAAGTCCAGAGAACAGTTACAAATATTGGCCTTTTCTTGACTACAGCAAAAGCTTTAATAGAGTCCTCAAACATTGATTTCATAGGATACCTTCTCTTACAGCCTCCAACAAAGGCAAAAATTAGAAACCAAAAATCAAAATGTACAAAGAAATGTCCAGTTGGTAAAATTTAAAACAATATTCTTCATAATTCCCATATCAAAAAGAAAATAACATTCACGAGAGATATTAAAGAAAATCTTTAAACATGAAGAAATATGCCACATTCCTGGGTTAGGAGACTAAATATTGTTAAGCTGACAATTCTTTTTTGTTTTGTTTTGTTTTTTTGTTATTTTGTGAGGAAGATCAGCCCTGAGCTAACATCCATGCCAATCCTCCTCTTTTTGCCGAGGAAGACCAGCTCTGAGCTAACATCTATTGCCAATCCTCCTCCTTTTTTTTTTACCCTTTTTCTCCCCAAAGCCCCAGTAGATAGTTGTATGTCATAGTTGCACATCCTTCTAGGTGCAGTAAGTGGCATGCCGCCTCAGCATGGCCGGACAAGCAGTTTGTTGGTGCGCACCTGGGATCCGAACCTGGGCCGCCAGTAGTGGAGCACGCACACTTAACCGCTAACCCATGGGGCCGGCCCCAACAACTCTTAAACTGATAAAATTCCATGCAGTCACAATCAAAATTTCAACAGACATCACCTAGGGGATGAGGAACCTGATCAGATATGGAGGGTTATCAGATATCAAGGGCAGATGGTATTGGTTTAATGGTCTTAGGAGGGTTCTTGCCAAAACTGGATTTAATAAGGAAGTGCATAGAAGGGCCTAGGAGGAGGTTCAAGAGCCTCACTAAAGTTTGAAACTTTGTCACCAGCTACTAGTGAATGATCTGGGTATCAGAGGTGTTTGAGGTGTGGTCCCCACCAGGACTTTGTGGTTTTATAATAGAAGACAGCTGGATAAGGATTCAGCAAAGTATATTTCTGTGGGCAAATAAGGGAAGTAGATAATTCACACAAAATTTAAAACCATTTTAAAACTTCAGTTCTGAACTCAGAGATGTAGAGTGCTCTAAAGACATGCGTTTCACCTCTGTAACACATAAAGGAGGCCAGGGGGAAATTAATGACTTCTTAAGAATCCAACAGAGAACTGAGGTCACAACTGATGGCACAAACTGCCATCTTGAAAACTGGAGAGAGATTGGCACTTTCAATGAGACACAGAACTGAGCATTTGCTTTACCTGGGAGAGAAGTTGCTGCATTCCACATAAGTCAGTCAAAACATTAAGCTAAAAGTTGTAATGAGTTGCTGGAGGCCAAGTGTGAGCTAGCTTGGGAATGTGAAGCTACTGGGGGCGACAATCATGGGAGGCATTTCCAATCTTTTGTAGGCTTTTCTGCCAGGAACCCCACCAGGCTCTTCCTGGGAGGATAGGAAGAATCTGGAGAGAGCTGCCCCATGGTGCTGTCTTGGGAAGGGGAACAGCAATCACTGCAAAATTTGCCCAGATCATCTCCCTTATGGAGAAAAAGGACTTAATCTTCAGGGGAAGAACATCAGCTGAGGGCATTGGTGAAATCCTCTGTGGCTGGAGAGAAGGGAACTCCAGTGAGACCTAGCCCTCCTATCTTGCTAAGTTAATAAACAAACAAGAGGAGCCACAAGGTATTAAACTGGTGGATACCTGCTGCAGCAGGGGAAAGGGAAGTAGGGTGAGGGAATAGCTCTAACTCTAGGAGGAGCAGAAACACTGTGGCCAGATCATCAAAACACAGACCCACTGTGCATTCCAAATACTGAGACTTAATCAGAATATTAGAGAAGGCCCCCCATTCTCTTACCCATCATCATGGTAACAAACCTCCAGCAAGAATAATTGTGGATTACAGGTGGGAGAGTTTAAGAGACAGACTCTTTCTGGGGATCAGCACAAAAGGAAGGCCTAAAGCCAAGAGGGAAGACAGAAACAAAGGCCCTAGAGGAATTTTAAGTTTCTAGTTCCCCTAACAGCAGCAAATTTCAGCACTGGTAACCACTGGAAAAATAAACCTCAAACACAACCCCAAAACTCCTGGCTAGATTAACATACATCCTCACACTAATGGCCTATTTACCTCAATATTTATTGTCCTATACACTATGTCCAGCTTTCAACAAAAAATTGCAAGGCATCCAAAAAGCAAAAAAAAAAAAAAAAAAAACCACAATGTGAAGAGACAAAGCAATGATCAGAAACACACTCAGATGTGTCATGGACGTTAGAAATATTAGATAGGGAATTTTAAATAACCATGATTACTATATTAAAGGCTCTAATGGAAAAGGTAGACAAAACGCAAGATTGGATGGGTAATTTCAGCAGACAGATGAGAACTATAAGAAAGAATCAAATGGAAATGCTAGAAATCAATCACATAGTGACAGAAATGAAGAATGTCTTTTATTGTCTTATCAGAGTCTTGATATAGTTGAGGAAAGAATCAATGAAGTTGAAGATAGGATGATAAAAGACTGAAAAAGAAAAATGAATGTGAAAAAAAGCATTCAAGAGAAATGTTAAAGAAGTTTTCAAGAAGAAATAATATATGATATAAGTCAGAAACTTAGATCTGCACAAAAAAATTAAGAGTGCTGGAAATGGAATAAATTAAGGTAAAGTGTTTTTTTCCTGTATTTTGAATTGCTCTAAAAGATAGCCAACTGTTTAAAGGAACAATAGTAACAATACATTTCAGTGTTTATAGCATTTAGGAAAGTGAAATGTACAAAGGCATAAGGGATAGGAAGGGAGAATTGGGAATATTCTGGTATAAGGTCCTTTCACTACATATGGCGTGGTATAATGTTATTTGAAGGTGGATGCAGATTATTTTTAAAAATATATTGTAAACTCTATGGCAAGTACTAAAGAAAGAGAGAAGTGTAAATAATAATAAGTCAATAGAGGAAATGAAATAGAATAATTGAAAATAGGATAGAGTAATTAAAAATGCTCAGTCAAAATCAGAGAACGCAGAATAAAAAGATAAGAGACAGGACCAGCCCAGTGGCTTAGTGGTTAAGTGCGTGCGCTCCACTGCTGTCGGCCCGGGTTCGGATCCCGGGCGCGCCCCGACGCGCCACTTCTCTGGCCATGCTGAGGCTGCGTCCCACATACAGCAACTAGAAGGATGTGCAACTATGACATACAACTATCTACTGGGGCTTTGGGGGAAAAAAATAAATAAATAAAAATTATAAAAAAAAAAAAGATAAGAGACAAAGAACAATGACTACAAAACACCTACTAAAATGGTAGGGTTTAAGCCAACTATATAAATAATCACTTTAAATGTGAATAATCTAAACACATCAGTTAAATGACAGAGATTGTCAGATTGGATAAATAAGCTAGACCCAACAATATGCTATCTACAGCAAACCCACTTTAAAAGTTCAAAGTAAAGGGATGGAGAATAATCTACCATGCAAACACTAACCAAAAAACAGCTGGAATAGTTATTTTAATTTTGGACAAAGTAGACTTCAAGACAAGGAATATAGTCAGGGATAGAGATGGACATCACATAATGATAAAGGGTCAATTCTTCAAGAAGATAATCCTAAATATAAATGCATCTAATAACAGAGCTTCAAAATACACAAGGCAAAAATTTACATATCTGAAAAGAAAAACAGACAAATTCAAATTGCAGTTGGAGACTTCAAAACTCCACTCTCAAAAGCTGAGAGAACAAGTAGGCAGAAAATCAGGAAGGATATAGAGTACCTGAACAGCACTATCAACTAACTTGAACTAACTGACATTTATAGAATACAGCGTCCAACAATATCAAAATATACATTCTCCTCAAAGTGCATATAAAACATTCACCAAGCTAGACCATGTTCTGGTCCATAAAACAAATTTAAACAAACTTAAAAAAAATCGAAATTATTTTAATTTAATTAAATTTAATTTAAAAAAATAGGAAATAACATTCTTGGACTATAATGGAATTAAACTAGAAATACATACAGAAAGATATCTGGGAAATCCCCAAATATTTGGACATTAAACAATACACTTCCAAATAACTCATGAGTTGAAAGTCATAAGAGAAATTAAAAATATTTTAAAATAAATTTAAAAATATATTAAAATTTGTGGGATACAGCTAAAGCAGTTCTTAGAGTGAAACTTATAGTACTAAAATGCACATATTATAAGAAAACAAAGATCTGGAACCAATAACCTAAGTTTATACAATAGAAAACTAGAGAAAGAACATCAAATTAAGCTCAAACAAGCAGAAGGAAAGATATAAGGATCAGAGCAGAAATTGATGAAATTGAAAACAGGAAACCCATAGAGAGAATCAATGAAACTAAAGATGGTTCTTTGAAAGGATCAATAAAATTAATAAACCTTTAGCCAGACTAACCAAGAGAACAAGAGAGAAGACACAAATTATCAATATCAAGAATGACAGAAGGGACATCACTACTGGTCCCACAGACATTAAAAAGATATTAAGGGAATACTACAAACAACACAATGTTCATTAATTTAATTACTTAGATGAAATGGACCAATTTCTTAAAAGACACAAACTACCAAAACTCATTAAAGAAGAAATAGATAACCTGAATAGTCCTATATGTATAAAAAATTGAATTTATAGTTTAAAAACTTCCTCCCACCACCCCCAAAAAACTCCAGGCCCAGATGGTTACACTCTCCTGTAGACTGTAAAAGGAGGAAATATTCTCAACTCATTTTATGAGGCCAGAATTATTATAATACCAAATCAAAATAAAGAAATTACAAGAAAAGACTACAGATCAATATCTCTCATGATCATAGATGCAAACATCCTCAAAATAATATTAGCAAATCAAGTCCAGTAATATATAACAAGGATAATAAAATATATTACAGCCAAATGAGGGTCATCCCAGGAATAGACGGCTGGTACAGCATTAAAAAAATCAGTCAACATGGAGCTGGCCCAGTGGCATAGTGGTTAAGTTTGCGTGCTCTGCTTCAGTGGTCTGGGGTTTGCAGGTTTGGATCCCAGGCACAGAGCTATGCACTGTTCATCAAGCCATGCTGTGGCAGTGTCCCACATACAAAATAGAGGAAGATGGGCACAAATGTTAGCTCAGGGCCAATCTTCCTCAGCAAAAAGAAGATTGGCAACAGACATTAGCTCAGGGCCAATCTTCCTCACCAAACAAACAAGCAAAGAAAATCAGTCGATGTAATTCAAACCCTAAATAGGCTAAGAAGAAGTTTTGATAAAATTCAACACAACAGGTGAAAATATTAACCTACACGAAGGAATGAATAGTAAAGGAAATAGCTACACTGTTAAATATATAAGATATTTTATTATTTAATCTCTTTAAAAGATAATTGTTAAAACAATGTAGTGCTGTGGGGCTTATAACATATGTGAAAGTAAAATGTATGACAACTAGAGTAACAGGGTCAGGAAAGGAGAAATGGAAGTATATTATTGCAAAGTTTTTGTATTATACATGAAATAGTATTATATTAATTTAAGGTAGAACGTGATAAGTTAAGATGTATATTATAAACTACAAAACACTAACCATCTATATTAGAAAAGAAGAAACTATACACATGTCAAATCATCACAATGTACACTTTAATTCTCTTACAATTTTATTTGTCAATTATGCCTCAATAAAATTGAAAAAAGAAAGAAAAATGAAAAGTCTCAGATCAATGACCTAAACTTCACCTTAACAAACCAGAAAAACAAGAAAATGAAACCTAAAGTAAGCAGAAGAGAGAATATAATAAAGATCAGAGTGTCGACAAAGATTTTTTGCTTGATCAAACTTTAGTCAGGCTCCTTCCTGACTATGTTAATGTGTTGTATACCACAGAAATAACTAAATTTCCTTATCAAATGAACTCTCATCAGATCTTTAACCTCAACTATTTTTTTAAAAGTCTATTGTCATCCACAGACAGTTACTGTTTTACTCTGATTCTTCTCTAAAAGCATTTACAGTTAACTAGGTGAGAATGTTCCATGATGGCATCTCTTAAAAAGCTTTGAGACCATGCCACTGGACTGAGTAGGAATTTCCAAAACTAATGAAGAAGCTAGTGGATTCATAGAGTTGCTAACTCAAGATCAAGCAGAACCAGAATTAATTACATGGCACTGAATGAACTGATGAGGATAATTATAATTTTTTATGATTCTTTTTTTGAAACATTGCTGGTTTTTCAACATTTTGTTTTCCAGATTTAAGGAAACATTTTTCTCTGTTCTCTTGAACAATCTATAACTTACAGCAATTTGGTAAATTATATCTTTGTAAACAGAATTGAAGCATTTCTCTTTTCTCCCTTCATAATTCCTCCATAATTTGGAAATTCTTATTGAATATTCTTACTCTCATGGCAATATGGTTATTTACATAAGTTCAATAAGAATCTGTTCTCCTTGTAACAGCATATAATTGGAAACACTGGTTATATCACAAAGCCTTTGACTGGAATCTTGTATTTGAGAATGATGCACAAAGAATCAGATATTACCAGACAGCTTTAAGGAACTAAGGTTGACTTTATGGAGCCAATAAAGCTCCTTGGAAAAGCCAGCCTGATACCTTGCTGTTATGAGAGGTTCGAGGATTCGATCGGAGACGTAAAAGAAACTTTCCACTCCAAACAAATGGACTGAAGGTATATTTTATTATATAGAGGATAGTAAAGGCGATAGTCTGCAAACAGATCCGAATAGGTCAAATAATAAGAGGGAAAAACACCAGCTCGATTGGAAAGGGAAACACCAGATCGACTGAAGGGAAATGACACAAATCAACCAGAAAGAGAAACACCAGGTTGACCAAAAAGAGAATACATCAGATCGGTTACTCACAACATCCACGTCCCACTGCCGGGAGAGTTCCTTCAATTGACACGGCTGGGTGGGAATCACACGTCTTGGGCAGGGCGTCCCTTCCACAGGTGGAACTCTCACCAGGCCTCGGTTTTCAGCAGTTTATATAAGCAGTTACAGAGTTTACAGAGCAAGCATTCAGTGTTCCCATGCACAAATGGTTATCAGTGGCGTACGTGCACTGAGCCTCCTGGCTATCGTCCCAGCCTGGCAGTTGTGTACGTGCATTGTTTACCCTGGTTATCATCCCAGCCCAGCACAGATGGGCAGTCTGTCCCAGGCTGCGGCACCCAAAGGGCCTTGAAATTTTTACACATTGCAACTATCTCCCTGGGAGAAGGGTCAGTTCCCACCACGCAGAAAGCAGCTTTTATATTTCTTTTTGTGCTGGTGGCTGTAGGTCAATGGAGTGGCCAAACATGGCTGTACTCATGTCAAGACACTTGCTTACAGGGTTCCCAGCAGCCTTACCAGGTGAGCAAGAAAGGTCACCCTTCCTGGCAGGGCCAGGAACCTCAGGATATTTGGAGGACCTCAAGAAGAGAGGAATTCACCCAAATATGTAGGTATTGCAGGGAAAGTCTGATGGCGAGTCCTTGGCTTGGCTTCCTAGCCTCAAGAGGTTTTAAAAGGTCCTATCTGAAATTCATTATGAAAAGTTCCAGCAAAGCAAACTCAAAAGATCTATGTGGTCAGTCACTATTCTTGCTGCACTTCTGTAAGTAATCAGGCCAAGTTTAATGAGACTACACTTATATTGCAAACAAATTAGTCTTATTTTGATTATCTTTGATAGAAATGGGAGTGACTGTAGAGAAAAGATTATGTTTCAATGGAAAACTATAGCAAACCTGTGTGGGTATTAACTTCTAGTCTTGTTTATTGCCTTTACGCTTTTGTTATCTTCCTGTGAACTGGGCATCCAGCCTGAATTCCTCTAGTTTCCTCCAGTCTCTGGCTACAGCTCTCCAAATTAACATTTCCAACTTTTCTCCCTTCTGGCTTGGAATCACTGAGAACTAAAACTACCCTTTTCCCCAACCCCTGAAGGCTAATAAGCTCGACGACTTGATGCAAACTTCAAGGAATCACCATAACAGATCATGTATGGGCAACCTTCATGCCTGCTGCTGTGCAGGTCTCAGAAAGGTCACTGGAACACCCAATGCCATCGCCAGAGACATTCAACCTGCAAGCCAGGAAAATTTATCAGATAGCCACTGGCACCCTCACTCCACCATTTATAGGTATATTGAGCCCAACATCTAGAAATCTCAACTGGCTGCCTCTGGACTCAGAAACTGTGTTTCTAACTATTAATCTTTTAATTTTAATAGAAATCCCCCTCATTAAATGCCTGACTGCTAGCACCATCCAGAAAATACCCTCTACTACCATGTTCCAACAGATGATTCACCTGCTCCTTAGTGAACAAAAGGAGACCAAAGGAGACATGGATTTATATTGTTCAAAGGAAAGAAGAATGCATATTCTTTCCGTAAAAAGAAGGGGAACTGACAAAGATTCAAACTTTAGTCAGGCTCCTGAACCTTCTCTGAGGCCCATCTGTACACTTCCTTATAAGAGCCAGTTTTAGGAAGAACCCTGCTAAGTCAGTTTAACCAGAAACCCTCACCCTCGGTATCTGATCACCCTCCATATCTGATCAGGTTCTTCATCCTCCACCATCCCCCAGGTGATCTCTGATCACCCTGGCCTGTCTTCAGGAGCAATCCTATTAGGTCAGTTTAGCCAGAATCTCCCATGACCTGTGATGTTTCCTCTTAGTAATTTTCCATCCACTGCCCATGGGTGAATTCTCGTTTGCCCATGCTGTATTCAGAGTTGAGCACACTCCCCATTGTGGTGGTCCCTAAACCTATCACAATGGTCCTGAAGAAAGTCTGCCTTATCATTTTTAACAAGTATTATTGAATGTTTTTTTCTTTAACACTGATGATCTGCCTGGGGCCAGAGAAAGCCACAGGAATTTGAAGAAGCTGCTTTTAAGCAGAGCCTACATATTTCGTATCTGCAGCCCAACACAGAAGGCTTATTATTTTAAAAGGATTGCTCCTTTGCCTGCCCTGAAAATGGAGCTCTCAGACTCAGGGAGAGTGAGCATATGCAGGAAGCCTGGACTCATGCAGCATGGGACAGCAGCCCTAAGAGTCCAGAGTGAGGTCAGCGCTTAGCCCTGGCTCATCCATCTGAATGAAGAGGGCCCAGCGAGTGGCCTACACACTCTAGAGCTATCCATGATATATGTGGATAACTCAGCGTTGTATGGATATGCCAAAATGTATCCATCTATTTCCTTACTGATAGAATTTGGATTGCTTCCACTTTTTTTTCCCATTAAAAGTGATGGTACAATGGAAAAACCTCTTTTCCATGGATGGGAGAATTCTTCTAGGGTCTGTAATTAAGGCTGAATCATATAAAACTGCTGATATTTAACTAACTTTTTGACCTACAAAAAATAGTAATTTCTTATGGTTCAATCTAGTAGAATAGGAATTACTGAGTCATAAAGGTATGTATTTTTTTTCCAGTTTTACTAGATATTTGTTGTAACAATTTATTCTCACCAATTAATAGACAATGAGAGTTCTTTCTCCAGCTCTTTGCCCACAGTTGATATTGTCACACAGTTTCATTTTTGCCACTCTGGTGGATGTGAATGGTAACTCATTGTTCTAATTTTCTTTTTTTTTTTAGGGAAATTGAGCATCTTTTCATGTGTTTATTAGACATTCTAGTTTTCTCTTCTCCGAATTGCCTTTTTATGTCCTTTCCCCACTTGTTAATAGATTGTTTATCTTTTTCTTATTAATTTTTGTTTGAGCTCTTTATATATTTTGGTAGTATTCCTCTGTTTTTTTTACACATGCTGCAAATATCTTTCCCCAGTTTGTGTCTTTATTTTTAACTTTGTTTATGCTGTCTTATTGTCTTTTGTCAATAGAATTCTTTATATGACACAGTCGAATTTACTGAAATATTCCTCATAATTTTGCTTTTAATAGCTTAGGAAGTCCTTCATTAACCTGTGTTCATAAAGATAGTCTCCTATGATTTTTTCTAATAATAAATATTTGTATTGTAAATGAGGGAGTAAGTTTCCCTTATAGGGTCCTTAAGGATCACACAAACATGGCTGCAGAAATTACACTTGAAGAGGCATATGAATTTAAAGGGTTTACTGTACTCACAAGTCTTAGAGAGGGAGGCACAGCATGCCCATAGGTTCACACAAAGTCACCCTAAAGCCAGAGGTTTGGTCATAGCGGGCAGGGAGAGAGCAGAGCAAGCCCTGTGGGCAAGTGCCTTCATTGAGGGCCATGGGTGGAGTAGCTTGCAGCAGAGGGAAGCATTCTCACTGGGTAATTTGCATGTAACTGGGTCAACATGGAAAGCAGGAAAGGGGTAAAATGGGGAAGTTATCATAAGGCTTACTTGAACACATATATTGGGGATGGGTACTCAGAAATGGGCAGTAGCTAGGTAAAAGTTCAAAACAAGCAGGTGGGGGCTGGCACTCAGGGAACCACTGAGGCAACAAAAAACGTATACTGTAATAGCTTTACATTACAGTATTATTTTTCACATTTGAGTCTTTAATCCATCTGATGACTATTTTTGTATAATTTGTGAGTGGGGTAACATTTCTATGTAACATTTTTTTTTTCAATGTGGAAAGCTAAATAATCCAACATCATTTGTGGAATCATTTCCCTATTGATTAATAAAGTCTACTCTGTAATATATTAAGGTCCCATCTTTTATTCGTCCTGTTTCTGGGCTCTCTCTTCTCCTCTGTGAATCTTCTTTTCTATTTCTGCACAACAGTACACTCACTTAATCTGAACTATAAGCTTACACCATCTTGATATCTGGGAGGACAAATTCCTCTTTCTCGTTTTTTGTTTGTTTCATTATTTGTTTGTTCTTTTAAAATAATGTTGGCTTTTGGGACCTTTACTCTTCTACATACATTCTTAAATTAGTCACTCAAGATCCATGAAAAATCTTTTAGATTTTGACTGAAATTATAGCAAATGTATAGATTAATCTGGGAAAGAATTGACACCTTTCAAAATTGAGTCTTCTGTCAGTGGACTATCTTCTCACTTATCTTCTTTTATGTTCTTCAGTGTCATTTTATTTTTTATATGTATATATTTTGTGTGTGTGTGAGGAAGATCGGCCCTGAGCTAACATCTGCCAATCCTCCTCTTTTTTTGCTGAGGAAGACTGGCCCTGGGCTAACATCCATGCCTATCTTCCTCCACTTTATATGGGACACCTGCCACAGCATGGCCTGACAAGCGGTGCGTCGGTGCACGCCCGGGATCCGAACTGGTGAACCCCCGGGCCACCGCAGCGGAGAGCGTGCACCTAACCACTTGCACCACCTGGCCGGCCCCTTCAGTATCATTTTATAACCTTTTACCCTCAGGTTTTCACACATCTTTAACAATATTGATAGCTATATACTATTGTGAATAATTTTTTCTGTCATATTTAATTAGCTACTGCTGGTATATATCAATGCAATTAATTTTGTTTATCTTGTATCTAGAAATTTGTTGATCTCTCTTGTTAGTTTCCAAAATTTTTCTGTAAATGCTCTTGAATGTTTTATGCTGACAAAGATAAGATATATAAATAATGAGAACAATTTTCTCTTTCAAATCCTTATACCTCTTATTCCTATTTCATGTCTGATTGGATTGGCTGAGACATCCAGGACAATGTTGAGCAGTGGGAATAAGAGCAAACGGGCTTGTATTTTTCCTGATTTTGAAAGAATGCTGATTATGTTTTATCATTTAAGAATGACAGGTTTTTCACAGATAATTTTTGTCAGGATATCCTGTAAGTTTTAATGAATAGCTTTTATAAAGATAAAGAATTTGCTAATAGTGATATCATTTTAAAATAACAAATAAGTGTTGAGTTTTATCAAATGCAAGGTAATCATGTGGTTTTTAACTGTTGATCTAACAAATTATCTCATAAGCCTGTTCTTGTCTTCCTTTTGCTGAGGTCAACATCTCTTTTCTGGGACCTAATTCTACTCAAATCTCTTATGTATTTTCTTATTCAATACACTAGGTATCTTTGCATTGTCGTTTCTGAACAAATGAGCTCAACAAGAACTTGGATTCCTTTGTAATGATAGAGCCTTCATAGGGCCAGATGATTCATAAAATTAATTTAAAATTTTTTTAATAGCAATAGCTTCGCTCTTTAAAAAATTTGAATGACATGGAGACATAAATAATGAAAAATGTGAAAATTCACACTCCCCCTTATAAAACAGACACATCGTTGCCCAGGTCCACAAGTTTCCTTCCATTAACTGAGATGGAAGGGGAAGCACCTGTCAGAGCATGTAAATGAGGGAAGGAGAGCTGTGGAGGCTAAAATGTTCCTTTCAGAAGCAAAATGTCAGTCTTCACACTGAATTGGGGTATTAATCTTAACCCAGAATACAAATTACCATGGGGATAGGGGATACCCCTACCTAATATATGTGACACTTCATTAGGATGTTTAACAGAATCTCCTAAAGGAGAGCAGATGTCAGATGCTCTCTGGAGCAGGCTGCAACTTGTCTACACCAACATCAATTCAAGTCTCCCTCCTTATTGGTTGAATAACGATTGCTAGCTACCCACATTGCTGCTCAGAATAAAGATTACATTTTCCAGCCTCCCTTGCAGCTTGAGATGTCCTTATTATTAAGTCTAGCCAACAAGACTGATGTGAAAGTGCGGGAATTCTGGGAAGGCTCCCTAAAGAAAGCTGACTCGGTTTGGAGGAGCCTCATTTTTGCTCTTCTGCTTTTCTTTCTTTCTCTGGCCTGCAGTGTGGAAATGACAACTGTACCACCAGCTACCATTTTGGACCATAGGATGAGGATGGAAACTTTGTACTAGGATAGTGGAATAGAAATGTCTGAGCCTGGGAGTCTAATGACACCTTAGACCCACTGTACCAGCCTTGGAACGCCTACTTCTGAACTTATTCTGTGTGGGATAGAAATAAACTACTACTTGTGTAAGCCACATCTTTTGCTGTTCTATATAGCAAAACCTAATCCTAACTGACACACACCCATCAGTTGTAAATGTTTATAGCCCCACCCTACCGCTCTCAAGTTATCTTAAGAGAAAAGAACAAATAATACACAATTTGCAAACTGGAGCTTTGAGAAAAGGCCAACAGGTCTCAGATAGCTTGAGAATGGAGTCAAGGAGAATTCCCTCATACTATATTAGAATGAATAGATGGTCTAGATTCAAGAGACCTTCTAAAAATGAGAGTTAGTTTAAAAACAAAAAAGAATCACAACTATGCAAAGATAATATAACTCTTCCTCCTCCATCAGACACACAGAACAACAAGGAAGAAATGAGGGTACTAGTCCTGCAGGAAAAAAAAAGAGGAACATATCCTCAGAAGTACACTATGCTTTTGAAAACTGCAAAAAGAATAAGAAATCACTAAGAAAAGAAATCCAAGGTGACAGAATGTGATGAAATGGAGAATGCAAAGATACAGAAACAAATGGAGAACCAAAACAATACAATATAGAATTATTAATGCATTCAAAAGAGTAAGGAACTACAAGGCTAAAAACATAATTAGTCAGAGAAAAAACTCTAGATAACTACAGTGAATGCCATGGAAAGAGACAAAACAAAACAAAGAAGATAAGAGGTAAAAAGGCAGACAATGTGATCCACATAAAGATAATCTTCATCCCCTTAGTACAGATTGCCAGAAATGGAATGGAAAATGGAACCAAAGTAATAAGGAAAATTTCTCTTGGATAAAAAATAATTCAATTCCCTTGAATTATTTTTAAAAATTATGGCAAAATATACATAACAAAATTTACCAACCTAGCCATTTTTAAGTGTATAGTTCAGTAATTTAAGGCATTAAGTACACTCACATTATTGTGCAACCATCATCACATCCATCTCCAGAACTTTATCATCTTCCCAAACTGAAACTCTGTACCATTAAACAATAACTCCCCATTCCCACTCTCCCCAAGCCTGGCGATCATCATTCTACTTTCTGTCTGTATAAACTTGGCTATTCTAGGTAGCTCATATAAGTGGAATCATATAATATTTTCCTATGTGCCTGGCTTACTTCACTTATCATAATGTTTTCAAGGTTCATCCGTATTATGGCATATGTCAGGATTTCCTTTTTAAGCCTGAATAATATTCCATTGTATGTATCTAGCATATTTTGTTTACTCAGCTATCTGTTGATAAACGGACATTTGTGTTCTTTCCACCTTTCGGCTATTTGTGAACAATGCTGCTGTGAACATTGGTGTACAAATCTGTTTGAGTCCCTTTTCAATTTTTTGGAGGTAAATACCTAGAAGTGGAATTGCTAGATCATATGGCAATTCTATGTTCATTTTTTGAAGAACCACCATACTGTTCTCCATAACAGCTGCACCATTTTACATTCCCACCAGCAGTGCACAAGAGTTCCAATTTCTGCACATCCTTGCCAACACTTGTTATTTTTTTTTAATAATAACCATCCTAATGGGTGTGATGTGGTATCTCATTGTGGCTTTGATTTGCATTTCTTTAATGACTAATGATGTTGAACATCTTTTGATGCAGTTATTGGCCATTTGTATATCTTCCTTGGAGAAATGTCTGTTCAAGTCCTTTGCCCATTTTTTTAATTGGGTTGTTTGTTTTTGAATTGTAGGAGTTGTCTATCTATTCTGGATATTAAACCCTTAGCAGATATATGGTTTGCAAATATTTTCTCCCATTCTGTGAGTTGCCTTTTCATTCACTTGATAGTGTCATTTGATGCACAAGAGTTTTTCATTTTGATGAAGTCAAATTTATTTTTTTTTCTTTTGTTGTTTGTGCCTTTGTTGTCATATCCAAGAAATCATTGCCAAATCCAACATCATGAAGCTTTTCCCCTATAGTTTCTGCTAGAAGTTTTATAGTTTAACCTTAAATTTAGGTATTTGATCTATTTTCAATTAATTTTTGTGTATGGTGTAAGGTAAGGATCCAACATCACTCTTTTGCATGTGGATATCCAGTTTTCCCAGGACCATTTGTTGAAAAAACTGTCCTTTCCCCATTGAATGGTCTTGGCACCATTGTTGAAAATCATTTGAGCCTATATGTGAGGATTTATTTCTGGGCTTTCTATTCTATCTCATTGGTCTACATGCCAGTATCACACTGTTTTGATTACTGTAGTTTTCAAGTAAGTTTTGAAATCAGGAAGTGTTAATCCTCCATTTTGAATAATTTAAAAAAATATTTTACGCCACACAGGGTGTCTTCATTTCTTTCTGTTGTTCTATGAGTCTGATGGAGGGAAAGGGGGTGCATTATATTTGCATAGTTGCCATTCTTTTCCTTTCCCATAACTTTCATTTCTAAAAGGGCCTTTGAATCTAGACAGTATTTTTTTCCCAGTATAGTGTGAGGAATCAGTAGATCAAATTTCAGGGGAAAATTATGCAAAATGTTGGATCCAAGATATATGTTGGTTAATTATTGAACTTCAAAGAAAAAGAAAAATATCTGCAGGAAGACAGAAAAAGCCAGGTATTTACAAGGCCAGAAATCAAGATGGCCAGAGAAACATGTCAAAACAGAAGAGATATTTCTGAAGGAAAGTGTGGTGCAAAGATTTTATACTTGATTGAGATTTTCAAGAACAAAGGCAACAGATAAACATTCTCCTTTAGCTCTTGTCTTTGCTGATGTGCTCTGGAGCATCCTGCTAGTCAAAGCCTATCCAAAGACAAGGACTTTCTCCTGCATCATGAGACTCATCCTTATCTTATTTGACAATAAATTAGCATTTCTTAAAACAATTTATCCCCTTAGTACTTGAGTCAATGTAATGTCAATCAAAATAGCAGCATATTTTTATGGAGTTTAACAAACTGGTTATAAAATTTTTATGGAAATGTAAAGTACCAAGATTAATCAAGATACTCTTGACAAAGGAAAATAAGGTGGTAAGACTCGCTCTTCCAGATATCAAAGCTTATAAATTTACAGCATAAACATAAATAATAACAGAACAGAATAGAGAACTCAGAAATAGAAATGCTCCTAAATCTGTAATTTATGACAAAAGTGAAACTTCAGAGCAGTGAGGAAAGAAAAAGGTTTTCAGTAAATATCACTGCGACAGTTGGATATCCAGATGGAAAAAAAATTAACCTCACTTCTATCTCACCTCAGACCCAAGGTAAAGAAGGTATTTGACTATATTCTTTTCTAGAAGCTTTATAAAAGCATGATCCACTTTGACCCATCCTCATATAGCCCCAAATCCGCCTTGTGCTCTAGAATAAATACAAAGATTCCAAATTCGAAGTTCTCAACATTAAGTTAGGCCGGCTTCTGGCCCCACACCTGAAACAGGTTCAATTTATTATCCTGTATCCTGAGACTAAGCCCCCACCTGGAGCGGACACATGTTGTTCTTGCCTGCCCAGAACACAGGAGGAATGTTCTAGTATTCATTTTACAAATGAAGAAGGTGAAGCTTAAAGTGATTAAATAACTTGCTAATGGTCACACGGCGAATAAGTGGTGGTTCCAGAATTTGAACTCAGACAGTTGACTCATAGGATGTCCTCCTAGGGTCAGAGCATCCTTAAGGGACAGAATTTCTTGGATGTTCAGTATATTTTGGATGCTCAGTGTTTTATGCAGGGATATAGTGGACTACATAGGCAGAGTGTCCTTATAGTATTAGAATTTCCTCATATGTACTGGAGGGTCTAAGTAACTTTGGATGGCTAGAATACTCTGGGAGTCAGAGTGTCTTGGGATATTAAGATGTCCCTCTAGGGTTGAACAACCTAGAAGGCAGGTTGTTCATATGCTCAGAGTAAACTAGTGTTTATGTTATCCAGGGGAATTGATGTGTCCTTATTGGGACCTGATTCTCTGAGGTCTTAGGGGGTCCTTGTATGGTCAGAGTAGTGTCCTGTGGGTTCACCTTGTCTCAGGATGGTAAGCAGGCCTGTGTAGGTTCCAAGTGTCTTGTAGGATTAAGACACCCTAAATGGTCAGAGTACTCTGCTGGACCAGGGGCTGTTTAGAGGATCCAAAGAGGCCAGATAGGATCAGATGAACCTGGAAGGTGAGAGTCACAGAGTTTGGCACACTTGGAGAGTCTTGGGAAGGCAGGGGTATTAGAGAGACAGAATGTCACAGGCGGCAGGATATTCTGGGCCTCAAGACATTTTTATCATGTCAGAACATTCTTGAAGTGTCCTTATAACATCACTGACTGAAGTCAGAGTGTCCTGGAATACCAGACTGTTTTCATAGAGTCAGAGTGTCCTGGTGGTTGGACTAACTGGGTGATTTAGAGACTCCTGGGAGTTGTGGGAGTCCAGAGCTGCCAGGGTTTTCAGGTAGGTCAGCACACCTGTTGGTATCTGAATGTGTGAAAATCAGGTATTCTAGGGAGATCAAAGTTTTCTGGAGATCTAGGGTTCTTGAGGGTTTGGATAGACTTGAATGGACCTGTCATGGAGGAGAGTGTCAAGGTGTCCTTGTACAGAGTATTCTCAGGAATCAGAGGGTCCTGGAGGAGCACAGGGTGATAGGCAGGGGTGAGAGCATCCAGGAAGTCAAGATGTTTTGTCAGTTCAGAGGATGTTGTGGAGTAAGAGTGTCTTGTAAGGAATGGTTTCCTTGAGACGCCAGGATTTCTTGAGAGTTAGAATAATCACTTTATGGATTCAGGAATTCCTGGTGGGTCAAAGCCATTCTGGGCTGTCTGTGTGTTGGGAGAAGGGGAAGACTGGCAGTGATTAGGGTGCCTGCTGAGAAGTCCAGGGCTGAGAGAGTCAGAGAGCACTAGAAGGTTAGAGTGTCCTGGGATCAGATGTCCTGATGTTCCAGCATCCATTGAAGGGTCAGGGTGCCTTGGGAGATCAGGATATGTCTTTACTTGGTCCACATGCCCTATGGGTCAGGCCTATGTGATCATGGTACTGCCTGGGTTAGGGTTTGGGGGTTGAATGGTTTTTCAGTGTCAGTGCGCCCTTTGCAAGATTAGAGCTAACTAGGGGCTCTGAATGGGCTGGAAGACAGGATGCCCTTGAGCGTCCGGATCCTGTCAGGCCAGGGAGCTCCTTATAGGGCCAGAGTTTCCCAAATCTCACCATGTCCTTGTGGGTCGGGGTGTCCTAGAGGGTCGTGGAGTCATTGTGAGTTCAGGCTATCATGCTGACTATAAGGTGCTGAAGTCAAAACTTCTTGGAGGTTCCATGTGTCCTAGAAAGTGAACGCATCCCTTGTGCACTAGGGATTCAGAGTCAAAGTGACTCTGAGGGCTAGGGTCTCCTAGGGACTGTGGTAATAATAATAATGATAACAAAGTAACATTTTCTTGTGTGCTTACTGTGTTCAAGGCACAGTCCTAAATGCTTCTCTTTTATTAACTCTCAGTCATTTCAACTTCATCAGGTAAGTACAGTTGATCCTCGGTATTTGTAAATTCCGTATTTGCAAATTCACCTACCACTAAAATTTATTTGTAACCCCCAAATCTATATTCTTTTGCAATGCTCTTTGGCACCTCCGTGGTTGGTTGCAACCACACACATGTGCAGGGGGGTGAAAAATTTGAATTGCCACGTTCCCAGCTGAGGTCAAACAAGGCAACTGCTCTGCCCTCTTGTTTTAGCGCTCATACTGTAAACAGGTGTCTATTTAGTGCCACCATCTTTCACATTTTTGTGCTTTTGGGGGTAATTTTGCTGTTTAAAATGACCCCTAGGCATAGTGCTGGAGTTCTGTGTGGTGTTCCTAAGTGCAGGAAGGCCTTACAGAGAAAATGTGCATATTAGATAAGCTTTGTCCAGGCACGAGTTATAGTGCTGTTGGCTGTGAGTTCAATGTTAATGAATCAACAGTGTATATTAAATAAGGCCACAAAAACGTTGTGGCCAGAGACTCACAGCAACCTATTTCCCCTAGCAGCAATGGTTCAGTATTCACTAATTCAGTGTTTATAGTGACTTTATGGAACATTATCTCAAAGAAAGAGAAGCAACTGTATTATTAACCCCAGATGATAAGACTGCAGCACAGAGATATTAGGTAATGAGCCCAGGCTCACGTGGCTAGTAAGTGATACAGCTGGGATTTGAACCCGTGGCAGCCCGGCCCCAGAACCTATACTCTTCCCCACCACACCATTCTGCTTCTTATAAAGTGAGAGGATCCTGGGTGTTAGGCTTCCTCAGAGAGTGTCAAGGCTCCTTGAACTTCAGGGTTGGGGGTGGGAATCAGGATGCCCTAGAAGATGAAATGTCTCTAAACCTCCCAGCCTCCTGAAGGATTATGTATTCTGGGATGTCAAGTCAAACTTGTAGTGTCTCAATGTCCTCATGGAGCAGGAGTAGTGGGTCAGAGTTTCTTTGTAATATCAGAGTGTCTGGGGGCAAATCAGGTTGTCCCAGATGTCTGGTCAGAGTCCCCTTGCAGGGTTAGGGTATCTTGAGGCAGCAGGGTGTATTGGAATTCAGTGTTTGCGTGTGGATCCATGTCGACTACATGTCACTGGGTCTCGGGCGGTCAGGCTGTCATGGGGCTCAGGCTGCTCTAGAAGGTCACAGTATATCCTGGGGTAGGGAGAGAGGGGTTGGCGTCTTGGATCAGTGCTTCTCGACTTGAATGTTGTTATGGACTGAATGTTTGTGTCTCTTCCTATTCATATGTTGAAGCCCTAACCCCAATGTGATGGTATTTGGAGGTGCGGCCTTTGGGAGGTGATTAGGGTTAGATGAGATCATGGGGAGGAGGAGCATGATGGGATTAGTGTCTTTATAGGAAGAGGAGCAGAGACCAGAGCTGGTTCTCTCTACCCTGTGAAGACACAGAAGACGGCTGTCTGCAACCCAGGAAAAGAGCTCTCACCAGGAACTGAATCAGCTGGAACCTTGATCTTGGGCTTCCCAGCCTCCAGAACTGTGAGAAATAAATGTCTATTGTTTAAGCCACCCAGCCTTTGGTATTTTGTTATGGCAGCTCGAGCTGACAAAGACAAATGCATATTCAGTTCTCCTGGGGATCTTGTTACAATGCAGACTCTGATTCAGTAGGACTGAGGTGGGGCCCAATATTCTGCATTTCTAACAAGCTCTCATGTGCCACTGATGCTGCTGATCCATGGACTGTATTGTAAGCATCAAGATCCTAGGGGATTATGATGTTTTTCTGTCTTGAATTATCAGGATGCTTTTAAAGGAAGTGTGTGAAGGGTTAGTGTGACCTATGGGATCAGACTGTCCTATGGGTACTGTGTGTTCCAAGGGTGTTAGGGTGTCCTAATTGGGTCAGTATGTCCTGAGAGGTCAGAACTTCATGGTCAGGGCCGGGGAGATCTCCCAGTAGAGATGGAGTGTTCTGGGTATCAGTGGGTCCTAGCGGATCCCGGAGTCCTGGGGTTCCAGGTTGTCTTTAAAGGGTCAGGATGTTCTAGGGATTTCAGAATGTACTTCCTGGATCTAAGTAACCTCAAGAAGGAGAGTACTGTGGGCATCAGGGTGTCCTGACTGCTCAGGGATTCTGGGTGTGTCAGAGTTTACTTGAAAAATCAGAAAGTCAGAATGTCATGGGAATCTCAGTCTCCTGCAGAGTCTTGAGGTCCAGAGGGGTGAGGATGCACCTGGAATTCAAATGCTCTTGAAGGTCAGGGTTTTCTAAAGATCTAGGTGACCTTGGAAGGTCATGGAGTCCTAGGGGTTCCGGCTGAATGAGGAGGTGACGTTGGGGGAGGAAAGCAGAGAGTACTTGAGAACTACGGTGTCCTGGAGACATCCTACGGTTCAGGTTGTCCTGGGGGTGTCTAGTGTATTCTGAGAATCAGGGTATCAGGAGGGGCCAGAATGCACTTGTGCCTTTGAGTTTCTTAGTTTCCTGGAAACAGGTCCTTGGGTATCACCCGCATGCTGAGATGCCAGGCAGGCCTTGCTGCAGGCCACCATTTGCACCTCCTCTCTCCCTCCCCCAACAGTGGGGTTCTGAGGAGGGGTCTTAGGAGGAATGCAGTTTCTCCTCCTTCCTGTGCCTGCTCCCAGGAGGGGATTTAACAGGACAAAAGAATTTGGTCCTCTGGGAATACGAGCTCTTGGCCCCAGTCCCTGGACCCTCCAACAGAGCACCTTCCCTCATCCGGCTGGTGATCCTCCCCTGATGAAGGGGCTCTGGTGAGCAATGATTGGATGGGCCCGCAGGGGTGAGGAGGAGGTCACTCCGCCCAGGCTCAGGGAGAAAGAGGTGGTGTGAGATTGCAAGCTGGGCAAGTACGCAGCTGAGGGCAAAGGGAGAGAACGCATCCCTGGGAGAAGGGGCAGGAGGAGAAAAGTAGAGACAAACACAGAAAGAGTATGAGGACAAGACAGAGGGAATGAGATGACACTAAGGCGAAGGAATGAGAATTAAGAAGAAGGAATGACAGTGCAAGACAGAGATCTCTATCTCTGTCTCCATCTACGCAGAGACTCTCGGAGAGGTGTGAACAGAGGGAGAAGGAGTGAGACAACAGGCAGAGAGGGGAACAACAGAAAGAGAGAACCAGAGACTCGGGGACTCAGGAGGCTGGACTGTCTTTGGTCTTTGTTGTTAGCCATGGAAGCAGAAGGGAGGAGTGGGCAGGGTAGGCAAAGGAGGGGGCGAGTTTGCAGCAGCCTCTGGCCTGAGAGCTACACAGCCGCTGGGACTGTGACCTCCATGGTGGGTGAGTGAACCTCTGGGGTGGGCCTGAGGAGTCTCCGTGCCCAGGCTCCTGCGGGGCAATGGTTCCATGAGGAAAGTGAAGAGAAGAAGTGAAAACCAGAATCCTAGAATGTTAAACCATGGGAAGCTTAGAAAGTTGGGGCGGTTACACTGTCTTTGCTGTACAGGCAGGACCTGTGGCCCCGGCATTGACAGACTGTGGAAGGGCACACACCTGCTGAGGCAGAGGCAAGGCTAAAATCCGTCTTCACTCCTGACCTGGGAGTTCACCCACTGCACTGCCTTCTCTGCGGGAGGGAGCTGGAGGGCCAGGGCTTTGGATCTGAGGAGAGCAGGAGACCCGCTGCTCAGCACACGTGTGTCCCTAAGGTGGACAGTGAGCACTGGTGGGGACCACACCCCTGGGTCCCCATGGGGATGGGTGCCTCAGCTCCAGACATCCCCTTTTCTCATTATGTGCCTTCCAGGTGTTTCCTTTCCCTCCCTGTTCTCTTCCCCGGCTGGCTCTCAGACTAATTAGTGTGAGGCTTAGTGAGTCTGTGGGGAGAAGAGGCAAGCCTTTCCCACGAGCTCAGGTTCCTGCAGCCTGGTGGCCAGGCCAGGGCCTGGATAGGGGAGAAGACGAAATGTATGTGAGGGGAGGGTGTATCTGTGCAGAAGAGGGGGAACTGTTTCATCTTCCCAGGTGAAGGGTGTAGGAGGATGGGAACTGTATAAAGGAGATGTAAGTTGAATGTGAGCCATGAGAGCAGGGAACAAGTAATGGGGGTCTTAGAGACCTGGACAGTTTGTTAGGGTGTAGAGCAAACAGGAGATCCACAGGGTGAGAGCCAGGAGGGTGGTATGTGTGCTCAGGGAGGTAAGGGGCACGTTACCTGGGGATGTGTCTGGGAAGTGTAACGGGAGGGGGCATACAGTGGAGAAGTGAGGCAGACAGAGCTGAGGGCCCAGGATGTGAAGTGAGTCTGAGGGGCGTACCTTATGTGGAGGGCATAGCCTGGGTCGGGGGACTCAGGTGCGGCAGGGCTGAAGCTAGTTGTGAAGGCTGAAGGATTTCTGGTCAGGCAGAGCGTGTGAGCAGCACAGGGGGCACTAAGTAGAATCTGGCGGACCAGCATATGTGGTCCAGGGGTGGATGCGCGGGTCCACTCAGCAGCAACCTCTCCCCTCCTCTCCCTCCTCACCCCTCCTCAGACATGAGCACTCGGCCCTACAGGAACCTCTCTGGTATAGGGATGGGGAGACCAAGGCTTTCCCCGCAAGGAGGACAGAGGGGTCGCTCGCACTCCCGGCGCCGCCACCGCACCACCTTCAGCCCAGCGCAGCTGGAACAGCTGGAGTCAGCCTTTGGAAGGAACCAGTACCCTGACATTTGGGCCCGAGAGGGCCTTGCCCGGGACACAGGCCTCAGCGAGGCCAGAATCCAGGTGATGCCCCAGGATCCCCTCTTCCTCTGGGGAGAAATGCAGATTCAGTGCTCGGGAACTCCTGGAGCATAAATTCTCCTGGGCGCTCTGACCTTAACCTAAATGCTCACCTGAATACAGCCTGGTCCACCAGTCCACCAGTAAACATAACCTCATCTGCATTAGGAATGTCACTGGAGTTTAACCTTAGCGCTAACCTAATCTAACCTGAACTTCAACACCTACCCCAACATTAACAGTGATGTGACTTCCAACAGAAATTCAATTCTAACTGTTCATGTACATAAGTAACCTTGTCCCTAACCATGGTCTTGAAACCAAACCAGCCCAATGCTCCTTCAATCCTAACCCTAGAGTTAATTAATCTTAAGCACAAACCCTATCATAAATCCAACCCTGTCTATAACAGTTAAACTCCTCCATAGTCTTAATCTCTAATAACCCTACCGGAAATTTCCCATTCTCTCGGGAGGGAAAATGCCACATGTCATATTTATCTCTTTCTGTTGGAAGTTGACATTTCTTACTCACCTGAAGTTGTAGTAGGGAAAATTTAGGGGCAGGTTGGGGTTAATGTTGTGTTTCTCCCTTTGTCAGTAGGTCCAGCTCAGCCACGGCTCTGGAATTGCTTTGTTTCCTCTGGCGATGTGGGAGAGGCCTATGCCCTATACCTGTACATTCTGTCACTGGGGGAGGGGACTGCATGTGACAATGCTACCTATTTGAGACAGGGGCTCTGATGTGGCTATTCTCCCCCCTCCTCAGGTCTGGTTCCAGAACCGCAGAGCTAAGCAGCGGAAGCAAGAGCGGTCACTGCTCCAGCCACTGGCCCATCTGTCCCCTGCCACCTTCTCTGGTTTCTTGCCGGAGTCCCCTGCTTGTCCCTACTCCTACCCAACACCACCTCCACCAGTGACCTGCTTCCCTCACCCCTACAACCATGCCCTTCCCGCTCAGCCCTCCGCAGGGGGTTCCTTTGCTCGACCCCACCAGTCTGAAGACTGGTGCCCCTCCTTGCACCCAAACCCCGCTGGTCATCTGCCCTGCCCCCCACCCCCACCCATGCTTTCCCTCAGCCTTGAGCCACCAAAGTCCTGGAACTAAGGTCAAACAAATGCTGATAAGGTAATTCCTTAGCCTATAGCCCTCATGAAACACAGAAAACTGGGTGGCTTCCTTTCCTTTTAAGGGTGAAGTAGAAATATGGTGAGAGGCAGCTCAGAGATTGGGAATTTAAGAATGGGAGATCATGATGAAGGCTCACTGGGGTGATTAATGGAGAGAATTTGGGAAGGTGAACTACTGGAATATGTATGTAAAAAGCCTCCATGGAGGCGACTGGTGGAAGGGTGGTAGTAATGGAAACAGTTGTTGCCCCTGCTGAGTGGAAATGGTTGAAGGAGATGGAGCTTGCAGGGCTTCGTTCATTGAGATCACAGTTGAAGATCTCCATCCCAGCTGTTTCTAGCTAATTTCCATAAAGCTCCTGATTTCATCCATGTTTTCTTCATTAGATTTAAAGTCTCCCTGTACATCCTTTCCCTATCGCCCACCCCACCACCCAAATCCATCATTAACTTTTGTTCATTCTGTCCTAGAAATCGCACTTGAATTATTCCTCTCCTTTCCATTCCAGCAGACACTTGCTTTTTCTGGTCCCATATTTTCTAACTAATCCTCCTCATTAGATCCCTTAGCTCTAGTCTTTCCTACTTCCAACAGACCTTGCAAATCTGATCATCAAAGAATGGCTCTCCAATGTCTTATAAAAAATAAATAAATAAGATCTGATTAGCTTGACCTGTAAGAGTCTTCAACATTACCTTCAACCTAACTTTTAAGTTGACTGTATGTTTTAACATATGTGGCTTCTGATAAAAAAGAAACAATTTGATTTAGGGCAAACTTTTCTAAGAGCAAACCATGAGTCTTGAGGCTCATAAGAGGTAATTTCCAGAAAAGAACCTGCTGTGAAGTGCGTTGGTCTAAGCCCTGCCAACAGAAACATGATGCAGCCTAGTTGGTGGCACCATTTTTATATCATATTGCTTATAATGTACTTATTTTACTCATAATTTACTTATTTATATATAGGCCTACCTCACTTATTGGCAGGTCCATAGCAGAATTCTGAGTAAACAAGCCTCTAGTGATGGATACTCACGTTGTTTGCAGTTTTTTAATATATATTATTAAAAAGTCTGGAATTGAAAGCTCTGTTACATATTTGCACTCCCTTCTAATTATCTCCTTGGGCAACTGCCTTCCAGGAAGATCACACCAGTATGCATGCCCCCAAAAGTACCTAAATGTCAGCTTCAGCACATCCTTGTTGACTTTTACCATTCACAATTTGTTATCTAAGAGTGATGTCTCCTTGTTGCTTATTTTTAAGTTTTCATTTAATCGATTGCTAGTGAGAGTTAAAATAGTTTCATGTTTATTGGCAATTTACATTTTTTCTTTTCTGCATTGCTTCTCTGAGTTATTCGTGTATTTGTGTATTGATACAGTCATCTTTTATTAGTGCTTGAGAGCTGTCTGGTATTAGGGATATGAATACCTGTTCCATATGTTGCAACTATTTTTCACCATTTATTTGTTTTTTAGCCTATCTCAACAAGGGCTTCCTGAGAGAATTAAGCCCTAACGCTGTAGGTACCTATTGTATGCAATGAATTAACTTCTATTTTAAGCATCTAGAATGGTACCAGTTACATAGAATTGGTGGAATTGAGAAAGTAGTCACTCAATTCATTTTCTATAGTTGGGATGAGGAACCCCAGGTGAGAAATCTCCCTTTGTTTTTACTGGTTTCACCCATGTGTTCTTCATTAGTTGGATCAAAATGTCATACCTTGAATCATCTAAATTTATTTTAGTATGAGCAGTAAAATAGGCACGAAATTTCCCCTCAATCAGCTAGTTTTTCCAATATAATTTATTTAATAGTCTCACACTGCCCCATTGATTTGTAAAATTATATTTTTTCATATACCAAATTCTCATATATACACAGGACAGTTGTAGACTCCTAATTCTTTTCCTTCAATTAGCTTCTCTATTCTGGTACCAGTATCAGTGTTTTAATTATCAAAAATTTCAGGCTTATTAGGGCCGGCCCGGTAGTGTAGCGTTAAGTTTGAGTGCTCTGCTACGGTGGCCCAGGGTTCGCAGGTTCGGATCCTGGGCCGCACTGACGCACCACTTGTCCAGCCATGCTGTGGCAGCGTCCCATATAAAGTAGAGGAAGACGGGTGCGGATGCTAGCCCAGGGCCAATCGTCCTCAGCAAAAGGATAACTGGCATCGGATATTAGCTCAGGGCTAATCTTCCCCACACACACAAAAATTAAGGATTATCGTTACCTTTAAAATGCTAAATTTGCTCATCCAAACACAAGGTATATCCAGTCATTTTTTCCAGACTTCTCTTATGTCCGTCAAGAAAGTCCATTTTTTAAAAAATAAATCTTAAGAGTTTTATAAATTACAAAGGTAATATATGTTCTTTATAACAAGTCAACTCAAAAGAAAAAGATTTTATATATACAAACTTACATAATATACAAATATTATGTGTGCATATAAATATATATTATATACATATATACTATATATATTATGTATGAATATCAATATATGTTATATACATATATATATATTAACCTGGATTAATCACAAAAACCTCATGTAGAGCAAAAAAATTTTTTCAGAAAAATACCTTCAATATATCATACCATTTATATAAAGTTTTAAAATATGCAAAATAATTTTTAGATGATAAACATTCAAATATATATACTTTTGTATATACTTTTGCATATTATACGTTAGAATGCACATATATGAAGTCAAGTTGCACAGGAATGATAAGCAGCAGTTCCGGGAGGGAGATAGCATAGTGTGATCCAGGGCACAGTGACAGTGTACACACGGGTGTTCAACTCTTCTCAGGGACATCTTGTGTTTGTTCTATTAGTTGGTCCTAAGACTTTTTTGAATGCCTGAAATATTTCATAATAATTGTTTAAGTTAGTGATCTTGTCCATCAACCCCCCTCCTCGAAATCATGATAAACAACAGTAATAGCCTGTATCTGTCCACAACTTATTTATGCTCATAGAAAAGTATACAAATATACACACACTAATGTTTTTTCCTTTTTTAAAATAAAATGGGATCCTACTATATATATATTATGTACTTAAGGAGTATATATACTTCTTAATGTCTTCTTTAGAATTAGCAACCTATGAACATCTTTCAGGTGGGTCATATAGATTTTACTGTTTTTAATGCCATTAAGTGGCAGTTCCCCGCGCCCCTCAACCATTTCCCTATTATTCAAGAGACAGAGTGGGTTTGGTATTTTGTTTTGTTTTACCACCACAAATGCCACTATAGTTGTTTTGTTATAGAATAATTCTCAAAAAAAAAAAAAAAGGGATAAAACCAGGACTCTATCATAGAGATGTAGAGATGTAAAATAAACATGTACTAAAGATTTAACTCATTACTAATGAGGTAATAAAAAAAGATATCAAAACCAGTTCCGAGGGCAATCCAAAGAACAGACACGTTTATAGCTGAGCAATAGTGAAGCAAATGTGTCAACAGAGGAAAACTGGCTTCTTTCACAGTTGAGGAGAGAAGTCAATTGAACCTCCAGGAGGGGCAGGATTTATTTACATGTCTACAGACAAGAATTATTTTGCTTTGCTATCAGTTATCTACAGTTTACAGAGTTGTAACATAGCTCAAAGGCAAAGAAAGCCTCAGAGCCCCCAGAGAATCAAAATCCAATGACCCGGACAGGAGGGCCCTCAACAATGCGTAGTTTTCCATTGACTCACATCCTCCCTGCACTTTCTCTTTTCCAGGTGCTTTTACTTTTGTTGGATAGCCGTCCTGAGGGGGCCTGCTCCGTGCAGGGTTATGCGCATTTACAACCGTAAGAGATACTGCCTGATTAGTTTATCAAAGGGTAGCTTAGGATGTTGTCCCGTTTGAAAAAAAAATTTTTTTTTTTGTGAGGAAGAACAGTCCTGAGCTAACATCCATGCCAATCCTCCTCTTTTTGCTGAGGAAGACTGGCCCTAAGCATCCATTGCCAATCCTCCTCCTTTTTTTCCATTTTTCTCCCAAAGCCGCAGTAGATAGTTGCATGTCATAGTTGCACATCCTTCCTGCCGCCTCAGCATGGCCTGCCAAGTGGTGCGTCTGTGCGTGCCGGGATCCGAACCCGGCAGCCAGTAGCGGAGCGCGTGCACTCAACCGCTAAAGCCACAGGGCCGGCCCCTTAAAAAATATTTTTTTAAAAGCCTAGAAAAACTCCCCCCTCATATTTCTTTAGTGGTTTGGTTGGTTGGTTGTTTTTCAGTCTACAATAAATCAGGAGCCTATTTTTGTATATGCTCAGCATCAGGGGACTGAATATCTTCTAGATCGATGGTCAAATACTATACCAGCACTATTTATTAAATGAACTAACGTTCCCACATTGAATCAAACTGCTACCTTTATCACATATAAATTAAATTCTCATGGGTTTAAAAATCTATTCTGGGTTCTCCATTCGCGGGCTGGTTCTCTCACCAGCTTTTCAGGCTCCCGCAGGCCGGGCACACACCCGGGGTCTCCCTCGCCCTCCTCACATCCGCCCCTGAGCTGGGCTGGGAAGGGCGGCAGATGGCCGGTCAAGTTCTCTGTGCCCCTCGCTCGCGCCTTCCCTAGCCCCCTTCAGCCTCCTCTCCCGCGCTCCAGCCCTCAGACGCACTACGGGGAAGGGGGAGCGGAGGGGGCGACGGAAAGCTGGGCGTGGGGCTGTTTCCGCACACCAGGCCCCTTCTCGCCGCCCGCCTGCAGGGGCCGTGGTGCCTCCAGTGCGGGACACTGAACTGGGGGGCTGAGGCCTTCGGGGATAATTAGGCATCACTGCGTCACCGCAGGTCCTCTCAAAAAGCCCCGGAGGCAGGGCGGGGCGGATCTCGACTCTTCGGGTTCCTCTGACCTTCCTTCTCAGCAGAAGAGATGCTCTTCAAGTTAAAATTGGCAGAGGGTTGGAACTTTTGCCCTAATTGGGATTAAAAAAAGAAAAAGAACTTTCTTCAAGCAGCAACATCCCTTTCCTCATCCCCGCCAACCAAAGGGGAAATGTAGCCACATGAGGGTAAAGAAGTCACGAATTCGTCTCTGCGGTGGGAAATCGAAATCCCTGGTCTTTCAGGTAGATCCTCTCCGAGCAGGATCCAAATCTGAGTTGAGAAAACGAAAAGACTTGGAGCCCGAAATGGGTGTGCAGGGCGCAGGAGGGCAGGAGCTCTGGGGTGGCCTTGTCCGGCGTACAGCTCCAGGGGATGGAGCGATTTAGGGGCCCCCGGGGCTGCGCCGCAGAGTCGGGGGCGCTGAGAGACGGCAGGGCGGCGCCGGCCCGCAGACCCTTGCGGTCCTGCCCGGGAGCGCGCGGACCGCACGTGCGCGCCGCCCAAGACGGGCGCTGCAGGCAGCCGGGGCGTCGGGGCGTCTTTGCGGAAGCCAGGCCGCTGCGACGACCGCGTTTGTGACGTCATTTAACAACCACTTAACAACCAGGCCTACGACAGCGGAGGCTTTAAAAACATCCAGCTTCCGTGAGAAATCTCTGTGGCAGGAACATTCCATCGAGGGACTGGCTGGAACCCGCAGGGGCTCTTCCCGGACACGTGGGGAGTCGAGGCCGGGCCGCTTCAGGCTCCACCAGCCTCACCTCCTCGGGAGCTCGATGGCAGCGCGTTTCTACGTGCTTCAGATACTTCTCAGTCCCGGAGTCCGGATCTTTGGCTCGCGGGATGTCTGTCCAAGGCAAACTGCACCTGGCCTCCCTGCAGGATGCAAAGGGACCTGCTCCCTAGCGAGACGAGCTCTCCATGCCCGGAGCTCGCCGTCCCCGCAAAATGGTCGGCGCATCACTCAGGACATCAGGGTCTTGAGAAGAGCCCTTCCCCGCGCATCTTCTGGTTTTCTTCCAGAACCGGGGCTCCCAGCTCCAGAGATTGGCAAGAGGACATGTGAAGACCTGTACCATGAGAGATCTCTCCGGTTCGAGTGTGTAAGCAGACTGCAAGTCCAGGCGCCGTCTACACCGCCCACCTGTGCAAACAGCGTCCCCGTTGGCTCCGTCGGGATCAAGGCTCAGCCTGCCTTTGGGAGGATGGAAGCGGGGAATAGGTTTTGCAGACCCTGGAAGCTGCCATCAGTGCCATTCCGGCAGGGAATCATGGTACCGGAGACCTAAGTATGAGACCTAAGCGGGAGAAGGGCTGGGGCTCCGGGTGGCAAGTACCCTGGACCCTGAAAACTTCTCACAAGTGGAGGCGGGAGCCGCTGAAAGAGTACCAGAGGGCCCGCAAAGCACTCGCCCAGAGCGGTGCCAGGCTCTGAGACTATACTGGGTGGGTTTTCCCTGCAGGGGCTTATCCCAACAAATCGCGCTATTTTCCAGTTTTTTTCCGAATTTCCCCGGAGTTGAAATGTCCGCTGTCTCTTTTCTGCGGTAGAAGCAAAAGCTGAACCGAAAGTCCCGGTAACAAGGGCTCCGAGACTCCGCCTCTTGAATTTGGGAAATTAGCGTTGGCTGATTTCCAGGTTTTCCAAGTTGCTCGTCCACTGACGTGCCTCCTCCACCCCCTCCCTCAGATTCACACACACCCGCCCCCCCCCCCCAGCTGCACTTGGTGTCTAGATACCTGGAGGCTCCCATACTGCTTTCCTGGCACCCAGATAATAACCCAGGGTGGGATAGGGGTAGGGGCCAGGCCCACAGGGTGACTCATTGCAGGTGTGTGTGTGTGTTTGTGCTTGCGTGTCTTTGGGGGCTGCAGTGTGTGGAGAGGCCTAAGAAGCCACATGGCCAAAGGCTTTGGGTTCAGGGTACTCTAACTGTGCCCTTATCAATTTGTTTGCAGGACTCCTGGGTCCATCTGAGCAAACGGGACCTTGGAGCTGGTGTAGGATATATCCACTAGCAGCTAGAACACCTCTGGAAGATTCTGCCATTTTCTAGGGTGAGATGGGCCCGAGATGTGCCTCAAAGTAAGGAGGACACTGGACACCTCGGGAACTCTGGCCTGGGGCCCAAGCCTGGCCGAGTGATGGAGGTGAGAAGGCAGCATGGGTGTAGACAGCTGCATCTCCACCATATAGGCTCTTCAGTCACAGGGACAGGAACCTCAGGGTCAAAGAAGTCAGGTCCTCTTGCGCATCTCCAGAGGATAGAACTGAGCCCTGACCAAGCTACCTGCCCTAGCAGCCTGGGGAAGGGCAAACTGCTCAGCCTCCGAACCTCTCACTCCCACCTCCCCTTCACTGTTATAAACGCCGCTGCATTTTTGTTAGACTCCTCAGATGTTACAGCTAGAATTCTAATTGTTTTTGTGTGTGTGTGAGGAAGATCAGCCCTGAGCTAATATCCATGCCAATCCTCCTCTTTTTGCTGAGGAAGACCTGCCCTCAGCTAACATCTATTGCCAATCCTCCTCCTTTTTTCCCCCCAAAGCCCCAGTAGATAGTTGTATGTTGTAGTTGCACATCCTGCTAGGTGCTGTATGTGGGACCGGCCTCAGCAATGGCCGGACAAGCAGCGCCAGTGCGCGGCAGGGATCCAAACGCAGGCCGCCAGTAGGGGAGCGCGCGCCCTTAACCGCTAAGCGGCTGGGCCTGCCCTAGAATTCTAATTCTTATAGAATTCTGTGCAAACATTTATTGGGCACCTACTTAGTGCCAAGATGGGAGTCAGATGCTGGAGATTCATCTTGAATCCAAGAAATTCCTGCCAGACCAGGGGACAATTCCTGGGACAGACCAGGACAGGAGGACCGTGTGAACCCAGCCTCTGACAGACGGAGGAAGAAAAGAAGGTTCTGAGAGGGAATCCCCCCTTTCCGAGTCCTTGTCCCCACTCTGCTGAGCTCCTCTTTTGAGCGCACCCGGTGGGAGGGGGAAAGGGTGAAGAGAGGAAGAAATGTGAAGGTCGCAGCAGCCACAGTTCCAGATAGGCACTGGCTGAAGCCCTTGGCCAAAGCTCTTGAAACCCAGCCTCTGGACACAGAACCACTGGGTACACGCCGGCCGCCCGGCAGGCGGGGGATTTCGTTCGCGTGTCGATTTCCCGCGGCGGCCACTCTGACGATCTGCCCGCTTTCCCCGCATCTCCCTGGCCAAGGTAGGTGCCTCATCACCGCCTCGGTATCCTAGCCCAGGGGCGGGGGCGGGGGCGGGGGCGGGGGGTGGTGTCAGCAGCGGACGCGCGCGAGAACCCTCCTGGCAGCAGCGCCTCCTCCTTGGTTCGGGGTGGGGCTCTGGACGCCCCCAGAGTCCCGCCTCCGCAAAGCCTTTAATTCAAGGAGCCCTGGGTCTGCGCTGACTCCTCTCCGGCTGCTTCTCCCGCGGAGGCTGTGCAGGGGGTCCCAAACACCGGTTCCTGCCCTCCGGGGATCGCGTTGGAAGTGGGAGGTCCGGCGCCGGGGCGGCTGGGACCTGGAGGGGCCGCGAGGGGCCCGCCCCAGCCTCCGCCCAGCCAGGAAAGGAGAGTGGCTTAAGAGATCCCTTTCTTTTTGTCAAACACTTACCTTATTAACTAGACCAAACCAAAATAAAACCGCTTCTTCAGAAATCCCCCTTCCCCTCAGGAATCTAGGGTCCAAAAATGCAAATTTCCCTCCGAAGCCGACTGTAAGCCCGAGGGACACCCCCTTCCCTACGCCCCCAGGCCGCCGCAGGTGCCTGGGCGTCGTCCCTAAGGACCAAGAGCTAGCAGATCCAGATTTACTCTCCTTTTTGCAGGGGGACACAGCATCCACGGGGTCAAGCAGATTTAGGTAAGAGGGGTTCTTGGCGATCCGGTCCGGATCCGGAAGACCCAGCCGCTCTTTCCCGACACGCCGGCCGGGCAGGCCCACATCGCTGCCTCGTTTCCCTGCCTGGCGCGTGGGCCGAGTCTCCGTGGACACTTGTTGCGGCGACCCCTTTGACCTGGGGCAGGGCGGGGGTGGGGGGGCCGGCCACCGCTGCCCTCCGAAGGTGGAGTGTGGAGGGCCCCACACGTGCCTAAAACTCCGGCCTCCAACGCCCTGTCAGGGCAGCCCCAGCCCTGTCGGCGGGTGGTCACAGGAAGCTTCGGTGTGCACTGTCCCCGTGTCCCCGGAGTTCTCCGCGCAGCCGGCGTCTCTAGACCCGAGCCCGGACGTGTGTGTAAGTACCGCCCTTCGCTGGGTCAAGTGTCCAAGGCGAATCTTTCCTTTACCTCGAGAGGATACTTAAGAGGTGGCTGCTGCGTCTGGAAGTTGGTAGGGTAGTATTTAAACTTAATAATAATCGTAATATAAGAACAGCCTCAGTGGCTCGGGCCCGCCCCTTTTTCTGACTCTCAGAAGAGATAAAGCAGCGGCGGGTAAGGCAGCCTCTTGGCGGAGAGCCTGGCCCAGTGCCATGGTGGGGGCGAGTCGGGAATCCAGGATCTGGGATCCGTCCGGACTCAAGAGCGGGGGCCAGAGCCTCTGCTGGGACACTGACCCGCTGACCGCGTGGGCACTGGGGCGAGTTCAGGAGCCACAGAGGGGCTGCGGGAGGCGGGGCTTGAAGGCGCAATCGTCACCGCTCATGTGCCCGGAATGGCCCAATCCTGGCTGTGTAGCTTCCGCCGGATTACAGACGAGGGAATTATTTTTACCACCTTTAAGCTTGAGCCATTCAACCCGCTTGGGTAATGAATGAAAATTGGTGCTTGGCCTTCAGATTGACAGGGCAGGATCCCAGTGGGGTCAGCGGAGCACAGAGGTTTGGTTTTGTAGATGGAGTTTATCTCAGTTCAGTGGACCTGTGTTTTAACTTTTATATGTATATATTTATTTATTTTTAATTTTTATTGATGTCATAATAGTTTATAACATTGTGAGATTCCAGTTGTACATTATTGTCAGTCAACATATAAATGCCTCCCTTCACCCCTTGTGCCCACCCCCCTAACCCCCTACCCCCTGGTAACCACCAAACCGTTCTCTCTGTCCGTGTGTTAATCTTCCACATATGAGTGAAATCATGCGTTGTTTGTCTTTCTCTCTCTGGCTTATTTCACTTAACATAATACCCTCCAGGTCCATCCATGTTGTTGCAAATGGGACAATTTTGTCTTTTTCTTGTGGCTGAGTAGTATTCCATTGTATATATAGACCACATCTTTATCCACTCATCAGATGAGGGACTCTTGGGTTGCTTCCACTTCTCGGCTATAGTGAATAATGCGGCAATGAACGTAGGGGTACATAAGCCTCTTTGGATTGTTAATTTCAAGTTCTTCAGATAAATACCCAGAAGTTGGATAGCTGGATCATGAGGTATTTTTGTTTTTAATATTTTTTGAGGATTCTCCATACTGTTTTCCATAGAGGCTGCCCCAGTTTGCCTTCCCGCCAGCAGTGAATGAGGGTTCCCTTTTCTCCACATCCTCTCCAACATTTGTTATTTTTTGTCTTGGTGATTATAGCCATTCTCAAGGGTGTAAGGTGATATCTTTATTTGCATTTCCCTGATGATTAGTGATGTTGAACATCTTTTCATGTGCCTATTGGCCATCTGTTTATCTTCCTTGGAAAAATGTCTGTTCATATCCTATGCCAGTTGTTTGATTGGGTTATTTGTTATTTTGTTGTTCAGTTGTGTGAGTTCTTTACATATTATGGAGATTAACACCATGTTGGATATTTGATTTGCAAATACTTTCTCCTAGCTGGTGGGTTGTCTTTTCATTTTGATCCTGGTTTCCTTTGCCTTGGAGAAGGTCTTTAGTCTGATGCAGTCCCACTTGTTTATTTTTTCTTTTGTTTCCCTTGTCCGAGTAGACATGAAATTCAAAAAGATCCCTTTATGACTGATGATGAATATACTGCCTATATTTTCTTCTAGGAGTTTTATAGTTTCAGGTTCAAGTCTTTGATCCATTTTGAGTTAATTTCTGTGTATGGCGAAAGACAATGGTCTACTTTCAATCTTTTGCATGTGATTGTCAAGTTGTCCCAGCACCATTTATTGAAGAGACTTTCCTTTCTCCATTCTGTGTTCTTAGCTCCTTTGTCAAAGATTACCTGTCTGTATATGTGTGGTTTTATTTCTGGGCCTTCAATTCTGTCCCATTGATCTGTGTGTCTGTTTTTGTACCAGTACCATGCTGTTTTGATTATTATAGCTTTGTAGTATGTTTTGAAGTCAGGGATTGTGATGCCTCCACCTTTATTCTTTTTTCTCAGGATTGCTTTAGCTATTCAGGGTCTTTTGTTGCCCCATATGAATTTTAGGATTCTGTGTTCTATTTCCATGAAGAATGTCATTGGGATTCTGATTGGGATTGCATTGAATCTGTAGATTGCTTTAGGTAGTATGGACATTTTAACTATGTTTATGCTTCCAATCCATGTGCATGGGATATCTTTCCATTTCTTTATGTCATCATCGGTTTCTTTCAATAATGTCTTATAGTTTTCATTGTATAGGTCTTTCACCTCCTTGGTTAAATTTATTCCTAGATATTTTATTCTTTTTGTTGTGATTGTATATGGGATTGTATTCTTGAGTTCTCTTTCTGTCAGTTCATTATTAGAGTATAGAGGCAACTGATTTTTCTAAAAGTTGATTTTGTATCTGGCAACTTTTCTGTGGTTGTTGATTATTTCTAATAGTTTTCTGATGTATTTAGTTAGGGTTTTCTGTGTATAAAATCATGTCATCTGCAAACAGTGAGAGTTTCACTTCTTCATTGCCTATTTGGATTCCTTTCATTCCTTTTTCTTGCCTAATTGCTCTGGCCAGAACGTCCAGTGCTATTTTGAATAAGAGTGGTGAGAGTGGGCACCCTTGTCTTGTTCCTGTTTTCAGAGGGATGGCTTTCAGTTTTTCCCCATTGAGTATGTTGTTGGCTGTGGGCTTGTCATATATGGCCTTTATTATGTTGAGGTACTTTCCTTCTATACCCATTTTGTTGGGAGTTTTTGTCATAAATGGATGTCGGATCATGTCAAATGCCGTCTCTGCATCTATTGAGATGATCATGGGGTTTTTGTTCCTCATTTTGTTAATGTGGTGTATCACATTGTTGATTTGCGGATGTTGAACCATCTTTATGTCCCTGGTATAAATCCCACTTGATCATTGTGTATGATCTTCCTAATATATTGCCATATTCGGTTTGCCAGTATTTTGTTGAGGATTTTTGCATCTATGTTCATCAGCGATATTGGCCTGTAATTTTTCTTCTTTGTATTGTTCTTGTCTGGCTTTGGTATCAGAGTGATGTTGGCCACACAGAATGTGTTAGGAAGTGTTCCATCTTCCTCAATTATTTGGAATAGTTTGAGAAGGATAGGTATTAAATCTTCTTTGATGTTTGGTAAAATTCTCCAGAGAAGCCATCTGGTCCTGGACTTTTATTTTTTGGGAGGTTTTTGATTACTGATTCAATCTCTTTACTTGTTATTGGTCTATTCAGATTCTCTATTTCTTCTTGATTCAGTTTTGGGAGGTTTTATGAGTCTAAGAATTTATGCATTTCTTCTAGATTGTCCAATTTGTTGGCATATAGTTTTTCATAGTATTCTCTTATAATCCTTTGTATTTCTGTGGTATCCGTTATGATTTCTCCTATTTCATTTCTAATTTTATTTATTTGAGCCTTCTTTCTTTTTTTCTTAGTGAGTCTGGCTAAGGGTTTATTGATTTTGTTTATCTGCTTAAAGAACCAGCTTTTTTTGTCTCATTGATCCTTTCTACTGTTTTTTTTTTTTTTGGTTTCAATTTTGTTTATTTCTGCTCTAATTTTTATTATTTCCCTCATTCTGCTGACTTTGGGCTTGGTTTGTTCTTCTTCTTCTAATTCTGTTAAGTGTAGTTTAAGATTGCTTATTTGGGATTTTTCTTGTTTGTTTAGGTGGGCCTGTATTGCTATGAATTTCCCTCTCAGGACCACTTTTGCTGCATCCCATATGAGTTGGTATGGTGTATTTTCATTTTCATTTGTTGCCAGATATTCTTTTATTTCTCCTTTAATTTTTTCAGTGATCCATTGGTTGCTCAGTAATGTGTTGTTTAGTCTCCACATCTTTGTCACTTTCTAGCCTTTTTCTTGTAGTTGATTTCTAGTTTCATAGCATTATGGTCGGAAAAGATGCTGGTTATGATTTCAGTCTTCTTAAATTTATAAAGGCTTGCCTTGTTTCCCAACATATGGTCTATCCTTGAGAATGTTCCATGCATGCTTGAGAAGAATGTGTAATCTGCTGTGTTTGGATGGAGTGCTCTCTATATATCTGTTAAGTCCATCTGGTCTAGTTTTTCATTTAAGTCTGCTATTTCCTTATTGACTTTCTGTCTGGATGATCTATCAATTGATATAAGTGGGGTGTTAAGGTTCCCTACTATTATTTTGTTGTTGTTGATATCTCCTTTTAGGTTTGTTAATAGGTGCTTTATGTACTTTGGTGCTCCTGTGTTGGGTGCATATATATTTATAAGTGTTATATCCTTTTGGTGGAAAGTCCCTTTTATCATTATATATTGCCTCTCTTTGTCTCTCATTACCCTTTTTATCTTGAAGTCTACTTTGTCTGATATAAGTATGGCAACACCTGCTTTCTTTTGTTTGCCATTAGCTTGGAGTATTATCTTCTATCCTTCACTCTAAGCCTGTGTTTGTCTTTAGAGCTGAGATGTGTTTCCTGGAGGCAGCATATTGTTGGGGCCACTCTGTGTCTTTTGATTGGAGAATTCAATCCATTTACATTAGAGTGATTATTGATATATGAGGGCTTAATGCTGGCATCTTATCGCTTGTTTTTCAGATGTTATGTATTTCCCTTGTTTCTCATACCGTGTATTTTGGACTGCTAATTCAGTTTGGTGACTCTCTATGATGGTTTTCTCTTTATTTATTGTTTGTGTCTTTGTTCTGATTGTTTGGTGGTTACCGTGTGGTTTGTATAAAAGATCTCATAGATGAGATAGTCCATTCCCTGATAGCCTCTTGTTCCCTTATTCTAAGAACGTTTCATCCCTTTCCTCTTCCCCTTCTAAGTTGTTGTTCTCAAAACTTATTCTGTTATGTGTTAAAATGAAGTGATAATATTTATTTATTTATTTATTTATTTTTATTTATTTTTTTTTTGTGAGGAGATCGGCCCTGTGCTAACATCCGCCAATCTCCTCTTTTTTTGCTGAGGAAGACGGCCCTGGGCTAACATCTGTGCCCATCTTCCTCCACTTTATATGGGACGCCGCCACAGCATGGCTTGCCAAGCAGTGCGTCGGTGCACGCCCGGGATCCGAACCAGCGAACCCCGGGCCGCCGCAGCGGAGCGCGCGCACCCAACCGCTTGCGCCACCGGGCCGGCCCCAATATTTATTTTTGATGTTTCCTTCCCTTTATCTTTAGAGTTGTAATAAAGTGTTTGCTAATCTGTTCTGATAGAGAGTTTCAATTTTCTGATTTTGTCTGCCTATTTATCCCCTCACTCAAGGCTTTGTAAACCCTTTCTTTGTTTTTTCAGGTATGAGGGCCTTCTTGATCAAATCTTATGGGGGGGGGTCTTGTGGCAATGAACTCCCTCAGCTTTTGTTTATCTGGGAAAGTTTTTATTTTTCTATCATATCTGAAGGATATTTTTTGCTGGATATAGTATTCTTGGCTGAAAGTTTTTGTCTTTCAAAATTTTGAATATATCATTCCACTCCCCCCAGCCTGTAAGGTTTCTACTGAAAAATCTGCTGAGATCCTGATAGGGCTTCCTTTGTAGGTTATTCTCTTTTGCCTTGCTGCCCTTAATACTTTTCCTTTATCATTTACTTTTGCCAGCTTTACTAACATATGCCTTGGAGAAGGTCTTTTTACATTGATATAATTAGGAGTTCTGTTGGCTTCTTTTACATGTAATTCCAGCTCCTTCTCCAGGTTTAGGATGGTCTCAGCTATTATTTCTTTCAACAAGCTCTCTGTTCCTTTTTCTCTCCCTTCTCCATCTGGAATACCTATAATCCTTATGTTGCATTTCCTAATTGAGTCGGATATTTCTCAGAGAATTTCTTCATTTATTTTTAGTCTAAGTTCTCTCCCCTCCTCCATCTGAAGCATTTCTGTATTCCTATCCTCCATATTGCTAATTCTATCCTCCATATTGTCAGTTATGTTGTTTAAGGACTCCAGATTTTTCTTTATCTCATCCATTGTGTTTTTCATCGCTAACAATTCTGTTTGGTTTTTCTTTTTAGTTTCGATCTCTGTTGTGAAGAATTCCCTCTGTTCAGTAATTTGGTTCCTGATTTCATTGAACTATCTTTCAGAATTCTCTTGTAGCTCATTGAGTTTTCTTATGATGACTGTCTTGAATTCTTTGTCATTTAGATTGTAGATTTCCATGCTTTCAGGATTGATTTCTGGGTGTTTGTCTTTTTCCTTCTGGTCTGGAGTATTAATATATTTCTTTACACTATTTGATGGTGTGGATTCATGCCGGCGCATAGTGATAGTTTCTGGACACAGGTTCCACCTGCCGCCACTTTGGGGGTAGGGGACAGGAGCTGGGTAATCTGACCTTGCTGCCACAGTCCCTGTCAGCTATGCCTGTCCGAGCCTGGGTCACTCTTTGGGATGGCAGCGGCCCTGTGGGGTCTCCCACCAAATGGGAAAGTAGTCATGTGGAGGAGCTCAGGGCTACTGCCACCTGCTTCCACAGTCCTGCTGGGTTGTGCTCCCCCCTTCAGGGCCATAGTGGTACTATGGGCATTCACGGCAGCTGGGGGCTCATTCAGTTTCTGCTGCCCTCTGCTTCTAGGTTGCATCAGCCGTTGTGCTTTGTGGGTGGGACCTGTCCTCTGGGACCAAGCCAAAACCACTCCCTAGGACCCTGGTGGGATTGTGGATTCTCCCACTGGACGAGAGTGATCACACGGGAGCTCAGGTCTACTGCCACCTGCTCCCACAGACCCACAGAGTTGTGCTCCCTGCTTCGGGGCTGCATCGGTACTATGGGCATTCACAGCAGCTGGGAACTTGTTCACCTGGACTCGGAGCTCAGCCGCCCTCCATTCCTAGGTCACACCAGCTGTTGTGCTTGGTGGGCGGGGCTTCCCCTCTGGGACCGAGCCAAAGCCACTCCCTGGGACTGCGGTGGGATTGTGGTTTCTCCCACCAGACAAGAGAGTGATCACACAGGGGCTCAGGGCTACTTCTGCCTGCTCCCACAGTCCCACTGAGACATGCTTCCCCCTTTTGGGGCTGCAGCAGTACTGTGGGCATTTGCAGCAGCTGGGAGTTTGTTTGCCCAGGCGGCAGCTCAGCCGCCCTCTGCTCCTACGTTGCAGCAGCCTTTGTGCTTGGTAGGCGGGGCTTCCCCACTGGGTCCAAGCCTGCACTGCTCTCTGTTGGCTGCATGGTCCTGAGGGCTCTCCCACTAGATGAGGAAGCGATCACTAGGGGGACTCAGGGCTGCTGTCCCCTGTTTCCACAGTCTTGCTGAGGCACGCTCCCACCCTAGGGGCCACAGTGGTGCTATGGTCGCTCTAGCCAGGAAAGTAGTCACACACATGCACTGGGCTGCCTGGGGTCCAGAGGGTGCTCACCTATCTCCATCACCTCCTTTAGGGGCGTTAGTCCATCCACCTTCAGATATATAGCTGCTTGGGTCTCTCAGGTGTCCTGATGTGCTGTCTGGGTGTCCTCTGCTGATCAATGAATGTCTTTTTAGTTGTAGTTCAAAGGGGGAGAGACACAGGGAACAGCTCACTTTGCCATGTTGCTGACATCCTAACTTTAATATATATATTTTTAAGAGGAGGTCGTAGATAAATTGAGGCCGAGCAGCTACTCTGGAGAGGAGAGGCATCAAGGTACTGGCGCTCGGGTGTGAGCCCCCCTCTCCCTGTGGCAGGAAAGGCCAGGAGCTGGGGAGAAGAAAGGAAGGCAGGACTAGGAGCTGGGGCTTCAAGCCTCTTGTTTTTGAAGGGATCTCTGAAGGATGGATTTTCTTCCTGAGGGTTCAGAGCAAACCCGAGTTCTCCTCACTGTTTTTGTTATTGTTGTTTGTTTGGTTTTGTTTTAATCTTTTCAAATACCATCTCTTCCTTTGGAGCTTATCCAGCACACTCCTCCAGGGCATGTCGTCCTGGGCATGGCCTCCTCCTGTGCTCTCCAGAGCCCAGAACCCACCCCTGTCCCACAGGTATCTGACCCAGCAGGGCCTAGTCCCAGTGACTTGAACTCCTATCCCTCCGCAGAGCAGAAGTCAGAGGTTTTCCAGGCACATCCATCCATCGGGTCCTATTGACTTCAGGCCTGGTAGAGATGGGTCTCTCTCCCTCCCTGCATTCTCTTTTCTGCACTTGACCTTCTCTTTCCTTCTTTTTCCCAGGGTCACTCTGCCCTCTCCCTTTTCTCTTGGATGAACTTGGTTCAGTTCTGCTTAGTAACCACAATGCCTGGTCCAGGTGGGAGTGTGGGGTGGCTGCAAATGGCCTTTGCCTCCTTCATTTCCTCCTTCATGTTACCTTATCTCTTCCTGGGGCGGGAGACTGAGACAGATCAAGAACTCCTCTTCCCCCACCCCTTTGGGTACAGGATGTCTTGGGAAGTAGGCAGTGATGCTATGAAAAGAGAAAATAATCCTTTGGGAGACATGGGGCCTGGGACGTCTGGTCCAGCAGGTGGAGGACGCCAGTACCCTGCTCCTTTTCTGTATGATTCTAGGAATGGCCCCACTCGGCTTGGGAGGGAGGCCTTGGCCCCAGTCAAGTAACCCCCTCCTATTCCTGGAGGCAACTGCCTTTGGGTGAGGGGTCCACTTCCTGTGCTCAGATCTCAAAAACCCCTTCTTTGATTCTGGATCTGGGGGATGGGGGCAGAGAAGTGAGGGACTGCAGACCACCTGAGCTGTGTCTACTCCATAACTTGCCTGGGTGGGGTGGGTCACATGAAAGGGACCCAGGCACCCGCCTCAACTGTGATTGCCTTTCCCCCTGCCTCCCAACTGGCTGTCCTTGGAGGCTGTGAGGGCTGGTCACTGCTTGGTGTCTTCTGTGTTCATCACTACCACCAGGCCACCTCTCATGAGGGTGGCACTGGACTCCATGTCGGTGTTCTTTGCTACCTAGTCCCCAGTGGGGCATGGTGGGGACCAGTCTCTAGGTAGTAGCCTTACCTCACCCTTCCTCCCAGAATTGTATGGGGCTGCTTCCTGGGCCTTGAGACAGTGTGGTAAAGCTCCAAAGAGGCAGAGAGAAGCTAGGTGCTGGGATTCCCAGCAACTACCAACTCCTGGTGTAGCCCTGGGGCCCACTCCCCTCTCTCTCAGTCCTAGGTCCCCACCCCCCTAGACTGGGCAGGACAGTCATCCCCTCTCCCCCAACCTTGGTAGACCAGTGTTAGTGACGTCAGGCCCCAAGGTGTGGAGGGGGAGGGGTGCTGAAGAGGCTAATCCTCCTCTAAGGTCCACTGAGCTGAGGGCCCCCAATATGGGGCTCTAGATGGTATTTTCTCTTTGGCTGTTGGAGTGCCCACAAGGGCTAAATCCCCCTCCTTGTAGGACAGAGCTAATGGAGACCCCAAGAGAGATGGTGGCATAGTAGGGATCACAGCCATCTTGTTTAAGAAGATAGCTTTTAAATCCTTCTAGAAGCTAATTTTCCATACTCTTGGTGGAGTTGTGGAGGAATATGTTTTGTATAAGTTGTATTTGGGCCTGTCAGCCATCCATCCATCTATGCAGATATCTCATTTCTGTCTTTCCTATTCCTAAAGAAGAATGTAAGAGTCCTAAGTACAGCTTGTGTAGGTAAGCAATGACTGGGGGGAAGGAGGGTGTAGTTTAGAGATCACTAGAAGGACTCACAGAACTCAGAAAAGCCATTATATTCAGAGTTACAGTTTATTATGGCAAAGGAATACAGATTAAAATCAGCAATAGAAAAAGGCATATTGGTACAAGCTTCTGGTTGTCTTTTCTTAGTGGTGGTGTGTGGGCAGTGCTCAATTCTCTCAGCAAAGACGTGTGACAACATGCATTGCCAACCAGGGAAGCTCAACGATCCTTAGTATCCAGGTTTTTAATTGGAAGTTGGTCATGTAGGCACGGCTTGCCACCCATGTGACTGACCTTCAGTCTCCAGCCTCTGCAGAGGTCAAGATGATACCTTCTGGCTCAAGTCCCATCATAAATCACATTGTTAGCATAGACTACCTGGTGTGACCCAAGGCCCCCAAGTAAACAAAGACACTCTTATGGGGCAGGATAAGAGATAACCCCCAAGGACTTAGAGGTTACCTCCCAGGAGCAGAGCAAGGGCCAGCTCCTTTGGAACCTCCCGGGGCTTATTGGATCTCTTCCCTTCTTTCCTATTCATCATTTCCTATTTGAAAACAAGGAAAGAGAGGATTAAAGAGTTTGTGAGTCTTAATTACATTCACTTCACAAAGTAGTTGCAATGATTTTTGAGAGTGTGATTGAAGATATTCTGTAAACGTAGTGGATTTTAAACCTTAAGATTTGTGGGCCCTAAGCTTCAAAGAGCATTTATGATAGTATCTTGTTCGATCTTCCAATGGGCTTTGTATTTATATCCCCATTTGTCAAGCCAGTAAACTGAAGTTCAGGGATGTAAGCTCACTTGCTTAAGGTCTCTGCATTTCTAAAACAACCATGAAGCACCCATTGAGGGCAAACGCAATGCATTTAAAAACATAATGATGTCAGACTACTTCTTTACAGAAATCCTTAGAAATCAGCTGTTGATTCTGTAAGTCTGAGAGAAAACCCCCAGGTCATAGAGCTGGATATCTGAGTTACATTCATCTACTAAGTGTAAATTTTAAGTACTCCTCCTGTCTCCCAGATCTCCTGAAAATCATGAGATGTTTTTGCTCCAATGTGAGGATAAAATTCATTCAAATTAAGAAAAACCCCATATCTCAACAGATCCTACGAAGATTGTCAACTGCAGCTCAGTGATTTCAGTTGGTGTATTTGTTTGCTAGGGCTGTTGTACCACAAACTGAGTGCCTTAATAACAGAAATTTCTCTACATCATGTGTCATCAGGGAAGTGCAAATTAAAGCAACAACGAGATACCACTACTCACTCACCACTCATTATTAGAATGGCCAAAATCCCAAACACTAACACCAAATGCTGGTGAGGATGTGAAGCAATAGAACTCTCATTCATTGCTAGTGAGAATGAAAATGGTACGGCCAGTTTGGAAGACAGGCTATTTCTTACAAAACTAAATATACTCTTGTCATAGGATTGTACTCCTTGGTATTTACCCAAAGAAGTTGAAAACTTATGTTCACACAAAAACTTGCACAGGAATGTTTATAGCAGCTTTATTCATAATTGCCAAAACTTGGAAACAACTAAGATGAACTTCAGTAGGTGAATGGATAAGTAAATTGTGGTACATCCAAACAATGGAAGATTATTCAAGACTAAAAGGAAATGAGCTATTAAGCCATGAAAAGACATGGAGGAAACTTAAATGCACATTACTAAGTGAAAGAAGCCGATCTGAAAAGGCTACATTTTGTATGATTCCAACTATGTGACATTCTGGAAAAGGCAAAACTATGAAGACACTAAAAAGATCAGTGGTTGCCACTGAAGGGAAGGATGAGTAGGCTGAGCACAGAAGATTTTTAGAGCAGTGAAACTCCTCTATATGATACCATAATGGTAGATACATGTCATTATATTATTGTTCAAAGCCACAGAATGTATACCACCAAGAATGAACCCTGAGGTAAACTGTGAACTTTGGGTGATTATGATGTGTCCATCTAGGTTCATCAGTTGTAACAAATGTACCATTCTGCTGGGGGATGTGGATAATGGGGGAGGCTATGCATGTGTGTGGGCTGGGGTAAATGTAAAATCTCTACCTTCCACTCAATTTTGCTGTGAACCTAAAACTGCTCTAAAAAATAAAGTGTATTTAAAAACACCCAGAAATTTATTGTCTCACAGTTGCAGAGGCTAGAAGTCCAAGATTCAGGTGTTGGCAGGGTTGGTTCCTTCTAAGGTCCGTGAGAAAGAATCCGTTCCATGCATCTTCCCTAGCTTTTGGTGATTTGCTGGCAGTCTTGGCTTATAGAAGCATCACCCCAATTTCTGCCTTTATCTTCACATGGTATTCTCCCAATGTGTCTGTCTCCAAATTTCCCCTTTTTATAAGGGCACCAGTCATACTGGATTAGGGCCCAGCTTAATGACTTCATTTTAACTTGATTACTTTTGTAAATACCCTGTCTCCAAATAAAGTCACATGCCGAAGTACTGGAGTTGGGCCTTCAGTTTAGGAATTTTTGCAGGACACAATTCAAGCCACAGCAGTTGATAAACAATACTTAAAAAAAAAAGCCAGAATTCTGGCTTCCACCTGGGCTGTAATGAGCTGGAAGACCTGTAGCTCCCATCCTTGCTATAAAAAAGAGCCACTCTAGGGGGCTGGCCCCGTGGTGCAGCGGTTGAGTGCGTGCGCCCCGCTTCCACGGCTGGGGGTTCGCAGGTTCAGATCCCAGGCACACACCGACTCACAGCTTGTCAAGCCATGTTGTGGCGGCATCCCATATAAAGTAGAGGAAGATGGGCACGGATGTTGGCCCAGGTCCAATCTTCCTTAGCAAAAAGAGGAGGATTGGCATCGGATATTAGCTCAGGGCTGATCTTCCTCACAAAAAAAAAAAAAAAGAGCCACTCTTAACATCAAATTTTTGATTTTATTCAGACTCGTTGGATAGCTGAGGTCACAGAGAAACCAACTGGCCTAAAATCTGAGAGCCAGTGCCTGGAACAGGACACAAGTAAGAATAGTTTAGTTAGAGAGTGGACAAATTGGTGAAGAGTGGGTACGAGCTGACAGGATGGTATGAATCCCCTGAAAGCCACAAAAAATGGAAAAGTACACATCCTGTTGCAGACATTTTTTCGAAGAACCTCATGGAGTTCTCAAGGAAAACATCTGAACAAGCCCTAAGAAGTGGGCTGTGGTTCAATATCAAACAGTTTAATGGATGCACAATTGGAATCCCAGAAGGAGAAGAAAGAGAAAATGGGGCAGAAAAATTATGTGAAGAAATAATGGCTGAAATTTTTCCAAATTAGTGACAGACACCAAAGAAGTTGTCTGTCACAGATCCAAGAAGTTCAGTGAACTCTGTATTGTGTTTTATTGTTTCTGTAACTCAGTGCTTTAATATCTTCAAGATGGATGTCAGTTGCTTTAGGTAAACAACTAGGGACATGAGAAAACCATCTAACATCCTCATGTTCCTAGCCCAGCCTGAGGTTGCAGGGCACCACATTTAATATAGCAAAGCAATCCCAGAGCCTCCTCCCTCCCTCCTTGCCTCCTTCTTCTGGAGGAAACCACAATAAAGGCACCTGTCCACAGTTCCTCCCTCTCCCTCTGCCTCATGACTGACCCCAGTGCTTCCCCTGAGTGGGCCCCTCTGTAGTAATGTGTTCTCCCCAGGAAACTGTGAGTACAATAAACTTTATAATTTCATGGTCATTCTCACTGTCTGATTTGTTTGGCCTCACCATACTTTCATTAAAATAAAAAACAAATGAAGATCAAACTTGAAAATTCCCTGAACAGACAAAACCAGTTTAGTGATACAAGCAAAGCTTAATTTAGCTTATTTTGCAAGACTGACTTGACTTCCTTATGCTTCTGGAAATTATAAGCAAAACTTGAACCTTGTTTCCCAAGGTTGATATGAGGTAACCACTGACCAATTCCCTGTCATTTAAGAAAAGTCTCATATAATAACCAATCACTGTAAAGAATGAACAGTCACCGCTTTCTTGCTGTATAAGGAGCCTTATAACAAGCTACCCTGAGCCTCAGTCCATGTTTTGGTTTGAGGGCTCCTGGTTTGCAAACTGACTTTTGGTGTGTGCACAGTCAACTTTTACTCATTACTATTTTGGTGATTTATTGGTTTTACTTCTGTTATTTCTGACCTTTTGACACCTTTGTTGATAAGTTATGATTAAAACAAATTCCAAGAAGGATATAACTGCTCCCTTCCCCAAAAAATCACATTGACTCATCATATTCAAACTGCCAAAAACCCAAAGACAAAGAGAAAATCTTGAAGGCAGCCAGAGGGAAAAAAGACACATTAGCTACAAATGAATGAGGGTAAGAAGTACAGCAGACTTCTCACCAGCATACGTACAAGCATGAAGATGATAGTGTCATCTTTTTTTTTTTTTTTTTTTTTTGTGAGGGAGATCAGCCCTGAGCTAACGTCCATGCCAATCCTCCTCTTTTCGCTGAGGAAGACGGGCCCTGAGCTAACATCTATTGCCAATCTTCATCCTTTTTTTTTTTTCCCTTTTTCTCCCCAAAGCCCCAGTAGATAGTTGTATGTCACAGTTGCACATCCTGCTAGTTGCTGTATGTGGGACGCTGCCTCAGCATGGCTGGATAAGCAGTGTGTCGGTGCATGCCCGGGATCTGAACCCAGGCCACCAGTAGCAGAGCGCGAGCACTTAACCGCTAAGCCACGGGGCCGGCCCTGATAGTGTCGTCTTTACACTGCTGAAAAACAAAGCTGCCAGCACAGAAATTTTACTTAGTGAAAATATCCTTCAAAAGTGAAGGAGAAATAATTTTTCAGACAAACAGTAACTGTTAGGTAATTCATTGCCAGCAGACCTACTCTACAAAAAAAGTTAAAGTAACTGATTCAGGCAGAAAGAATACAATATAGGACAGAAATTTGGATCTACACACACGAAAAAAAAAGCATTGGGAATGGAATAAATGAAGGCAAAGTAAAATCGTTTTATTTATTATTTTTATTACTCTAAATGCTAACTGCTTAAAGCAAAAACTGCAACAATGTATTGTGTATTTATAGCATATTTTAAAGTGACATGTATGACACAATGGCAAAAAGATGGAAGGGAGGAATTGGGAATATACACTTATAAGGTTCTTACACTACAAGAGAAGTATAAAAAAAGAAGTATAAATAGTAAGTCAATAGAGGAGGTGAAGAGAAATTGTAAAATTAAATCCATAAAGGCAGGAGTAGAGGAAAAACAAGAAGAGAAAACAAACTGAACAAATAGAAAACATCTAGCAAGAAGATAGATTTTAAACCAGCCATATCAATAATCACTTTAATGTGAATGGCATAAACATAACAGTTAAAAGACAGAGATTGTCAGATTGGATAAAAAAAAAAAAAAAGAAAAAGCAAGATCCAACTTCATGCAGTCTACAAGAAACCGACTTTAAATACAAAGACATACGTAGGTTAAAACAGTAGTTATAAAGGGAGAGAGGAATAATTTTGCTCACCAGGGTACATTTGGCAATGTTTGGAGACATTTTTGGTTTTCAAAACTAGGAGGTGCTACTGACATCTAGTGGGTAGAGGCCAGGGACACTGCTCAACATCCTACAATGGACAGGACAAAGAATTATTTGTCCCCAAATGTCATTAGTGCTGAGGTTGACAAACCTTGGGTAAAAATTAAAAAATTGGAGAGAAGCTATGAAAAACAGTAACCAAAAGAAAGTTGAGGTCACCATATTTATTTCAAAGTAACTTCAGAAAAACAATATTATCAGGGATAAAGTGGGACATTACAAATGAAAAAGAGGTCAATTTTCCAAGAAGACATAACAATCCTAAATGTGCATGAACCTTCATACACAAACTTCAAAATATATGCAGCAAAAATGAATACATCTGAAAAGAGAAATTGATAAATCCTCAATTATATAGTTGGGACTTCAACATTCCTCTCCCTAATTGAAAGAACATGTAGGCAGAAATTCAGTAAAAATATAGAGACTTGAACAGAACTTCAACCAACTTGACCTAATTGACATTTATAGAACACTCCAACCCAACAATAGCAGAATATCTATTCTTTTCAAAGTGCACAAGAACATTGATAGACCATATTCTGGGAAATAATACAAACCTTAAAAAAATTGAAAAAAGTTGAATTCATAAAAATGTATATTCTCAAACCATAGTGGAATTAAACTAAAAATCAATAGCAGAAGGACGAGAGGAAAATGTACCAACACTTGGAAATCAAACAATACACTTGTAAGTAACACATGGGTCAAAGAGGAAGTCTTAAGAGAAATTAAAAAGAAGAGAATAAAAGAAATTAAAACTGAATGGAAATAAAAATACAATATATCTAAATTTGTACAATGCAGCTAAAGCAATGTATAGAGGGAAATTAACAGCATTAAGTGATTTTATTAGAATAGAAAAAAGATATAAAATCAGTAACCTGATTTCCACCTTAAGAAACTAGAGGAGCAAATTAAACCTAAAGCAAGTAGAAAGAAGGAAATAACAAAGATTTGAACAGTAATTAATGAAATTGAAAACAGAAAAGCAATAGAGAACAATCAACAAAATCAAAAGCTGATTCTTTGAAAAGATCAATAAAATTGATAGACCTTTAACCAGTCTGACCAAGAAAATATGAGAGAAGACCCAAATTACCAATGTCAGGAATGAAAAAGGAGACATACTACTGATCCCATTACTACTGATCCTACAGACATTAAGAAGACAATAAGGGAATATTATGAAAACTCCATGTTTTTTGACAAGTTAGATGAAGTGGACCAATTTATTGAAAGACACAAACTACCAAAACTCAAGAAGAAAGATAAGTAATTTTAAAAATTGGATTTATAGTTTAAAACCTTCAAAAACAAAACAACACACTCTAGGCCCAGAGGGTTTCACTGCTGAATTCTACCAAATATTTAAGCAAAAAAGAATACCAATTCAAAACAATGTCTTACAGAAAACAGAAAAAGAAGGATCACCTCCCAACTCATTTTATGAAGCCAGTACTACCTTAATAGCATAACCAGACAACAGATATTACCAGAAAAGAACACTACATACCAATAGCCTTCATGAACACAGTTATTAAAATCAATAAAATATTAGAAATTGAATCCAGCAATCTATAAAAAGGATACTACATCACAACAAAGTGGAGCTCAACACAAGAAAGCAAGGCTGATTCAACATTTGAAAAGCAGTCAATGCAATTTGTTACATTAACAAACAAAAGTAACCCTCTAATCATCTCAATAGATACAGAAAAAGCATTTGACAAACTTCATCGCCTATTAATCATAGAGATTGTCAGCAAAATAGGGATTAGAGGGAACTTCCTTAACCCAATAAAAGGCATTTACAAAACCCTATACAGCTAACATCCTACTTAACCGGGAGAGACTGAATGCATCTCGCTAGGTTAGGTAACAGGGCAAGGGCATCCTCTCTAACCATTGCTGTTCAATATCATACTAAAAGTATGATATTTTATTTTAAAATATTTAAAAAGTAGCCAGTTCAATAAAGCAAGAAAAAGAAAACACACATGGTTGGAAAGGAAGAAACAAGACTCTGTTCTCAGAAAACATTCTTTACTATGCCGAAAATCCCCCCAAATCTACAACAAACAAAACCAAATAAAATAAAATCCTAGAACTACTGAGTTTAGGAAGGTTGCAGGATACAAAGTCAATATACTTAAGTCAGTTGTACTCCATTCTACCAGGAATGGGCACTCTGGAAAGGGCTTATTTGTAAATGTTTTAGTTTTGCAGGCCACATGGTCTTTGCTGCAATCAAACTCGACTGTTGCAGTGGGAAAGCATCCATAGACAATATGTAAATGACAAGCATGGTTCTGTTCCAGTTATTATTTATGGACACTGAAATTTGAATATCATATAATCTTCCTGTCACAAAATATTATTTTGATTTTTTCAACCGTTTAATAATGTAGAATACCATTTTTAGCTGCACAAAAACAGGTGAGGGTTCAGATTTAGCCCATGGTTTGCAGACCCTGGTATATACAAATTTGAATTTGAAATAATAAAAAATATCATTTACAATAGTAACAACAAAATTCAGTACTTAGGTATAAATTTAACAAAATATGTGCAAGATCTATATGCTCAAAACTACAAAACTCTAATGAACTTCAGAATCCAGTAACACTTAAGTAAACAGGTATACCGTGTTCATGGATCAGAAGACTCAATATTCTTACAAGATCAGTTTTTCCTAATTTAATCTAGACAGTCAGTGCAATTCCAGTCAAAAATCCCAGCAGGCTTTTTTTGCAGATATTGACAAGCTGATGTACAGAGTTGTAAACAGCACTCACAACACTGGCTCTAGGAAAGGGAGGAAGATTGATAGGCCGGTGGGCGAATTTTACTTTTTCTCCACATACTTTGAGTGTGTTTTTTGCACACTCGGTGACCACGCTGCACCCACAAATGAACTCGGGCCGGGGCAGCCCTGGCCCTCTGCGAGCAAACAGTGGAAACAGCGGAAACAGCGAACCCGTCACGTGGGAGGTTTTGCGGTCTCCAGCCTGCTACCCGAGGACTAGGTCTGGGCACGCCCCCTCCCAGCGCACTTCTCAGATCAGCCGTGAGTACGATTCAGAATAGACGGGTGTCCCACCTCTCGCTGCCTCCACAGCAGGAGAGATTTTGGCCGGACTAGTCCCGGCCCGTGTCGCACTTCCGTAGACCAGGTGCGCGCCCTGCGGGGACTGCGATCCCCAGGACGCTGCGCGGCGTTTCCACCGGCACGTGGTTGCCTAGGTAACCCGGGTCGCCGCCCAGGACTTGGAGAGAAGTTGGCTGGTGGGGGTCCAGCCGTAGTCCGGGTGAGGAGGCGTCGGCTTGGATCCCGCGGTGAGTAGCATCTGCGCGAGTCGGGGTAACCAGAGAGAGACGCCCGCCCAGGTGGGCGCCAAATCCGACCTTCCGAGCGTGTCCGACACGGAGCGCCCCGCTGATGGCCCTCGGTCCTCTCCTGACCTCTGAGCCTGGCCACTGTGGAACACCTGCCTCTTGTCTACTTGTCTGGTTCGTGCTTTCTAATTTTCAGGAAACGTCTGTAGCTTGCTTTCTTAAGTTTCTCACGTAGCTTATTAAAATTACTCCTAGGGATTTACTTTTGTTGCTTCGTGAATAGGGTCCCCTCCCCCTCTCTCCACCACAGTTTTATCTCCTGATTGTTTTATTGCCCGTATATGGAAAAGCTCCATGCTTATTGTTTATGTAGCAGTCACCTTGCTGAACTGTCTTCTGAATTCTTACCATATTTGTGTATTTGTTCTTTGTTCCGATGCTGTTGGAAGAGTTCAACGTATTTACCTCTCTTTGGAGTTTGAAATTTAACTGCATTGGCCAGCGCTTCTTGAACGAGGTGGCGTGAGATGTTTACGAAGCAACCTGGTTTTGCACCGCTGGTGTGGAGGTTGCCTCTAGTGCTTGAACATCAAGTGTTTGGGGACTGTTGATTTGATTTAGATACTGTTTGACATTAAAGGAAGTGTCATTCTAGTTCTATTAGTGAGGTGTGTATGTATACGTGTTCGTTTATATGTAAAGTAGGGAAATGTGTGAGGCTTCATCCTCTACTTGTATTGAAATGATCTTTTTCTCATTTCGCTATTTAACATGATACTTAGTATAGGGTCCTTCACAATGGACCCACTGTGTGTTCCTGGGATAAATCCAACGTGATTATATAAAGTCATTCTCTTAATATACCTTAGATTCTATTTGGTTATCCGATTTTATTTATTAGGAGTTTTTCCTCCTCTTTATCAGGTTTAGGGATCATAGATTAGATTCCTTTGCATAACCAGCTGGATAGATATACATCTTTTGTTCTTTTCTGAAAAACATCTACATACAATGGAAATCATCGTCTCTAAAATGTAAAACTATCTAGATTCAAAGCCTCTGAGGTATTATTCTTTGTTCCATTTTTTCTTTTTTCTGAATATATTTTCCTCCATATTGTCAATTTCTTTGGAATTCTCAATTTTATAAGTAAACAAAAAGCTGAAGTATTTTTGTTATTGTTGTTGTTGAGGAAGATGGGCCCTACACTAACATCCGTGCCCATCCTCCTGCACTTTGTATATGGGACTCCGGCTACAGCATGGCTTTTCGAGAGGTGCGTTTGTCCGCGCTGGGATTCGAACCCGCAAACCCGTGCTGTGGAAGCGGAGTGCCCAAACTTAAACCACTACGCCACCTGGTCGGCCTCCAGAGTATTTGTCTTATTGTTTCTACTTTCTGTGACCAGTGCTGGGTTCACTGTTCTCATGTAACATCTTTATTTCTTCCTCTCCCTCTTTCCCATCCCCCTTCTTCCCCTCCCTCCTCCTCCTCCTTCCTGATAAGATAATGTGGGAGATCAAGGTTTGGCCACCCTGAAATATATCTCTTTACCTTGATTGTTTTCTCTAATGGACATTTGACCTCCCCCACTAACTCCCTAAAGAATTTGACATAGTAACTCCTCCTGGAACAGATCTTCCATCTGATGGCTGTAATATAATGTAAAATAGATGTTACAATAGGAAAGGCACCAACAAGCCCATCTTATAGGAAGTTCTGTCTCTCTGGCCACATTCTCTGGATGGCCCTGCCAGGAGTTGCCAGACAAACATTTACGTTTATAAGGGAAATCTCCATTTGTAAAGGTATCTCCCTCTCTGTACTGGGAAGAGGGGAGATGACCTCATTTCTAGAAACTTATCAATGTGGAAGGTGAGGCCTTAAATCTGCATAATAACCTTACTCTTGTTTACTGTGCTTTAGTGGTAATCAATCTCCTATAACTGACTCCCCCCCCCACCCCCAACATCCTCCTTTGTCTTTAGCTGAACATGGTATTTAAGATGAGAATTTCTGCTATTATGTTGAGAAACGCAGTGTCCCTGGTTTCTCCCATGTATACATGTTATTAAACTTGGTATTATTTTCTCCTGCTAACCTGTCTTGTTAATTATTTGGCCAGCCAGAAGAACCTTAAGGGAAAGGGCAGAGGGGGATTCTCCCTCTTCCCCCACAATAAACCTGAATTTCTCTTCCTTTGCTCTCTACTCTCAGAGGAAGGCTGAAGTGCTTGGAGGGAATGCATGCTGTCAGACAGAGGACCAGCCATGGGAGAAGAGGCTTTTCTCCTCTCTTACTGTGCTGCTCTTCCTGTCCTTATTCAAGACAGCCCTCTGAATTTCTGAGGGTCCCGTGATCTGGGTTCCACATTGCCTCTTCTTGAATCACAGTCGTCTGTTCATTCATTCACCAATTATTTTTAAATTTATTTTTATTGTGATCAAAGTAATAGGTGTTTTAAAGATTTTTAAAATAGCTTTTAAAAGTAGTTTTTAAATTTATAAGGCCACTATCAGGCTTATAACAAAAAACAATGTTTTGTCCCTGCTTCTATCCCATCTCGGGTAATACAATACAGACTTTCTGTGATTGTAGATGAAGATTTAGCTCTTTTCTACCCACGCCCCTTACCGCACCAGGTCCATTTTTGCCCGCCGCCCAGAAAACCAATCACCGAGACAACGAGATTAAAGAGAGAGGGTTTAATCACAAGGCAGCCAAGTGAGGAAAACGGGAGAACAAGTCTCAAATCCGCCTCCCCGAAAATAGAGACTCAGGGGTATTTATGGGAAGGGGGCAAGGTGGTCTGAAATGATTGGAGGTGAGGAGAGATGAGGTAATTGATGATCTGCGCAAGCGTAGTCAGCCTTCATGCCTCTTCGTAGGACACAAGTTCACAGAATGGCGGTATTAGCGTGCCCTGAGGGTGGAATTCCAACCTCTTGCCATCAAAAGGGCCCACTTGATGGACTGGTGGTCTCAATCTGGCCTGAAGTGGACAAGGGGTTCAGTTCCTGAAAAAATAGCTCAAACATCCATTACCATGGTGACCCTGACTCCAGGGGGATGTTACCTATAGGAACGTAGTGGGAGTCAGATAGCATATTACCTAAACAGCACAGTTAACAATGGGTAAGTTTATCATGCAGATTTAAGTCCTCATCTTCTGTTCTGATAAGTTTCTAGGTAAGGCCATCCCCCCCTTCCTCCTGGTACAGGGAAGAAGATACCTTTACAGATGGAAATTGTCTTTTCAAATGTAAATATCTCTCATAAAGGGTAACCAGAACTAAGAATGGGCTTAGCATGGACCCACCCAGACACCAGAGACATCTATGGTAATGGCCTGTTCTTGGGGCAGGCCTCCCATCCCAAACTCCTTTGGTTAGTTAGTGGGGGTGGGGCCAAAATGTCATTCAGGCAGAGACATATTTTGAGTTGGCAGATTCCAATCCCGCATAGTTACTAGCTGCTGATTCATCAATGGCTGTTTGCCGGTTTCACCCCTGTTATCCTCCTCCCAATATAATTACATGACAATTGTGGTTAAGTCAATAATGTTAATAATTCTGTGTTCCTGTAAATATCATTTACTGCAGTGAGAAATAGTGTATTGTTAATTACATTTCATTTTATGTAACATTTAATTTTTCTGGATCGTGTACCTGCCTTTTGTTTTCTTATTTGCTTGCTTTTCCAATTTTTCCGCTAATTGCCCTAAAAGAGCATAAAATGCCTAACTCAGATTATTTTCTATATTTTCAAACCAATCAGATAATCAGTTAGATCCAGTTTTGTTTGTTTTCCCTAGAGACTGCTAATCTTCATCTGTGATGTGATTTTTACGTCCTTAAACATTTCAGGACCTTCCCTTCATTTCTCGTGTTTTGTGTTCACATGCACTGTGAAAACATCTCTTTTCACTCATTGCTACGTCTTAATGGGCCCTGTCATTCAAATGATTCTTTATTCTTAAGTTCTGAAACATTTGCATAAAATTGTATCTCTTTTAGTTTTCTTTGTTCCCTATTTCTGGAATTTTCTCTTAGTTGGGTATTAGATCTCCTGATCTATCTTCTACGTTTCTCACTTTTTCATTCATATTTCCTATTTTTTGTCTTTTTGTTATATTTTCTGATAACATTTTTTTCTTTATTAAATCTTTCATTGTTTCCCCCAACTATCTTATTTTTAATCTCTGCTGTTAGATTCTTTAATGTTCAAGGGCTTTTATGCATGGAGTTGAACACCCATAACTTTATTCATTTTGTGAATTTATGAATTCTCCTAAGTATTAATCATCATTCTTCTAAATATTCACACACTTCCTTAATAACAAATCAAAATGTATGGATTTAAAATAAAATTTCCTATTTATAAATGAATTGCAAGCTTACTTGACAAAATACTTTTAAAAGTTCAATTAAATTACAAACGTAATATATCTTAATCTCTTGAATGCTTTAAACACTTTAAAAAGCAGACAGTAGTTACATAGATGATTTTTTAACTTTGACTAAAATCAACTACAAAAAAGCTAATTCCATGTATTGAATTCTATTTCTTCAATTGTCTATTTTTTCTTTTTTCTAATTTCTGTACTTTCCTAAGTTTTCCATAGAGTATGGTAATTTTACAAGACACTATTTTCATAACTCTCTAGGGATGCAATAACTTGCAACACCATCAAGAAAAACGATCTATTCCAGGAACATTGGTGCACATAGTTCTTTTGGTTATGGTTGGGGCTCTGGACTTGATGACATTTCTCTAAAGGAATTCAAACCTTAGCTGCTGCTCAGCGGATTCAGCTTCAAGATCTTTGACACATCAGTAAGACATTTGTTTCCCAGCTTTATTGAGGTGTAGTTGAAATACAACATTGTGTAAGTTTTAGGTATACAATGTGTTGATTTGATACACTTATATATTGTGAAATGATTACCACCATAGCATTAGCTAACACCTCCATTACCTCACCTAATTACCATTTCTATTTGTGGTTAAAACATTTAAGATTTACTCTCATAGCAAGTTTCAAGTGTATAATACAGTATTGTTAACTATAATCACCATGCTGTACATTAGATCCCCAGAAGGTATTCATTTTATAACTGGAAATTTGTACACTTTGACCAACATCTCCCCATTTCCCCCACCCCACAGCCCCTGGTAACCACCATTCTACTCTCTGTTTCTATGAGTTTGGTTTTTTTAGATTCCACATATAAGTGACATTACACAGTATTTGTCTTTTTCTGTCTGACTTTTTTCATTTAGCATAATGCCCTCAGGATCTGTCCATATTGTCACAAATGGCAGAATTTCCTTCTTTCTCACGGTTGAATAATATTCCATTGTGGACACATATATATATATATCACTTCTTTATCCATTCATCCATTGATGGGCACTTAGGTTGTTTCCATGTCGTAGTTTTTGTGAATAATGCTGCAATGAACATGGCAGTGAAGATAATCTCTTTGAGATCATAATTTCATCTCCTTCACATATAATCAGAAGTGGGATTGCTGGATCATATGGTAGTTCTATTTTTAATTTTTTGAGGAACCTCCATACTGTTTTCCGTAGTGGCTGCACCAATTTACATTCCCACCACCAGTGCACAAGAGTTCCTTTTTCTCCACATCCTCACCAACAGTTGTTATCTCTTGTCTTCTTGATGATGGCCATTCTAACAGGTGTGAGGTCATATCTCATTGTGGTTTTGATTTGCATTTCCCTGATGACTGGTGATGTTGAGCATCTTTTCATGGATTTGTTGGCCATTTGTATGTCTTCTTTGGAAAAATGTCTATTCAGTTCCTCTGCCCATTTTTTGATTGTATTGTTTTTTTGCCATTGAGTTGTATGAGTTATTTATATATTTTGGATATTAACCCCTTATCATATATATGATTTATAAATATTTTCTTTCATCCCATAGGTTGCCTTTTCATTTTGTGGATAGTTTCTTTTGCTGTGCTGGAGCTTTTCAGTTCCTTGCAGAACATTTGGTCCTGTCCAGAACATCCATCGAGATATGTGGTCCATGCCAGAAAGGTTCATGAAGTTTGCTCCTGTCTAAAACATCCTTTGAGACATTTGGTCCATGATTTGTTAAATAACACAAACATTTAACTGCATTAAAATTGTATTTACATTATTTTTATTGTAATTCATGATGAATTTTGGGTTTCACATTTATTCTTGTTCTTCTTTGTCATGAAGTTCAGCAGGGTTACTTTTAAGTTGATGGCAGTTGCTCTCAAGTGTATATCGACCTGATTATTGGCTTTATAGTCATTATATCTGTTAACAATTTTGTTTATATGAATTTGATTTTGTTGGTGTCGTCGTGAAGTTGGTGGCCATATTTGAATGTGACCACCAAGAACCTGGGGGATAACTTGTCCATTGCTTTGCTGGTCGTCTTTTAACACTTCAATAAATCTCCAAACTGAAGCATGATGCACTACCATCAGCTTTTGAAATTTGGTATGCCAGCCTTCCACTGCATTATTCATCCTGTGATTGCCATTCAGTACTGATGTATAAACATTCTAAGTTTCTGGTGGGAATCTTGGAGCTTCTGGTCTTCTGCCTCTGCCATGCCTTCCATGGACATACAGTCTCTCAACGTCATTCATTAGGTCATCTAAATTTTGTTCTGCATTCTCCACAATGAGTTTCATTTACCTCTTTCAAAGGCACAAATGGAAGTCCAAACAACATGGATGCACACTTGCAAGTGTTAACTCGTGTTAAACCCAAAGAAGATATTTTTTGCCACAGTGATTGTGAAAAGTGAAACAAGCATCATTTTACTTGTGCCTTTGGTAGGAGTAGTTGAATCGCATTTATATTTGCAATCTCGAAATCCATCGTACACAATGAAGGGTTAATGTCAAGATTTCTTTTCCATGCAAAAGTAAGTACTTTCTATATATATATATATGTAAATGTCTTCTCGCTTTTTCAATGTTAAATCAATGGCATAGTTTAACCTAGTACTACATCGTGCACAGTAAATAACTGAGTGAACTGTATTGGTGCCGTCTTGAAGGTGCCATCACTGAATAATGTTGAACTGGCACTTAAATATCAAATATTGTCATAAATTGTGTAAATAAGAATTCTTTTGTCATCTTGAGCCATCTTGAGCACTAGAATCATGCATAAGAAATGGTTCTCCAAGTCTGGCCACTTTATACTTCTTTGGAATTCAATTCCATGCAATCAATGAAGTTGGGTTTGGAGGTTGATGTCTGTTTGTTTTTTTTTTTCTTTGTGACAAAGATCAGCCCTGAGCTAACATCCATGCCAATCCTCCCCTTTTTTTCCCTTTTTCTCCCCAAAGCCCCAGTAGATAGTTGTATGTCATAGTTGCACATCCTTCTAGTTGCTGTATGTGGGACGCCGCCTCAGTGTGGCTGGACAAGCGGTGCGTAGGTGCAGGCCTGGATCCGAACCCAGGCCGCCAGTAGCGGAGCGCGCACTTAACTGCTAAGCCACAGGGCCAGCCCATGATGTCTGTTTTGAATTCTATTTGCTTGCCTCTTTAATGAGTTTCTTTCTGGAAGCATTAACAGGAACCCTTCATCATGCATATCATGGAGAGTTTTTTGAAGTACCTGTGATGGTGTTGCATTTGGTTCTTCTTCTACATGTCATTTTAACCTGTTCAGGGTTTTCTTTACTTCCCCTTCAACACCAGCATTGTGCTGATGTGTTCCTGTCCCACCTTGAATGATTGTAATATTATCCATTGGGCATTGCAGATTCTCCTCTCTTCACAGCTCCAGTACCTTTTACTCCTATCTCTGTTAAAGGAATGGAAATGGTAACAAAAATCATTATAATGTAGCATTGGCTTTTCTTTTTGTGATTATATTATTTCTGCCATATTATGCTGAGAATTTTCAAATAAAGATGTCATATTGCCAAGCAACAGAAGAAAGGTTATTTATTTTTTTTTTCTGTAGCCATCTGACCAACGTCACTGGTTTGCTGGTAGGGGAAACCTTACCAATGTCTTATGGATTCGACACCCAGTTTGGCCGGGCTGGATCAGCCAGTAGGTAGGCCCCAGCCAAGGGTGTGGTGGTCCATGCCAATTGGCAGGTAAGTGTGGGACCTACACCCACTAAAACCTTTCCAAAGTGCGATAGACACCTCTTGCAGTCTACCATGATCATACCTCCATAGGACATGATTCAAGGGAAACATTGCCCGTTAACCCTGGGCAATGAGATAGTTGTAAAGGGGTTAAGTAGATGCTCTAAGTATCCCCCTCATGGTGGCTATTACACCTGACCACTATGTGGTGGGAGAGCTGTACCTGTTCTCACTCCTCCTGGACAATCAAGACACTTTGTAAAGTGTATACATGAACTTGTTTGCTGCCTGTTTTACATTGTGGCTTAACCAAGCTCCTCCTTTCAAACTCTGCCCTCATTGAACGACCCAGCCAGATCCAACCAAATGCCCAGTGACACATTAACACCCATGCATTGCGAGATCCCATCATCAACTTGTGGTCCTCTGTGCCTTTCTTTAACTGTAAGGACTCTTCCTCGGTAGGCATTGTTAATATAAATCCCACTCTTCTGCAAGATTTGAACCCTGACCCATCTACCTAACCCCATGGTAATTGCCATTACCAGCGAGACATTGCTACTACCAAGGCAAGAAGGGCTGTTATTGGCAATACAGCCACAAAACAATTTTTGGACCAATAAAACATGATGGTATTTTTGATATATTAATCCTGTAAACCAAAAGTATAAATAAATCTTATGGGCTATTTGAACCTGGGGTCTTTTTTATACGTGTGGACGTTTTTGACAGGAACAAATATCAAGGACCATTGGACATGGACTAGATATGCTCATAGATGTTTTTGATAGAACCAAATTTCAAGGACCTTTTGGTGTGGACCAAATGTCTACATGGGCGTTTGGGATAGGAGCAAATGTCTGCTAATCTTTTAGTTTGATGTGGTCCCACTTATTTATTTTTTCTTTTGTTGCCTGTGCTTTTGGTGTCATATCTAGGAAATTGCTGCTGTGGACAGATTTTTGGGACCCCTCTCCCTGGTCTAATAGGCGAATCTAGCAAGCAAACTGCATAGGCTTTAAGTCAGTACAATAAAAATCCATGCTGTACTGTGAGGCAGCCATGCAGGCCATCCTCAGCCTCTGTCAAAATGACCTTGCAACCCCACACCTCATGACTGAAGATGCCAGCTGGAGAAATCAGCAACAGGAAAAGATAGAGGGTACCTAGCTCCTACATCCACAGCTGCATTTCTTGGAGATTGAGGGAATAAATAACGACCCTTGGTCCTTGCCTCCCTCTGCATGTAGATAACGTCAGCATCTCTGAACTTGTTTGATGTATAACCAAGGAATTCTTGTTTATGTTACTTTTAATGTATAATCTAGAGAAAAACTAGAGCTATCCCTTTTTTGACATATATGAAATCTAGTTGTAAGTTTTTTTCTCTTCCTCTTCCCTGCACGTACACTGTTTTGTGGAAGAGATATAAGCTGCACTTAAACTCACACACCCTAGAGCAGTTCCAGGAGAGCACTCTGTTGAACTGTTTCCCGGGGTTTGAACTCCTCACACTGATAATTGAATAAACTCCTTCACTAATATCGCCTAGACTCCTTATTTCAGTCAACACTGCCAAGACCAAAGTCAAGGAGCTTCTTTAGTAGGTTTTTTTCTAGGAGTTTTATGGTATCAGATCTTAAGTTTAAATCCTTAATTCATTTGTCATTAATTTTTGTGAGTGGTGTAAGATAGGAGTCCAATTTTATTTTTCTGTGTGTGGTATCCAGTTTTCCAGCGCCATTTGTTGAAGAGACTGTCCTTTTCCCATTAAGTATTCTTGGCTTCCTTGTCAAATATTAGTTGACCATAAATGTAGGAGTTTATTTCTGGGCTCTCTATTCTATTCCATTGGTCCATGTATCTGTTTTTATGCCAGTACCATACTGTTCTAATTACTGTAACTTTGTAGTATAGTTTGAAATCAGGAAGTGTGATGCTTCCGGCTTTGTCCTTCTTTCTCATGAAATAGCTTTGTCTATTTGGGGTCATTTGTGGTTCTGTATTAATCTTATGATTGTTTGTTCTATTCCCATGAAAAATGTCATTAGGATTTTGATAGGAATTGCACTGATTGCTTTAGGTAATATGGACATTTTAACTATGTTAATTCTTCCAATCTATGAGCATGGAATATTTTTCCACTTCTTTGTGTCTTGTTTGATTTCTTTCAACAATACTTTATAGTTTTCAGTGTACACTTCTTTCACCTCCTTGGTTAAATTTATTCCTATTTTTTTCTTTTTGTTGAAATTTTAAATGGGATTTTATTCTTGATTTCTCTTTCTGCTAGTTCATTGTTAGTGTATAGAAATGTGAGTGATTTTTGTATATTGATTTTATATCCTGCAACATTACTCTTTTTGCTTATTATTTCAATTAGTTTTTTGGTGGATTCCTTAGGGTTTTATATATATAAAACCATGTTATCTGCAAATAGTGACAGTTTTACTTCTTCCTTTCCAATTTGGATCCTTTTTATTTCTTTTTCTTGCCTAATTTCTCTGGCTAGGACTTCCAATTCTATGTTGAATAGGAGTGGTGAGAGTGGGCATCCTTGTCTGGTTCCTGTTCTTAGAGGGATAGCTTTCACTTTTTCACCATTGAGGATGATATTAGCTGTGGGTTTGTCATATATGGCCTTTATTATGTTGAGGTACTTTCCTTCTACACCCATTTTATTGAGAGTTTTTATCATAAATGGATGCTGAATCTTGTCAAATGCTTTTTCTGCATCTATTGAGATGAGGTGTTTTCTATTCATTACATTTGTTCTTTCTTTTTTTTTTAATCTTCCCCTCTTTTTCTGCTTTCTCTGTTTTTAATTGTGTATTTTATATGATTCCATTTTTTCTCCCTTCTTATCATATCAGACTTCTTTAAAAAAATTTTTTTAGTTGTTGCCCTAGAGTTTGCAATATACATTTTCAACTAATTTAAATCTACTTTGAACTAATACTGTACTGCTTCAGAGGTAGTGCAGGTACCTTATAAAAATATTCCCAGTTCCTCCCTCCTATTCCTTTTAACATTTCTGTCATTCATTTCCTTATCCATATACTGTAATCTCATAATACATTGTTATTCTCATCACTTTGAGCAAACAGTTATCCACTAGATAAATTAAGAACAAGAAAAATAAAACATTTTATTTTACCTTCATTTATTCCTTTTATGATGCTCTTCCTTTCATTATGTACATCCACATTTCTGACATATATCATTTTCCTTCTCTCTAAGGAAATTCTTTTAATATTTCTTATAAGACAGATCTACTGGTGACAAATTCCCTCAGTTTTGTTTGTCTGAAAAAGTCTTTATTTCTCCATCACTTTTGAAGGATAACTTCACTGAGTACAGAATTCTGGGTTGGTGGGTTCTTTCTTTCAAAATTTTACATATTGCACTCTGCTCTCTTCCTGCTTTCATGTTTTTTGATAAGAAGTCTGATCTAGATCTATATAAAGGTGTTCCCTCTCCCTTACATCTTTCAAGATTTTCTCTCTGTCTTTGGTTTTCTGCTATTTGAATATGATGTTCCTAGGTGTGGGATTTTTTTTTGTTGTTTTCATTTATCCTGCACAGTGTTTGCTGAACTTCCTGGATCTATAGTTTGATGTCTGTCATTATTTTGGAAAATTCAAGCCATTATTGTTTCAAATATTTCTCCTGCTCCTTTCTCACTTTCTCTTCCTTTGGTATTCTCATTATGTGAATGTTACACCTTTGTAATTGTCCAGAAGTTCTTGGATATCTGTTTTGTTTTTTAAATTCTTTTTTTCTCTTTGCATTTCAGTTTGAGACATTTCTATTGACTTATCCTCAGGATCACTTATTATTTCCTCAGCTCTGTCCATCTCTGTTACAGGGTTTTTGATTGCTAGGATTTCCTTTGATTCTTTCTCCAAGTTTCCATCTCTCTGCTTACATTATTCCTCTGTCCTCGCATGTTGTCTGCTTTTTCCATTAGAGTCCTTAACATATTAATCATAATTATTTTAAATTCTCTAACTGATAACTCCAAAATATGTGTCAGATCTCAGTCTGGTTCTGATGCTTGCTTTGTCCCTTCACACTATGTTTTTATTGCCTTTAGCATGCCTTCTAACTTTTTATTGAAAGCCAGACATGATGTATCATGTAATGGGAACTGAGGTAATTTGGCCTTTAGTGGAGTTTTTTTGTTGGACTATGTTTAGTGTTTGCTGTAGCTGTAAGTGCCAGAGGCTTCAGTTTTCTTATTGTTTTTTTCTCCCTTGTTGTTTTTCGGTTTCCTTAATAACTCCATCTTAAATAGAATCTGTGTCTTGCAGCTCTCTCAATTGTAATCCACTGGTATTATACTGGCGTCCTGTTGATGTGGTGGTAAGGTGTTGGGGAAAGGAAGCGTTCTATAATTTTATGATTAAATGTCAGATTTTTAGTGGGTCTAAGTCCCTGAGCTTTCACCTTCAGAAGCATTTCTTAGCCTTTTTTCTCTCCCCTTACATGAGGCAGGAAGGCTAGAGGTGTTTGGAGTTGTCTAATTGCCCTTCTCTCAGGTCAGATAAGGTTCTGATAAATTTATTTCCCTTAGAGTGGAGGCCTTTGTTATGGAGAAAGCCCTGGCATATTTCAAAATGGTTACTTTCCTCTCCCCCTGCCCAAACATGAGGGGATTTTTCTCTCATCTTCACTGTGAGAACTTTTCTCTCATCTTCACTGTGAGAACATCTTCACTGTGAGCCCCTCCAAGGACGGGGCTCCCAGGGACTTTTAACTCTCAGTCTAGTCCACACTTAGCTTCCAACAACTCACCGATTTCCATTTAAGTGTTCCTACCAGTACTGGCTCCAGGGGCTTCTGCTTCAGGTAAACTGATCTTGCTATGATTCCCTTTATTTGCCTGTTTGTCCAAATTTTGGGATGGCAGTTTGTCCTATGACCTCAATTCTCTGATGAATTTAAGAAAAGTCATTGAATTTCAGTGTACTCAGCTTTTTTCTTGTTGTGAGGATGAGAGTGACAACTTCCATGTTAGAGCTGAATGACTTTACATGTTGAAGTTGAAACTGGAATTCTGGTATATAGATTTCTGATAAATTGTTTCTTTTTTCTGTTTTGGAATTCAGAAGAATTAATTTCCATGGATTCTTTTGTAATTCAAGAACGCTGGGCCTTCACTTACTGAAACAAAATCCATATTTTCATGCAGTACCTTTGCTCTGTTGGGACAGGCAAACATGACAACTCTGATGAGAAAAGATAGCCTGAGTGGATAGATACCCTATAAAAGAATTTTGGATCCATGAAAAAAAGAGCAGAAGAGAATTGTGTAAGCATAAGCTGACAAAGAAATTTTACTGCCTTTTATCAAAATGGTGTGTATAATGTGGAAAGAACAATTAAGGCTCTAACGTGTCTGGTTTGGAAATGGCAGATTTACATTCATATTGGGGATCAAGGTGGCTAAGCAATTCTTTGCTTAAAGGCAGAAAGAAGTGTCAGTTGTCACCTGATGTCTTGACATGAGTACAGCCATGTTTGGCCACTCCATTGACCTACAGCCACCAGCACAAAAAGAAATATAAAAGCTGCTTTCTGCGTGGTGGGAACTGGGCCCTTATCCCAGGGAGATAGTTGCAATGTGTAAAAATTTCAAGGCCCTTTGGGCACCGCAGCCTGGGACAGACTGGCCATCTGTGCCGGGCTGGGACGATAACCCTGGCAGTACACAACTGCCAGGCTGGGATGATAGCCAGGAGGCACAGTGCGCGTAAGCCACTGATAACCATTTGTGCATGGAAACACTGAATGCTTGCTCTGAAAATTCTGTAACTGCTTATATAAACTGCTGGAAACTGAGGCCTGGTGAAGTTCCACCTGTGGAAGGGATGCCTTGCCCAGGACGTGTGATTCCCGCCTAGCCGTGTCAATTGAAGGGACTTTCCCGGCACTGGGGCGTGGATGTTGTGAGTAAGCGATCTGATGTGTTCTCTTTTCGGTCAACCTGGTGTTTCTCTTTCCAGTTGATTTGTGTCATTTCCCTTCAGTCGATCTGGTGTTTCCCTTTCCGATCGATCTGATGTTTTTCTCTCTTATTATATGACCTATTCAAATCTGCCACTATCTCAGCCAATCTGGTGTTTCCCTTTCTGATCGAGCTGGTGTTTTTCCCTCTTATTATTTGACCTATTCGGATCTGTTTGCAGACTATTGCCTTTACTATCCTCTATATAATAAAATATACCTTCAGTCCATTTGTTTGGAGTGGAAAGTTTCTTTTACATCTCTGATCGAATCCTCAAACCTCTCATAACACCTGAACACCAATCTCCCAACCTGCTCTCCTTCCCTGTCTCCTCTCCTAGAGTCACTCTCCCTTTTCTGATACCAAGTTTTGGTTTGGAGTGAGAAACAGGTGCTGGCTAAGCTCAGTCATCTTCTGGGGGATCTCAAAGCTTCCTTCAAGGAAGAGAAGTTCTAATATAGGTGAAGACCTAGGACAAAATCTGGCATGAGTGTCAGAGGAGAAACCTGTCAATGAGGTTACAAAGACAACACCTTTTCCCGGAGGTGCCTTATTAATTCTTTCTTGGCAAGAGGCCTCCTCTTCCCTAGGAAGGCCGCACTGGAACCAGAGTGGAACTCAAGGAAAAGAAAGCTTGGAGTAGCTACTTCGGCCTACATTTGGTCCAGGCTTTAAACTAGATCAGCAAGCGTGGTTTTTATACCACGAAGATACGTGTGGCACATGTGAAAATATTCGGGGGAGTTTTGGTTGTCACGTTGACCAGGATGGAGGGTGATATTGTTATCTCTTGCCCAGGAGCCAGAAAGGCTAAATGTCTTGTAATACATGGGATTGCCCTACACAATGAAAAATAATTCATAATGACGGAAAAAACATGCAGGAAAATGTTGAAGTTCATTAATAGTCAATAGAGTTTAAAGGAAATCCATGAGGTATTGTTTCGCTGTTTTTTATATAGCAAAATATACTTTAATGACAATATCCAGTACTTGCAATGGTGCTGTGAAACTGTTGTATTCCTGCCCACATTCTGAGTGGCAGTGTTAATTAACACAACCCTTTTGAAAAATCACATGGTTATATATACCAATGGTCATAAATATTCATATTCTTTCATGGAATAATTATACTTCTAAGAATCATTTATAAGAAAAAAAAGCAAGTCAAATAACAAAAAAGCAGTTTGTGGGAGTGTTAATTGAATATTTCCTTTGGTTACAAACATGTACTTCTCAGTTCTAGAGCCTGGGAAGTCCAGGATCATGACACCAGAAGATTTGATATCTGATTAAGGCCTGCTTCGTCATAGATGGCTGTCTTTTCCCTGTGTTCTCATGTCACTGAAAGGGTGAGAGAGCTCTCTGGGTCCTCTTTTTATAAGGGCACTAATCTCATTTATGAGAGCGCCACTGTCATGACTTAATCACCTCCCGAAGGCCCCATGAAGCTTTAATTCACTAAAAATTGGAAATTTCAAGGAAATGGTTAATTAACAATAGTAGGACTTGAATTAATCTACAATTATGCAAACATAGAATATAAGTTGAATAAGTTCTGGGCATCTAATGTATACCTGGGTAACTATAGTTAATAAAACTGTATTGTGACTCACCCTACAAGATGGTGGCATAGGCGGACTCTGAACTCACCTCTTCCCATGGACACAGCAGACTTACAACTAATCTTGGAACAGTTACCCCTGAGAGAGAACTGAAAACTGGATAAGAGGAACCCCTGCAACAAACAACAATCCTGACGTTGGTGGAAGAGGCAGAAACTCCCTTCTGGAGAGAAAAAATGCCAGCTTCACAAGCCGCAACATTTCACAGCTGCCCGGGAGCAATCCACAGGTATGCAGCCTTCCCTGGAGGAGAGGGGGACATGAGCTGGGAAGCCTTCCTGCTATAAGCATTCTTTGGGCCCAGCACAACCAAGACGAGTGTCATAATATCTGGCTTTGCTGGCTACTAGCAACAACAGGGAATATCCCCAGAAAAGCTGAGACATAAAGAAATTAAAGCCAGTTCTTATAAGACCCATGCACAAATTCACCCATTTTGGAAAGCAACCTAAAATCACCAAAAAGAAAGGTGCACAGTCCTTTGGTGAAAAGAGACTCACCTGATAGGCTCTGGGTGCATCTTGGTGAGAGGTGAGACCTCTCCAGGGAATGGGACATTGGCAGCAGCCATTGTTGTGACCTGGTGCAGGTGTGCTGACACAGATGCTGGCAGATGCCAGGAGTTCTCCCGCTGGCCTGCTAGCCCAGGGTCTGCCCCACCCACTAGAGCACCGATTTAATCCAGCTCAGCCAGGGCAGGCAGCCCACCCTAGGGACTGGCCCCACCCACCAACAAGCCCTTGGGCAACTTGTGGGCCTGCATAGATTGGTGACTGGATTCTCTGCAGCCTGGTGAGTGGGTCCACCTCTGTGGGGCAGGGTATATGCAAAGAGCAGGTGGAGTGTGTAGGGCATTGGTGGAGCCTGTGGGGCCTTGGCCATGGGGTGACTGGATTCTCTTCAGGGGGTCAGGGTCCACACATGGGGCAGGACTGTGTTGACTGTGTGTGTGGCCCTGTGGGCAGTGGAGCTTGTCAGCTGCAGAAGACTTGTGCTTCTCAAACAGCCACATAGGGGATCGGCCCCACCTTCTAAAGCCTGAAACAATTGGGTGCTCCTGTGCCTGAGGCCAGCCACATCCAGCTGCAATCCTGAGAGAGAGCTGACAACAGCCTCATAGGCCAGAGGCTTTCAGAAATTGTAAGTCCCTGAGTCTAACAACCAGCCATGCTGGGAGCCTACTCACTTAACAGAAAAACTTCAACAGGAATGTGCTGTTAGACCTTGCAGCCAACTGTCCTGGGGCTCCCCACACCCGATAAAGAGACTGAAGGGTCCACAACAACCACACACAGCTGAGCGTTACAACCAGCCATCCAGGGGGACATCTCAGGCTCCCTGGGCACCTATGGCAAGAGCAACCCTGCCACAACAGAGGGTCACATGTAACCTACATGGGGGTCACTCCTGGAACAATTGGAACTGGTGACGAGAGGGAAGCACACTGCCGGGCCTCATAAGGCATCACTTACATAAGGTCACCTCTCCAAGATCAGGAGACATAGCTGAGCTACCTAATACATAGATACAAGCACAGAGAAAGAAGCAAAATGAGGAGGCAGAGGAATATGTTCCAAGTAAGGGAACAGGACAAAATGCCAGAGAAAGAACTAAATGAAACAGAAATGAGCAATCTACCTGACAGAGAGTTCAAACGAAGAGTCATAAGGATACTCACTGATCTTGGGAGAAGAATGGATGAACTCAGTGAGAACATCAACAAAGAAATGGAAAATATAAAAAAGAACCAATCAGAAATGAAGAATACAATACTGTAAATGAAAACTACAGGGACTAAAAAGCTGATACAGAAGAACAGATCAGTGAGCTGGACAAAAGACTCCAGGAAATCACCCAAGCTGAACAGATAAAAGAAAAAAGAATTAAAAAGAGTAAGGACGGTCTAAGGGACCTCTGGGACAACATCAAGCACACTAACATCCTTGTTATAGGTGTCCCAGAAGGAGACGAGAGAGACAAAGGGGCAGAGAAGCTATTTGAAGAAGTAATAGCTGAAAACTTCCCTAACCTAAGGAAGGAAACAGGTACAGATAAAAAAACCCTAAGGTACAGGAAGCACAGAGAGCACCAAACAAAATAAACCCAAAGAGGCCCACACCAAGACACATCATAATTTTAAAAATGTCCAGAATTAAAGATAAAGAGAGAATCCTAAAAAGGCAACAAGTTACATACAAAGGAAATCCCATAAGGCAATAAGCTGACTTCTCAGCAGAAACCTTACAGGCTATAAGAGAGTGGCACAATATGTTTAAAGTGGTAAAAGGAAAAAACCTACAGGCAAGAATACTCTACCCAGCAAGGTTATCATTCAGAATGGAAAGAGACATAAAGAGTATCCCAGACAAGCAAAAATTAACGGAGTTTATCACCAAGAAACAAGTCCTACAAGAAATGCTAAAGGGACTTATTTAAGGGGGAAAGAGAAGACCACAAATAGGAAAAATTTATCTAATTCCATGATAAGAGGGTAACGGATACAAATGCACAAAAAGAGGTTAGATATGATATCAAAAACATAGAATGTGGGAGGAGGGGAGTAAAAGAGTAGAGCCTTTAGAAAGAGGTCAAACTAAAGAGATCATCAACTTAATACAGACTGTTATATATGCAGGTTATTATATATGAACCTCATGGTAATGACAAACCAGAAACCTGTAATAAATACACAAAAAACTAAGAGAAAGGAACCCAAACATAACACCAAAGAAAGCTGTCAAACCACAAAGGAAGAGAGCAAGAGAAGAAGAAAAGAAAAGAGAAGAACTACTAAAACACCCAGAAAAAAAGTTAAAAAATGGCAGTAAGTACATACTTAGCAATAGCTACTTTAAACATCAATGGACTGAATGCTCCAATCAATAGCCGTAGGATGGCTGATTGGATAAAAAAACAAGACCCATATATATGCTGCATACAAGAGACACACTTCAGACCCAAAGACACTCACAAACTGAAAGTGAAGGGATGGGAAAAGATACTCCATGCAAATGACAATGAAAAGAAAGCTGGGGTAGCAATACTCATATCAGATAAAATAGATTTTTTTCTCTAACTTTTTTTATTGATGTTTTAATAATTTATAACATTGTGAAATTTTGGGTTGTACATTTTTGTTTGTCCATCACCATATGTATGTCTCCTTTCACCCCTTGTGCCCACCCCTTACCCCCATTGCCCCTGGTAACCACAATACAGTTTTCTCTGTCCATGTGTTGGTTTATATTCCACATATGAGTGAGATCATACAGTGTTTGTCTTTCTCTTTCTGGCTTATTTCACTTAACATAATACCCTCCAGGCCCATCCTTATTGTTGCAAATGGGACGATTTTGTCTTTTTTTATGGCTAAGTAGTATTCCATTGTGCATATATACCACATCTTCTTGATCCACTCATCAGTCGAGGGACACTTAGGTTGCTTCCACCTCTTGGCTATAGTGAATAATGCTGCAATGAACATAGGGGTGCATAAGCCTCTTTGGATTGTTGATTTCAGGTTCACTGGATAGATTCCCAGTAGTGGGATAGTTGGATCATAGCGTATTTCTATTTTTAATTCCTTGAGGAATCCTCATACCGTTTTCCATAGAGGCTGCATTCCCACCAGCTGTGTATGAGGGTTCCTGTTTCTCCACATCCTCTCCAACATTTGCTGTTTTTTGTCTTGGTGATTATAGCCATTCTAACGGGCATGAGGTGGTATCTTAGTGTTGTTTTGATTTGCATTTCCCTGATGATTAGTGATGTTGAACATCTTTTCACGTGCCTATTGGCCATCTGTATATCTTCTTTGGAGAAGTGTTTGTTCATTTCCTCTGCCCATCTTTTGATCGGGTTGTTTGTTTTTTTGTGGTTAAGTTGTGTGAGTTCTTTATATATTATGGCAATTAACCCCTTGTCAGATATATATTTTGCAAATATTTTCTCCCAGCTGGTGGGTTGTCTGTTCATCTTGATTCTGGTTTTGTTTGCCTTGTAGAAGCTCTTTAATCTGATCAAGTCCCACTTGCTTATTTTTTCTTTATTTTCCCTAGTCTGGGTAGGCATGTCATCCAAAAAGATTCCTTTATGACCAGTGTCAAATAGTATGTTGCCTATATTTTCTTCTATGAGTTTTATAGTTTCAGGTCTCACCTTCAGGTCTTTGACCCATTTTGAGTTAATTTTTGTGAATGGCAATAGCAGATGGTCCACTTTCATTCTTTTGCATGTGGCTGTCCAGTTTTCCCAACACCATTTATTGAAGAGACTTTCCTTTCTCCATTGTATGTTCTTAGCTCCTTTGTCGAAAATTACCTGTCTGTATATGTGTGGTTTTATTTCTGCGCTTTCAATTCTGTTCCATTGATCTGTGTGTCTGTTTTTGTACCAGTACCATGCTGTTTTGATTACTATTGCTTTGTAGTATGTTTTGAAGTCAGGGATTGTGATGCCTCCAGCTTTGTTCTTTTTTCTTAGGATTGCTTTAGCTATTCACGGTCTTTTGGTGCACCACATGAATTTTAGTATTCTTTTTTCTATTTCCGTGAAGAATGTCATTGGGATTCTTATTGGGATTGCATTGAATCTGTAGATTGCTTTAGGTAGTATAGACATTTTAACTATGTTTATTCTTCCAATCTATGTACATGGGATATCTTTCCATTTCTTTGTGTCATCATTGATTTCTTTCAATAATGTCTTGTAGTTTTCATTGTATAGGTCTTTCACCTCCTTGGTAAGATTTATTCCTAGATATTTTATTCTTTTGATGCAATTGTAAATGGTATTATCTTTTTGAGCTCTCTTTCTGTTAGTTCATTATTAGCATACAGAAATGCAACTGATTTTTGTAGATTGATTTTGTACCCTGTGACTTTGCTGTAGTTGTTGATTATTTCTAAGTTTTCCAACAGATTCTTTAGGGTTTTCTATATATAAAATCATGTCATCTGCAAATAGTGAGAGTTTCACTTCTTAGTTGCCTATTTGGATTCCTTTTTCTTGCCTAATTGCTCTGGCCAAACCCTCCAGTACTATGTTGAATAGGAGTGGTGAGAGTGGGCAGCCCTGCCTCATTCCTGTTCTCAGAGGAATGGCTTTCAGTCTTTCCCCCTTGAGTATGATGTTGGCTGTGGGTTTGTCATAAATAGCCTTTATTATGTTGAGGTACTTTCCTTCTATACCCATTTTGTTGAGAGCTTTTATCATAAATGGATGTTATATCTTGTCAAATGCCTTCTCTGCATCTATTGAGATGACCATGTGGTTTTTATTCTTTGTTTTGTTGATGTGGTGTATCATGTTGATTGATTTGCGGATGTTGAACTATCCCTGCATCCCTGGTATAAATCCCACTTGATCATGGTGTATGATCTTTTTAATGGCTTGCTGTATTCGGTTTGCCAATATTTTGTTGAGGATTTTTGCATCTATGTTCATCAGCGATATTGGCCTGTAATTTTCCTTCTTTGTATTGTCTTTGTCTGGTTTTGGTATCAGGGTGATGTTGGCCTCGTCAAATTATTTAGGAAGTGTTCTATCTTCCTCTTTTTTTGGAATAGTTTGAGAAGGATGGGTATTAAATCTTCTTTGAATGTTTGGTAAAATTCACCAGAGAAGCCATCTGGTCCTGGACTTTTATTTTGGGGGAGGTTTTTGATTACTATTTCAATCTCTTTACTTGTGATTGGTCTATTCAGATTCTCCATTTCTTCTTGGTTCAGTTTTGGGAGGTTGCATGAGTATAAGAATTTATCCATTTCTTCTAGATTGCCCAATTTGTTGGCATATAATTTCTCATAGTATTCTCTTATAATCCTTTCTATTTCCATGGTATCCGTTGTAATTTCTTCTCTTTCACTTCTAATTTTATTTACTTGAGCCTTTTCTCCTTTTTCTTAGTAAGTCTGGCTAAGGGTTTGTCAATTTTGTTTATCTTCTCAAAGAACCAACTCTTTGTTTCATTAATCCTTTCTACTGTTTTTTTGGTCTCAATTTCATTTATTTCTGCTCTGATTTTTATTATTTCTCTCCTTCTGCTGACTTTGGGCTTTGTTTGTTCTTCTTTTTCTAGTTCTGGTAGGTGTAATTTAAGGTTGCTTATTTGGGCTTTTTCTTGTTTGTTAAGGTGGGCTTGTATCGCTATGAGTTTCCCTCTTTAGGAGCACTTTTGCTGCATCCTGTATGATTTGGTATGGCATATTTTCATTTTCATTTGTTTCCAGATAGTTTTTGATTTCTCCTTTAATTTCATCAATGATCCATTGGTTGTTAAGTAGCATGTTGTTTAATCTCCACATTTTTGTCACTTTCCCAGGTTTTTTTTGTGGTTGATTTCCAGTTTCATAGCATTATGTTCTGAAAAGATGCTTGTTATGATTTCAATCTTCTTAAATTTATTGAGGCTTGCTTTGTTTTCCAACATATGGTCCATCCTTGAGAACGTTCCATGTGCGCTTGAGAACAATGTGTAGTCAGCTGTTTGGGATGGAGTGCTCTGTATGTGTCTACTAGGTCCATCTCATCCAGTTTTTCATTTAAGTCCACTATTTCTTTATTGACTTTTTGTCTGGATGATCTATCCATTGATGTAAGTGGGGTATTAAGATCCCCTACTATTATTGTGTTGTTGTTAATGTCTCCTTTTAGGTTTGTTAATAGTTGCTTTATGTACTTTGGTGCTCCTATGTTGGGTGCATATATATTTATAAGTGATATGTCTTCTTGGTGGAGTGTCCCTTTTATCATTATATATTTCCCTTCTTTGTCTCTCTTAACCTGTTTTATCTTGAAGTCTACTTTGTCTGATATGAGTATGGCAACACCTGCTTTCTTTTGTTTGCCATTAGCTTGGAGTATTGTCTTCCATCCTTTCACTCTGAACCTGTGCTTGTCTAGAGCTGAGATGTGTTTCCTGGAGGCAGCATATTGTTGGGTCTTGCTTTTTAATCCATCCTGCCACTCTGTATCTTTTGATTGGAGAGTTCAATCCATTACATTTAGGGTAATTATTGATATATGAGGTCTTAATGTTGCCGTTTTGTCACTTATTTTCCAGTTCTTTTTCATTTCCTTTGTTTCTTGTCCCATTTGTTTTGGACTGCCAATTCAGTTTGGTTGTTCTGTCTTATGACTCTTCTAGTTTTCTCTTTGTTTATCATATGTGATTTTGTTTTGATTATTTGTTTAGTGGTTACCTTGAGGTTTGTATAAAAAATCTTGTGTATGAGATAGTCCATTATCTGATGGCCTCTTATTTCCTTATACTAAGTCACTTCAATCACTTTCCTCTTCCCCTTCTAAGTCTTTCTTGTTATACCTTATTCTATATTGTGTTGTGGATGTGTGTTTACAGTGATAAGGTTATATTTATTTTTGGTGAATTCCTTCCTTTGATCTTTGATTTTGGTATTAAGTGGTTGCTAACCTATTCTGGTAAAGATCTACTATTTTTCTGATTTTGTCTACCTATTTTTCTCCTTGCTCCAAGCTTTGTATTCCCTTTCTTTTCTTTGTTTCATGCCTGACGGCCTTCTTGAGTATTTCTTATAGTGGGGGTCTCATGGCCATGAACTCCCTTAGCTTTTGTTTATCTTGGAAAGTTACTATTTCTCCATTATATTTGAAGGATATTTTTGCTGGATAGAGTGTTCTTGGCTGAAAGTTTTTGTCTTTCAGTATTTTGGATATATCATTCCAGTCTCTCCTAGCCTGTAAAGTTTCTGTTGAGAAATCCTCTGAGAGCCTGATGGGAGTTCCTTTGTATGTTATTTTTTGTTTTTGTCTAGCTGCCCTTAATATTGTTTCTTTGTCATTGACTTTAGCCAGCCTTATCACTACATGTCGTGGAGTGGGCCTTTGCCTGTTGACATATTTAGGTGACCTATTGGCTTCACTTACTGGTATTTCCTGCTCCTTCCCCAGATTTGGGAAGTTCTAGCTATTATTTCCTTGAATAGGCTCTCTGTTCCTCTTTCTCTCTCTTCTCCTTCAGGAATACCTATAATTCTTGTTACATTTCCTAGTAGAGTCAGATATTTCTCAGAGACTTTCTTCATTTCTTTTTAGTCTTAGTTCTCTCTCCTCTTCCATCTGGAGCATATCTGTATTCCTATCCTCTATAATACTAATTCTTTCCTCCATATTGCCAGCTCTGATCTTTAAAGATTCCAGATTCTCTTTTATCTCTTCCATTGTGTTCTTCATCTCCATCAGTACTGACTGGTTTTTCTTTATGATTTCAATCTCTTTTGTGAAGAAACTCCTAATCTCATTGAATTGTTTCTCTGTGTTATCTTGTATTTCGTTGAGTTTTTTTATGATGGCTATTTTGAAATCTCTGTCATTTAGGTTATGGATTTCTGTGTCTTCAGGGTTGGTTTCTGGGTGCTTGTCATTTTCCTTCTGGCCTGGTGATTTCATGTACCTTTGCATTGTGGTTCGTGTATTGGCTTTGTTTTTCATCATCCTGGAAATATCTGGTTGCAATTTCCACCCGCCGCCATTGTGTGGGGGTTAAGGGCTGTGTAATCTGAGCCCCCTGTGCTCTGCCCTGGCTGTTCGCTGCGATCCGCCAGCCGCTTGGTCTGGTCTGGTCGGCTGAGCTGCAGTGTCCGGCATGCAGGGAGGGGTAGGGGGCTCTCTCTTTTGCCTGCTGGGTCCCTGGTGTGGGGGGCTTCTCGCTCACCCCTCGTTATCTGCTCTAGTGGGGTGCTCAGATGTTGATGGTACCCCTATAGCAGTTCTGAGTCCTCTTTCTGGGAGTTTCCCACTGGCTGAGAGAGGCTGAAGAGCTACGGTTTCCCCGCAGAGGGCCACCCCTCCCCCCACTCTGTGAGCCGTGTGGACCCAGATCCCTGATCTGATGGGGAGGGAGAGGAGTTCTCCTTACCTCTCCCCACTTCCTCCGGGGGCCCAGCATGTTCCACTCTCAGATGTGCGGCAGTGTGGATCTTTCCGATCTTGCTTTTTGCTGTCTAGAAGTCTGTTGTTGGTCTGTGACTGTTCCTTTTGTTGTATATTATCAGGGGAAGAGTTTACGGGAAAGCTCACTCTGCCATAACACTGATGTCACCCAGATAAAATAGATTTTAAAACGAGACAAAGAAGGGCACTACATAATGATCAAGGGAGCAATCCAACAAGAGGATATAACACTCATAAATATGTATGCACCCAACATAGGAGCACCTAAATATATAAAGCAATTATTAACAGACATAAAAGGAGAAATAGACAGTAACAGAATAATAGTAGGGGACTTTAACAATCACTTACACCAATGGATAGATCATCCAAACAGAAGATCAATAAGGAAACATTGACCTTAAATGACAGAATAGAATAAAGAATCCTAAAACTTATATGGAACAACAAAAGACCCTGAATAGCCAAAGCAATCCTGAGAAAAAAGGAGAAAGCTGGAAGTATCACACTCCCTGATTTAAAAATATACTACAAAGCCATAGTAATCAAAACAACATGGTACTGGCACAAAAACAGATACACAGATCAATGGAACAGAATTGAGAGCCCAGAAATAAACCCACTCATCTACGGACAGTTCATTTTCAACAAGGTTGCCAAGAACATACAATGGAGAAAGGAAATTCTCTTCAATAAATGGTGTTGAGAAAACTGGACAGCCACATGCAAAAAAATGAAAGTTGATCATTATCTTACACCATACACAAAAATTAACTCAAAATGGATTAAAGACTTGAATGTAAGACCTGAAACCATGCAACTTCTAGAAGAAAACATAGGCAGTACGCTCTTCAGCATCGGTCTTAGCAACTTGTTTTCAAATACATCTCTGACTGGGCAAGGGAAACAACAGAAAAAATAAACAAATGGGACTACATCAAACTAAAATCTTTTGCACAGTAAAGGAAACCATCAACAAAATGAAAAGACAACCCAGCAATTGGGAGAAGATATTTGCAAACCATATATCTGATAAGGGGTTAATCTCCAAAATATATAAAGAACTCCTACATCTCAAGAACAAAAAAATTAACAACCCTATTAAAAAATGGGCAAAAGACCTGAACACATTTCTCCAAAGAAGATATACAGATGGCCAACAGGCACATGAAAAGATGTTCAACATCATTATCTATCAGGGAAATGCAAATCAAAACTACAATGAGATATCACCTCACGCCCGTCAGAATGGCTATAATTAACAAGAGAGGAAACAATAAGTGTTGGAGAGGATGTGGAGAGAAGGGAACTGGCATACACTGCTGGTGGGAGTGCAAACTGGTGCAGCCACTATGGAAAACAGTATGGAGAGTCCTCAAAAAATTAAGAATAGAGCTACCATATGATCCAGCTATCTCACTGCTGGGTATTTATCCAAACAACATGAAAACACAAATGCATAAAGATACATGCACCCCTATGTTCACTGCAGCATTATTCACAATAGCAAAGACTTGGAAGCAACCTAAGTGTCCATCAAGGGACGAATGGATAAAGATGTGGTATATATACACAATGGAATACTACTCAGCCATAAGAAATGATGAAATCTAGCCATCTGTGACAATATGGATGGACCTTGAGGATATTATGTTAAGCAAAATAAGTCAGAGAGAGAAAGTCAAATACCATATGCTCTCACTCATAAGTAGAAGATAAAAACAACAAAAAACAAACACATAGAGACAGAGATTGGATTGGTGGTTACCAGAGGGGAAGAGGGGAGGGAGAAGGGCGAAATGGATGATTAAGCACATGTGTGTGGTGATGGATTGTAATTAGTCTTTGGGTGGTGAACATGATGTAATCTATGTGGAAATAGAAGTATAATGATGTATACCTGTAACTTATATAACGTTATAAACCAATGTTACTGCAATAAAAGAAAGAAAAAACAAGAGGAGGATTGGCATTAGATGTTAGCTCAGGGCCAGTCTTCCTCAGCAAAAATAATAAAATTTAAAAAAATACTTTATTGTACACTTGAAATTTGCTAAGAAATTAGATCTTAAGGGTTCTCACTACACACACACAATGGTAACTATGTGAGTGATGGATGTGTTAAGTAACTTGATTGTAGTAATCATCTCACAATGTATACATATATTAAATCATCACATTGTATACCCTAAATATATAGTTTTTTAATTTGTCAATTACACCTCAATAAAGCTGAAAAGAAAAAAACGTGAAGCATCAAACATTCACTATAATCATAATTACACAGAAATACTCATTTAAAATGTGTTTCATTGACAACTTTTACATTTACGGCTGATAACTTTTGTAATATTACTATTTTTCTTGTTTTTGATAAAAATAGCATTTCAGAAACTACTCATAGCTGGCAGTAGTTGATCCCTACACCTAAATCCCCATGCTCCTACCACATCACTTCTCATTTGTATGTTCTTCAGTTTTTCCCATTGGGTTCCTGCCCCCACATCCCCCTTCCTTCTATCATGGATTCACCAACAAGGATGGGAGTGAACCACTCTGTATATCCCTCCTGAACCACTCTCTGCTCCTGACCACCTCTCAGCTGCCCTACTACTGGGTGTGGGGCGATGAAAGATCATTGGACTAAAATTCAAAATGCCTCAGTTCTAAGCACAGCTTGGTGAATTAGGAGCTATGTAAAGGAACCTTACATTTCTGATCCTCAACAACCTCACCATCAAAGCTAAGAAGAACTACACCCTGCCTATGTGCCTTTAAAGAAATTGGTCTTTAATGAATCTTTATCAAGTGATTGACAAGGATATAAAGAGTGCAGGGAATAATACAAAAATGAATTAAGCAAGATCCCTGCCCTTAATAATAATAGGAAAACTTTATTGAGCAAGAGTTTGTCTATGCCAGGTGCTTCTTATCAGTTAACTCACTTACTCCTCATAACTTGTGAGGAGGTGATATCATCACCATAGTTTACAAATGAGGACATTGAGACAGGGGGAGGATAATAACTTGCTCACAGCCTCACAGGTGTTAACTGATAGGTCTGGGATTAGAACCTGGTCACACAGACATTACATTTCTTTTAGAAGCTGTCTCAGCCAAACTTCAATGTAATGAAACCAGTGACAGGAAATTAAGTTTAAATAGTTGAGCAGAGGCTGGAGCACTATTCTATGAATTCCTGACTTTACCCTTGTGCCAATCACATTAAAATACCTAAAATTTAGAAGAATGAGAGGGCTTCTAGATGATTTGTTTATGTTCATAGTGCATTCTCTTAATATACTAATTTTATGTTAATGGAAAACCTTAAGCTATTCTTTTGAATTTGGTGAGATTCTTGAAAGCTATTATTTTTCTTTAAAAAAAAAAACCGTATTGAGGTATAATTCACATACCATAAAATTCACTCATTTAAAGTGTAAAATCCAATGGTGTTTCATATATTCACAGAGTTAGGCAACTGTCCCTGCAATCTAATTTAAAAATATTTTTACCACCACAGAAAGAAACCCTATACCAATTAGCAAAAACTCTCATCCCATTCCTCACCCCTGCCAGCCCTAGGTAGTCACTAATCTATTTTTTTTGTTTCTATAAATTTGCCTATTCTTGACATTTCATATAAATGGAATCATACAATATGTGGTCTTTTTTGACTGGCTTCTTTCACTTAGTATAATGTTTTCAAGTTTCATCCATGTTGTGGAATGTATCAGTACTTCTTTTTATTACCAAATAATATTTCATTATATGGATATACCAGATTTTGTTTATTCTTTTTTTTCCCACTTCTTTTTTTGCTGGATTGGCGTCATGTCCAAGAAACCATTGACTAACCAAGGCCACAAAGATTTACTCCTATGTTTCCTTGTAAGAATTTTATAGCTTTAGCTTTTACATTTAGGTCTATGATCTATTCTGAGTTAACCTTCACCAACGATATGAAGTAGGGGTCCAACTTCATTCTTTTGCATGTGGAGATCTGCTTGTCTTAGAACCATTTGTTGAAAAGACTATTCTTTCCCCCATTGCATTATCTTCACACCAAATTAACTGACCATAACAGTAAGGGTCTATTTGCAGACTCTCAATACTGTACTGATCTGTCTTTATGCCAGCACTACACTGTCTTGATAATTGTAGCTTTGTAGTAAGTTTGAAATCAGGAAATGTGAGTCTTCCAACTTTGTTCTTCTTTAGATTGTTTTTGTTTTTTTTAATTTCAACAGTGTTTTGTAGTTCACAATAGACGTTTCGCATTTCTTTTGTTAGATTTATTCCTAAGTTTTTAAATTTTTTTTTGATGCTGCTGTAAATGGAATGTTTTCTTAATTTCATTTGTGAATTGCTTACTGTTATAGAAATACAACTGATTTTTTTTTTTTGGTGAGGAACATTAGCCCTGAGCTAAACATCTGATGCCAATCCTCCTCTTTTAGCCGAGGAGGATTGGCCCTGGGCTAACATCTGTGCCCATCTTCCTCTACTTTATATGGGACGCCGCCACAGCATGGCTTGACAAGCAGTGCATCTGTACATGCCTGGGATCTGAACCTGCGAGCCCTCGGCCACTGAAGCGGAGCATGTGAACTTAACCACTACACTACCGCGCCAGCCCCAAAATACAACTTATTTTTATATACACTCTTGTATCCTGCAACCTTGCTGAACCCATCTATTAGTTCTAATAGTGTTTTAGTGAATTCCTTAGGATTTTCTGTCAACAAGCTCATGTTGTCTGCAAATAGAGATAGTTTGACTTCTTCCTTTCTAACCCACATGCCTTTTTTTTCTTTTCTTCTCTTTTTTTTTTTTTTCTTTTTTTTTTCTTTCCTCTCTCTCTCTCTCCCTCTCTCTTTCTTGCTCTCTTAATTCATCTGGCTAGAACCTAGAGTGCAATGTTAAATAGAAGCAGTGAGAGGAGATATTCTTATCTTTTTTGTTCTTGTTCTTAGGGGGAAACATTCAGTCTTTCACCATGAAGTAGGATGTTAACTTTGCAGATTATTCTTATTGTTAATTGGTGTCTATATTTTGCATTTGTTTGTCATAATTAATTTTGATACTAATTCTACCATTTTTTTATCAGCATACTTTTTTTTTTTGTTTATTGCAGTAACATTGGTTTATAACATTGTCAAAAATTTCAGGTGTACATCATTGTACTTCTATTTCTGCATGGACTACATCATGTTCACCACCAAAATACTAATTACAACGCATCACCACACACATGTACCGAATTATCCCTTTCACCCTCCTCCCTCCCCCCTTCCCCTCTGGTAACCACCAATCCAATCTCTGTCCCTATGTATTTGTTTATTGTTGTTATTATCTACTACTTAATGAAGGAAATCATACGGTATTTGACCTTCTCCCTCTGACTTATTTCACTTTGCATTATACCCTCAATGTCCATCCATGTTGTCACAAATGGCTGGATTTCATCGTTTCTTATGGCTGAGTAGTATTCCATTGTGTATATATACCACAGCTTCTTTATCCATTCGTCCCTTGATGGGCACTTAGGTTGCTTCCAAGTCTTGGCTATCGTGAATAACGCTGCAATGAACACAGGGGTGCATGTACCTTTGCAAATTGGTGTTTTCAAGTTCTTTGGATAAATACCCAACAGTGGAATAGCTGGATCATATGGTAGTTCTATCGTTGATTTTTTGAGGAATCTCCATACTGTTTTCCATAGTGGCTGCACCAGTTTGCACTCCCACCAGCAGTGTATGAGAGTTCCCTTCTCTCCACATCCTCTCCAACACATGTTGTTTCCTGTCTTGTTAATTATAGCCATTCTGACGGGCGTGAGGTGATATCTCATTGTAGTTTTGATTTGCATTTCCCTGATAATTAGTGATTTTGAACATCTTTTCGTGTGTCTGTTGGCCATCTGTATATCTTCTTTGGAGAAATGTCTGTTCAGGTCTTTTGCCCATTTTTAATTGGGTTGGTAGTTTTTGTTGTTGAGATGCATGAGTTCTTTATATATTTTGGAGATTAAGCCCTTATCAGATGTATGGTTTGCAAATATCTTCTCCCAATTGTTAGGTTGTCTTTTCATTTTGTTGATGGTTTCCTTTGCTGTGCAGAAGCTTTTTAGTTTGATGTAGTCCCATTTGTTTATTTTTTCTATTGTTTCTCTTGCCCGGTCAGATGTGGTGTTTGAAAAGATGTTGCTAAGACCGATGTCGAAGAGCGTACTGCCTATGTTTTCTTCTAGAACTTTCATAGTTTCAGGTCTTACATTCAAGTCTTTAATCCATTTGGAGTTAATTTTTGTGTATGGTGTAAGGTAAGGATCTACTTTCATTTTTTTGCATATGGCTATCCAGTTTTCCCAACACCATTTGTTGAAGAGACTTTCTTTTCCCCATTGTATGTTCTTGGCTCCTTTGTCAAAGATTAGCTGTCCATAGATGTGTGGGTTAATTCTACCATTTAACTATATTCTACTTTATCACTTGTTTAAAATATTATTACAATTATCATTTAATGAATTTAAATTTATAAAAATGATGTATTATTCATTTCAATTATTAAAATGACTGGAAAAAACAAGTAGTGGATGACAAGTGGAAGGGAGATCATCCTCACAAGTTTCCCTAGGATGTGGCCACTGTGAAGCATCAGGAAAACTGGCCGCAAATTCCCAAAGAAAGAGCCCACACCCTGGAGAAAGGACTGAGATGCCTACATGGCTGCATGTGGGGCCTCAGGCAGTCCCCAATCCTAAACCAAGTTATAGTGTTTGATACCAGGGAAAACATTTCATGAACTTTCTCCACATAACTTCCACTGAACTCCTGTCTAATAAGTATTAAAACCCTCAAAATGACTGTAAGGAGGCACACTTTCTGTTTTCAAAGGCGATTGGTGGAATGAGACAAACATTTTTGAATACTTTATGTACCTCTCAGTTTCCTGTAAAAACAGGCCCATTTTCTCTGGAGTGTCGAACTTCTCCCAAGTTGCAGAGCCGTGGTTAGAGATAGCTGATAGACTTGTCCATGATGGTCCAGAAGGGCTGAGGCTCAATCTGGCCCTAGATGATCACCTGAGGGAACTGTACAGTTTCTGGAAGAAAGAAGGATGCTAGCCTGAGGGAGGCACATTAAGACTGGGGAAAACAACTTGTGTTCTCTTTTCCTAACTCAGCTAGGGAGGAAAATCTGCAGGAAGGACTGTCAGGATGGCGACATCAGGTTGCAGCTGCCTGGACTTGTGTTTCTATGTGGTGCTAGTCTTGGGGGAGGAAGTCCCCCTATATGGGTCTAGCATCCAAGGGCCAGACCCATGTGTGAGGTCTGGCCCAGGCCACCCTAAAATCTCTGTGACCTTGTCACCCGCACACAGATGTTTGTTCAGTGTAACCTCCAGAGTTACTGCAGAGAATCTGCTGGAAAAGACAAGGGTCAGAGAGGCTTCTCCAGCTTTGGGTGGGGTGGGGGGCCCAGGGAGCACAGAGCATCCTGCCTGTGGCCCCAAGGTCACTAGTGAGGGCAGAAAGGCTAGAGAAAGGAGATTCCCAGGTAACTGTTGAGCATATATTTTTTTGCTCAGAGTTGGGGACACAGGTGCAGTGCCCCTGGCAGGACTGATCCCCAGAGCCAAGAGTGACTGACCAGGCTAGGCAGAAATACTAAGAGGGCAGGTGGGAGAGGGAGCAGGGCCCTGCCCATTTCCCAGAGCAAGGGCCCTGGAAGTGTTCTCTAAGCTCCAGCAAAGCCTTATAAGAGCTTCTGTCCCTTGATCACTGCCCTAGTCCCACGACAGGGCTTGACACATGACACTTGTGTTTGCTCAGCTGTGCCCAGCATTCCAGGGCAGTAGGGACCAGCCCAGTGAGACCATCTCCTGTGAAGCCTCTTCCCTTGGAAGCAGCTGGAGCTACTTCCAGCCACTCCTGCTTCTCTGGCTGCAGAGCCCAGAGTCTGGGGAGGGAAAGAGCTGCCCTGATGCTCTTTGTTTCTCCTCTCTCTGTTCCTGTGGGGTCCTCTCACTGAGTGTGGGACGGTGAGGGCCCCCTGCTTCCAGCAACTCAGGCCCGGATTCTCCAGGGATGGGGACCTGGTGATTGGGGGATTTTTCCACCTCCTATCAGTTGAAGTGAGCAGCTTCACTCACTGGAAATTGTTCAGACAACATCCCTGCTAGGAGTGTACTGTGTATAAGTAAGTGTGTGTCTCTGGTATATTTTTTTTAATGGACTGGTTTTCTCTCAGGGCTTGTAGGAGGAGCAGCCAGGAGGACACTAGGTTTCTCTGTACCCTGTATTCTGTGACAGGCAGTCCTTAAACTCTCTTTTCATGACCCTGAAATGCAAAGCTGAAGGCACAGACAATCCCAGGCCCTCCTGGTCCTTTCCAGGGCCTTACCCCTAGCAGCTCTTCTCTCCCAGGGAGACCCCAGGGAGGGATGCTGTGAGGCAGCTGTGAGTTAATGAGCTCAGCACTGTAGAGCGCTGAAAGTCAGTCCTGCCCAGGAGTTCAGCAGCTGAAGCAGAAGCTGGGAAATCACAGTGACAGTCAACAAAGCCATGGGCAGTGGGCCCCCTCACTTCTCCAGGCCTTTCCCTGGCTGTGCCCACCCAGTCGGACTCAGGGCACTGCTGGGAGATGGCACTGCTTGGCGGAGCCCAGGTTGCCCTGAGCCCATAAGCACAACCCACAGGCCTGGTTCTTCTCTCTCTAGAGTCGGAGTGATGCTCTCAATGGAGGGTCAGGGATGCCGCCCTGGGATCAGAGCCAACCTGTAGGAGGAGTCCCTCTCACAGAGTGCCTTGTTTGGTCGCTCTCCTTGGTCCTGAATTCTCTGGGGTAGTCGCAAGTCCACCGAGGTCCTTGAGCTCTCCTGAGTCTTGAGCAGAGTCAGGGAGTTTCTTTCAGCCAGGCTGGTCTCTTTTTTCTGTTGTGTGGAGTCTTGTAGTTACAAAAAAAATCACCCTGTGGCTAAGAACATGACAGGGAGATGGCTGGAATGTTGTATTTTCACCAGGCTTATTAAAAATCTAAAAATAATAGTACTGATTTCCAATTATTCACATGGAGATGCTGATTGGGGACTGTTGGTGCCTTCTGTTCAAAAGCTGCAGGACCACTCAGCAGAAAATCCCAGAAAATTTCAGAAAATCACAGCTGAGATGCTAATTACCACACAACCAGTGAGAAGTCAGGGTAAGGCCACTTGTCAGTCGTGTCCTGAGCAGTTGGATGAGTTTTTGTGGAGACTGGACTCTGAATTTGAGTGGTTATCATGGAGACAGTGGATGTGGTAGAAACGTAAGGGAGAGAAACAGTCTAGGAAGACATCTCTGCATCTTCCCTAGGACTTCTCTATTTGTATGTCTAAAATTAGCATTTTATTGGCAAATCTACCCTATAGGCAATATAGCATAATGCATATGTGCGATAGCTAGTTGCAAATAAAATTTTAGATCTTATTCAAGACAATTACGCTGGCAATAAAATTTTGAATTTTTCAATATAAAACCCATATTTAAAGTCATGGATTTTTTTAAAGACCACACAGAGATTATACATATGTTTAAACTCTTTGCAAAATGTAAAGAACAGAGGCCTTAGGTTAGAGCTCTATAAAACCATATATTTATGGAAAAACTGGAGCATATTTCCCTGTATAGGGGACTCAGGAGTGACCAGAGGAGTCATAAGAAAAGCGCATGGGAGTTGTGGCACATCAGCCAAGGATGGAATGAGTTTTTGGTTTGCTTTTGATTTTTTATAGTTCAATAGTTTTTAGTAACTTTTTTTTCTCTTTAAATAGAGACTTCATTATATCCCCACAGGTGATAAAGTCCCAGAGGTAGTTAGGCAGGTAAATACAGATCCTGCTAAACATTTAATATTATCAAGCTTGCACGGTGCACCATGGTTTTGAGGCCAGCAATCTCAGTGTCTGGGTGCTGGCCTGATCTTGCTGGGCATGCAATGCCACTATGTCTGTCCTCATTTCCAGCAGTTTCCTTTCATTCAATGAATACAATTATTTTACTCTTTTCTAGATTAAAGTCTAATTTGGTATCTGTTCCAGCTTAGATCACTTCATCCTTTAACTGATGTAGTTCAAGTTTTATGTTCTCATTTTCTGCTCTGAAGGCAGAAAATTCACTCTTCTCCAAAATACTCATATCCTTTTTCACCGTAGCAATCTGAGACACTGTTTGCTGAAGAGGGATCTCCTGCTGCATCTTGGTGACATATCTTTGTAGAAGATATCCATGTTGGCCTCCGTGATCTTGACCAAGGCGCAGACAGTGATTTCTGCTTGTTGAATAGTAAGCCCATTTTCTTTGAGTAAACACACTAAGGCATGGGAGTCAAAGTAGAAGTTGCTATTCTCAGAAGAGGTGAAATCTCTCCTTTTGCGCTCCAGCTGCAGACACTCTGGGAAGCGAGGACGGCGGCCTGGCAGTGGCACAGGCGGAGGACGCCGGCGGCACTGGCAGTACCTGGGGCGAGGCGGGGCTGGTACCTGCACACGCCGCTTGGGAGGAGCGCTGGGCGAGGGGAGTGGAGGGCCCGGGGCGCCAGTGCTCCCAGTCTTCAAGCGGCCCGGGCGGCGCGGGGGTGGAGGCGGGCGGCGTAGGGACCACCGAGCAGGAGCGGAGCAGCAGGGAGGCATGTGAGGCGCCCCAGACCGCCGGCGAGCGCGGCCAGGCAGCGCCCGGGCTCCCGCAGCGGCCGGTGGCGGGAGGAGCAGAAGCTGCCGGCGGCCCGGCGGGCGCTTCGGCCTGTCAGCTGGGACGGAGCTGCAGCCCATCCCCAAGGCGGCCATGCGGCTCACGCGCGTCGCAGGTCGCAAGTGGCCTCAGCCGGAGTCCGAGTCCGAACCCGAGCGGGAGGGAGCCGGGCAGCAGTGCCGGCCGCCGTTTCCTGCCGTGCGGGCCGGGCTCCGGGCTGATTTTGAGTAACTTCAGCGAGTGGTGTAGCCATCAGCATAAATCAGTTCTAGATTTCATACTTCAATAAGATCCCTCATGCCCATTTATAGTTAATCCACGTTTTTACTCCACGTATCAAGCAACCACCAGTCTACTTTGTCTCTATTAATTTGCCTTTTCTGGGCATTTCTTATAAATGGAATCATACAATATGTGGCCTTTCATGACTAGTTCGTTTCACTTAGCCCAATGTCTGTGAGGTTTATCCACGAGGTGGCGTGTGTCAGCAGCTTGTTCATTTTTCTATGAATAGTATTCCATTTATGGATATTCCACATTCTGTTTATTCATTCGCCAGGTGGTGGGCATTTAGATTGTTTCCAGTTTGAGACTGTTATGAGAAATGCTTTGTGTGAATGTTTTCTCTTCTCTTTGATAGAAACCTGGGGTGAATCCTGGGTTTCATGGTAGTTTTAGGTTTAACTTTTTGAGAAACTACCGAACTGTTTTCTAAAGTGGCTGCACCATTTTACCTTCCCATCTGCAATGTATGAGGATCCTCGTTTCTCAGTATACTCGCCAACATTTGTTATCGTCTATCTTATTTATTACAGCCATTCCAGGGTGTGAAATATTATCTCATTTTGGTTTTAATTTGTATTTATTTATTAACAAAGGATGTTGAGTATCTTTTCGTGTGCTGATTAATCATTCTTATATCTTTGGTGAAATTTCTGTTCATATCTTTTGTCTAATTTCTGAAGGGATTGTCTTATTATTGACTTGTAAGAGACACAAGTCTTTTATTGGATAAATGTTTTTTCAAATACTTTCTTCTAGTCTGTTGCTTCTATTTTCATTTCTTAATGGTGTCTTTTGAAGTGCAAAAGGTTTGAATTTTGATGAGGTCCAATTCACCTTTTCTTTTTCTTTTATGGACCATGCGTCTGGTGTTGTATCTATGAAATCTTTGCCTAAACTAACATCTTGAAGACTTTGTCCTATGTTTTCTTCTAAAAGTGCCATTATTTTAGCTCTTAGATGGTAAGTGTATGATCCATTTTGAGTTAATTGTTGGTGTGAGGTGAGGGTCTAAGTTCGCATTTTTGCATGTGGATATCCAGTTGTCCCAGCACTGTTTGTTGAACAGACTATCCTTTCCCCAATGAACTGCCTTGCCACCCTTGTCAAAATTCAATTGACTATAAATATAAGGATTTATTTCTGGACTCTCATTCCTATTCCATTAATCTGAAGATCTATCCTCATGTCAGTACCACACTGTACTTGATAACTGTAGCTTTATCGTATTTTTAAAATTGGGAAGCAAATGTCCTACAACTTCTTTTTCAGAATTGTTTTGGCTATTCTAGGTTTTGCATTTCCATATATATTTTAGGATATGCTTGTCAATTTCTGCCAAAAAATATCCTGCTGCAATTTTGATGGAGATTGCATTGAATCTATAGATCAATTTGGAGAGAACTGCCCTCTTAACAACATTGACAGGGATTGTTAAGGATTTAGTGTTCCCATCTTTGAACATGGAATGTTCCTCCATTTATTTAGATCTTCTCTTATTTCTCTCATCAAAGTGTTGTAATTTTCAGTGTACAAGTCTTGCAGTTTGTTAAGTTTACTCCTCACTATTTTTTTCTTTAATGCTATTGTGTATGGAGTTGTAGCTCACTTTCACTTTTTAAAATTATTATTTTTTATTGAGGTATAATTGACATATAACATTATGTTAGTTTTAGGTGTAGAACATAATGATTCAATATTTGTATACAATGTAAAGTGATCACCATAGTAAGTCTAGTTAACTCAGTAAGTCTATGTTACATAGTTACAAAAAATTTTTACCATACATAGTTACAAAAATTTGTTTCTTTTGACAATTTCATTTTCAGATTGTTCTTTCCTTTTATATAGAAATACAGTTGATTTTTGTATATTACTCTTGCATCCTGCAACCTTGCTAAACTGATTAGTTTTAATAGTTTTTTAGTGAATTTTGTTTATATTTATCTGTAGAAGATGATATCATCTGCAAATGGAGCTAGTGTCAGTTCCTCCTTTTCAATCTGGATGCCTTTGACTTCTTTTTCTTGACTGGTTGCACTGGTTAAAACTTCCAGTACAATGTTGATAAAAAGAGGCAGAGTGGAATCCTTGCCTTGTTCCTGATCTTAGAGGGAAAACGTTCAGCCTTTCACTATTAAGTGTGATGTTTGCTGTAGGTTTTCAGCAGTGGCCCTTGATGAGGTTGAGGATATTCCCTTCTATCCCAAGTTTGTTAAAAGTTTTTGCCTTGAATAAGTGTTGGATTTTTTTAAAAGTATATTTTCCATTTTACTTCTTCCCCTGAGGATAGTTTTTCTGGATAATGTTGGATCTTGTCAAATGCTTTTTCTGCATCTACTGAGATGATCATTTGGTTTTTATCCTTTGTTGTATTAATATGGTATATCACATAAATTGATTTTTGGATGTTAACCTTGTATTCCTAAGATAAGTCCCACTTGGTCATGGTGTATAATATTTTTATATGTTGTTGGATTCTGTTTGCTAATATTTTATTGAGGATTTTTGCATCTATACTCATGAACAATAGTGGTCTGTAGTTTTCTTTTTCTTTCTTGTAATGCTTTTTTGTGGCCCTGGCATCAGGGTGATACCAGCCTAATCAATGAGTGGGGAAGTACTTTATCCTCCTCTATATTTTGGAAGAATTTTTGCAGTAATGGTATTATTTCATATTTAAATGCTTGATAAAATTCACTAGTGAAGCCATTTGGGCCTAGGAGTTTCTTTTTTGTGTGTGTGGGGGAAAATTAATTATTAATTCAATTTTTTTTACTTGTTACAGGTTTATTCACATTTTCTGTTTCTTCTTGAGTCAGTGTTTGTAATTTGTGACTTTCTAGGAATATCTTCATTTCATCTGCATTGTCAAATTTGTTGGTATAGTTTTTAATAATATTCCCTCGTAACTCTCTTAATTTCTGAGAGGTCAGTGGTAATGTCCTCTCTATCATTCCTAATTTTCACTACTTTTTTTTTGGTGAGGAAGATTGACTCTGAGCTAACATCTGTTGCTGATCCTCCTCTTTTTGCTGAGGAAGATTAGCCCTGAGCAAACATCTGTGCCCATCCTCCTCTACTCTGCATGGGGACACTGCCATACATGGCTTGACGAGCAGTGCGCAGGTCCGTGCCCAGGATTCGAACCTGCAAAACCCAGGCTGCTGAAGCAGAGCCTGCGAACTCAACCACTACACCACTGGGCTGGCCCCGAACCATCTGTGTCTTTTTTATTGGTTGGTCTAAGAGTTTGTCAATTTTGTTGATTTATTCAAGAACCAGCTTTTGGTTTTATTGATTTTCTCCATTGTTTTTCTGTTTTCTATGTCATTCATTCCCACTCTATTATTTTCTCTCTCTTTGACTTCAGTTTGGTTTTCTCTTTGTATATTTTTAAGGTGAAAGATTAAATTATTTATTTTGACATGTTTCTCTTTTTACTAATGTAGGCATTTAAAGCTATAAATTTCTCTCGAAGTACCACTTTAGTGCATCTCATAAATTTTCCTATGTTGTTTTTTAATTTTTATTCTGATCAAACTATTTTCTAACTTCCCTTGTTATTTCCTTTTTGATCCTTGGTTTATTTATAAATGTATTGTTTAATTTCCAAATATTTATAGATATTTACAATTGCAATGAGTTTTAAGGAAGAGTACATGGTTACCACTCAGGTGTCCAGTAGAAGTAAAGCAAGATATAGATAGGAAAGTACCCATAGGTTTCAGCAATATAGAGGGAATTGGTGACCTCCAAAAGAATATGTAGTTTTTATAACTGTACTTACAGAACATAATAAAATGCCAGGTGTAGAGCATAATAAAATCCCCAAATACTCCAGGAATTATACTGCAAGTAGAAAAGAAATAATCCCAGAAAAATGGCCTAGCACAAAGAAAGGTATAGTGAATAAATAAGTTCATAAACATGTAGGTATATCCAAATGAATAAATGTCTTATAGAAAGTGACATAGCATCTATTTAGTGTAGTTAAAAAATAAATATTTGAAATATTGAACCACAGTAGTATGTAGAGATGAAGATTAGAGCTAAAGTCCTATAGTTGAGTTGTTGTTTAATTTTGCTTTGTTAATTACCTGCACATGGTAAACTTTCAAGGGTAACCACTAATAGAGTATATAAATTACAAATCAGCAGAGGAAAAAAAATTGGAATAAGAAAGAAATAATTAACTCAAGTACTCTAAAGAAGGCAAGAAAAGAAAAAAAGGAAATATGCAAAAGATGTTGCAAATAGAAATCAAAAGGTGATAGAAACAAGTCCAAATATATGCATAATCATAGTTGTTAATTCACTAAACATAAAAAGTAAAAGACAGATATTGTCAATATTGTCAGGTCGAATAATAATAACAATGATAATGATAGCAATAGTGGTAATAATAATCATTAATCCAGTGATATCCATTTAAAAAAAGACTCACCTAAAACATAAGGGCATAGAAAGTTTGAAAGTAAAGTATATATAAAGATCAGGCAAATACTAACTAAAAAAGCTGATATACCATACTGATATCAGACAAAACAGACTTTAAGACAAAAAAAATTAGTTATTAAGAGTATTACAATATAATAAAAATGTACAATCCATGAGAAAGATATAAAAATTCTATGATGTATGCATTTAATAAAATTAATATTTTATATTTATTCAAACTTTATATATATTAAATCACACCAAATACATTTTATAAATCTGGCTTCTTTTGTTCAATATTAAGTTTTTGAGATTGTTGTTCATCTTGTTCATCAATTTTTGTAGCTGCATATTATTTTTTTTTTACTTTTTATTTTTATTCTTTTGCTGAGGAAGATTCACCCTCAGCTAACATCCATTACCAGTCTTCGTCTTTTTGTATATGAGCTGCCGCCACAGCATGGCCACTGACAGACGAGTGGTATAGGTCCGTGCCCGGGGAACCAAACCTGGGCAGCTGAAGCAGAGCATGCTGAACTTAAACACTAGGCCGCCAGGGCTGGCCCTACATATTATTTTATGATATGTAAAACTCCAATTATATTAACCCTCCTACTGTTGATGGACTTTACAAAGCAAAAGTTGATAGAACTTTAGAGAGAAAGTGACAAAATCATCTGTCATACTGTGATCTTTGTACAGTGCTCTCAATTTTTGATTGGTCAAACAGACAAATATTATGAGCAAAGATACAGAACATTTAAACAACACAATTAATAAATATCAAATGAACATACATGGATTCTGCAATCAACAATTAGAGAATATACAATCAACAGTCTTTATAAGGCCATTTGGAACATTTATAAAAACTAGCCAAAAAGCAAGCCTCAACAAACTTCAAAGAATAAGTCTTATACAGACCATGTTCTCTGATGACATCATACTTAAGATAGAAATTAATAAAATTATTAATTATTAAATTATAAAAATTATTTTGATTTACTTTGGGGAACTTGGACATGCAAATTATCTTCCCTGGGTTTAAGTTTATCTAGCCAGAAAAGTGGGAGCAGAGGTGCTTACTTATCCATGGGAATGTTATTTGCAACACTTACATAATGATTTGCTGATGTAAATGGCCACAAAAGTGCATTACATTGGTTGTAGTAAGTTTGCATAGTACCTAGCCTCTCTGATATAAATGAGCTTTGAAAAGGGCAGGCTATGAATATTGTAAAAAAAAAAAAATCTAAGATAAAATTGGGATTTTCAGGGTGATAAAGAAAATTTTGTCACCTGAGAACATTTATGAAACACTTTGCTTACTCCCTGAGGGAAGCAATAAATATATACTCTATTGTAAAGTGTAAGTCAATGGGAGGCACGTTTGTGTCATGGGGAAAGTTAGCTTTAATTTAGAGCCACCCAAGACAAAGATGGAAGCCACTGAAAGGATTAGAAGCAAGAGAGAGGACACAGCACCAAGGCCTGTTGGTCATAAACATAAACCACAAGGGTAGCTCCAGTTTAAAGGTTTAAAAATGAAAACCACAATGAGATGCCACTTCATACCTACTCAGATGGGTATAATTAAAAAGACTGATGATGATAAGTGTTGGTAAGGATGTGGAGGAACTGGAACTCATGCATTTCTGGTGGGACTGTGAAGTGGTGCAGTTGCTTTGGAAAACAATCTGGCAGTTCCTCAAAAAAATTAATAACAAAATTAGGTTAAAACAAATAAGCAAACAAATATATATCTATAAGAAAAATACAGTTATATGTACAAGATATCCATGGAAATAAAAAACACATAGAAATAAACGATATTGAAGATTTTTAAACAATTGAAGAGTTGTGGAATATTAATGTCATGTCCAAACTAAGAATTTAAGAAAATAAAACAAAATAATTCAAAATAAAACAGAAGTAATGATATAATAAAGATAAAAGAAAACAGAGTCATAATGAAGAGGATCAACAAAGCCAAAAGTTTGTTCCTTGCTTGGTAAAGTGGAACTCACCCTCACAAAAAGGTAATTTACTAGAATGACTCAAAAAGGAGAAAGACTGAACTAATAAAGGAATTGAAGTAGCAGTTAAAATCTTCCCACAAAAGTAGCTTTAAAAGTGAGTTCTACAAAAATTCAAAGAGTAGATCATTTCAATGTTATAAAACTCTCCTTGAGAAAAGAAAGAGGGAATGGTCCGAACACTTTGTATGAAGCCAGTATAACCTTGCTACCAAAGCCAACAAGGACAGTAAGAATTTATCATTAGGCCCATTTCACTAAAATCATACATGCAAATTTCCAAAACAAAATAGCATACAGTTGAATACAATCATGCACAAAATTATTGCACATGACCAAGGTAAGGTATTGTACTAATGTAATGATAGTAAATATGATTAACTGCATGAACAGATTTAAGGACAAAAAAATATATATGATAGTTTCCAAGTTTGGAGAATAAGAATTTGTGAAAATTAATTTTAGAAAAACCTCAACTAAACTTAGAGTCGAGAAGGGGAAGACCTGTAGGGGGAGCTCTCACCAATATCACTTATCGTCATTTGCATGCCCTTGCCACCATCTGCATGCTCCACAGGAAGAAGTGTACCTTGCTATCTGGGAGGAAGATTTTCCTTCCCAGTAACAGCCCAGCAAATGAGAAGCGCAGCAGCTCAACCGATGAGAAGCTGTTGCCACTCTGAACTCTTACTTTCTCCCAACTAGTTTTGTTTAGAGCAGCCCCTCCCAACCTCCCTCTTTTCTCTATAAAAGCAAACTCCGCTCCTTTGTTCTCTGGATTTGCCTGTGGTCTGCCATAGCCTGCATTTCCTGGATTGCAATTCCTCTGGCTATTCCGGAATGAACTCATTTTGCTGCTAAGATAACTTGCTGTTTTATTTTTTAAAGTTGACACATTGTTAATTAAATGCCCATTTATGATAAAATCTCTTTTAGAATCTAGGAAGAGAAGGAAATATTTTTAACCAAACAGCATCTAAAATGCCCTCAAAATTTTCTCAATGGAGTAAAGTTTTGAAAGCTTTCACTATGAAATGTATAAAAGAACCAAGTTTTCCATTATCACCACTATAATTCAAGTCCTAGCTAGGGCAATAAGACCTGAACATAGGAAGTAAAAGCATAAGGATTGGAAAGGAGGAAGTAAAACTCTCATTATTTGTAAAGGACATACTTGTCTACATCAAAGCTTTTCAAAATGTACAAATTATTAGAAATAATAAAGGCAGCTGAGTGTAACAATATAAAAAACAATTGCACTTATTTTTAACAGCTTTTTACTTGTGAACTATAATAGACATAAGAAAATGTATTGAACGTTAAGTTACAGCAAAACGAATTAGTATAAGGTGAATATCCAACAACTACAACCTAGGTTCAGTAATAGAGCATTGTCAGCCCACCCAAAGACCCCTACATACGTCTTTTTAGTCACAACTCCCTTCATCTATCAAAAATTAACCACTGTCCTGATTTTATGATAATCACTTCCTTATTTTGATTTTGATTTTTACCACCTAAATATGTAGTTTCCATTTACTTGAACTTATATGTATCTATATAAAAAGTTTTGCACAAAATTAATGCACAATGATCAAGGTAAGCTTAACTTTTTGACTGTATAGAACATAGAACTAATTCTAAAATCAAAACTACATAAGATTTTTTCAGATGTGTCTCACTTCCATCCTTCTTCCCTCCACTCTGATCTCTCTCTCACTTTATGGTAGCCATTTTTATTAGCTTATTATTCTGGTAGTTTCTTTCTGCACAAATAAGCAAATATGCATATATATTATTATCCTACTCACCACTTTTAACACAAAAAGTGATATATACACTGTTCTGCATCTTTCTTATTTCAGTTAAAAAATCAATTCATATGAATTTACAGAGACTTTCTTAATTCCTTCTTCAGGTGCATAATGCATATTCCATTGTGTGGTTGTAGTATCACACATTTAACAAGGTTGAGTTTGTTTCAAGTATTTTGCTTTTACAAATAATACTATGATGAATAACCTTGTGCATATGCCATCTCTTATCTACCCCTATATCTTTGGGGTAGAACCTTAGAAGTAGAAAAACTGGGTCAAATTATAAATTTATAAGTAATTTAGTGAGAGAGAGCCAAATTCTCCTCCATAGGGACTTTATGATTTTGCATTCTCACTAGCAATATATGAGTGTACCTGTTTCTCTACAGCCTGGTCAATGGGATATGATGTCATATCTTTGTTTTTCCAGTGTGATGAGTGAGAAATACTTTCCTACTGTAGTTTTAATTTTCATTTCTCAAATCATGAGTAAGTTTGAGCATTTTTTCATATGTTCATGGGCCGTTTGTACTTTTTCTATTAAATATGTATTTTACCCACTTTTTTCTAATATATCATTGAGAGTTTTCCTCTCAGTTTTCAGGAGCTCTTTATATATTATGGACATTTGCACTTTGTGTTATAGAGTGAAAATATTTTTCCCAGTTTCTTATTTGCATTTAGACTCTGCTCATGTTTCTGTATGAATGTAAAATTTGTTGTGTTATTTTAAGTTTTACATGTATGGATTTATTAATATTCTAAAAGAGTTTCTGGATTTTGAGTAAGGATTGCCATGTTTTCCACTGGTACTTGTGTTTTTTGTTTATACTTAGATTTATTTGTTTACTTTATTGTTTCCAGCTTTATTGAGGTATGATTGACAAATAAAAATTGTATATATTCAGGTGTACAATGTGATGTTTTGATATAGTATACTTTGTGAAATTGTTATAACAATCAAGCTGATTAACATATCTGTCACCTCACATAGTTATCTTTGTTTGTGTGTGTGTGTGTGTGTGTGGTGAGAACACTTGAGATCTACTCTCTTAACAAATTTCAAGTATACATACATTGTTATTAACTATAGTCACCATGCCGTACATTAAGGTCTCTAGAATTGATTCGTCTTATAACTGAAAGTTTGTACACTTTGATCAACATCTCCCCATTTTCCCCATTCCCTAACCCCTGGAAACCATCATTCTATACTCAGTTACTATGAGTTTGACTTTATTAGATTCCAAATATAAGTGAGATCATGTAGAATTTGTCTTTCTGTGTCTCGCTTATTTCATTTAACTTAGCACAATGTCCTCCAGGTTTATCTATGTTGTCTCAAATGGCAAGATTTCCTTCATTTTTAAGGCTGAATAATATTGAACATGAGAGTGCAGATATCTCTTTGAGATAGTAATTTTTTTTCCTTTGGATATATACTCAGAAGTGGGATTGCTGGATCATATGGTAGTTCTATTTGTCATTTTTTGAGGAACTTCCATACTGTTTTCCATAATGGCTGTACCATAATGGCTGTACCAATTCCCACCAAGTGTATAAGGGTTCCCTTCTCTCCACACCTTGCCAACTCTTATCTTTTGACATTTTGATAATAGCCACCCTAACAAGTATGAGGTGATATTGCATTGGGCTTTTGATTTGCATTTCCCTGATGATTAGTGATGTTGAGCACTTTTTCATATATCTGTTGAAGTTTTGTATGTCTTCTTTGGAAATATATCTATTCAGGTCCTTTGCTCATTTTTAAATTGGCTTATTTGGTTTTTTGCTACTGAGTTGTATGAGTTCCTCATATATTTTGGATATTAATCCCTTATCAAATAAATGCTTTGCAAATAGTTTTTCCCATTCCATAGGTTGTCTTTTCATTTTTTTAATGATTTGTTTTGCTGTACAGAAACATTTTAGTTTGATGTAGTTTCATGTGTTTATTTTTGCTTTTGTTGCCTGTGCTTTTGGTGTCAAATACAAAAAATCATTGCTAAGACCAATGTCAAAGAGCTTTTCCCCTACATTTTCTTTAGGAGTTTAATGGTTTCAGGTCTTAAGTCTTTAATCCATTTTGAGTTCATTTTTGTATATGGCGTTAAGACAAAGATACAACTTCATATTCTTATTTGTGATATCCAGTTTTCCCAACACCATTTATTGAAGAGACTATCCTTTTCCCATTGAGTATTCTTGATGCCTTTGTCAAAAATTAGTTGACCATGTAAGTATGGGTTTATTTCTGGGCTCTCAATTCTGTTCCGTTGGTCCATCTGTCTATTTTTATGCAAGTATCATACTGTTTGATTACTATAGCTTTTTAGTATATTTTGAAATCAGTTAGTATGATGCCTCCAGCTATGTTCTTCTTGCTCAAAATTGATTTAGCTATTCAGGGTCTTTTGTGGTTCCATATAAATTTTAAGATTTTTTTCTATTTCTCTGAAAAATGCCATTGGAATTTGGATATGGATTGCATTGCCCTGTAGATCACTTTGGGTAGTATGGATATTTTAACAATATTAATTCTTCCAATTCATGAACATGGGGTATCTTTTCATTTGTGTCTTCTTCAATTTCTTTCATCAATATTATTTAGTTTTCAGTGTATAGATCTTTCCACTCCTTGGCAAAATTTATTCCCAGGTATTTAATCATTTTTCATGCTACTATAAGTGGGATTGTTTTCTTTTTCAGCTATTTCATTGTTAGTGTATAGCAATGCAATGGATTTTTGTATGTTTATTTTGTATCCTGCAACTTTACTGTATTTGTTTACTAGTTCTAACAGTTTTTTGGTGGAGTCTTTAGGGTTTTCTGTGTATAAAATCATGACATCTGCAAGCAAGGACAATTTTATTTCTTCATTTCTGATTTTATTACCTTTTATTCCTTTTTCTTGCCTAATTATTCTGGTTAGGATTTCCAGTACTATGTTGAATAGGAGTGGTAAGAGAGGGCACTCTTGTCTTGTTTCTGATTTTAGAAGAAAAGTTTTCAGCCTTTCACTGTTGAGTATGATGTTAGCTGTGGGTTTGTCCTGTATAGCCTTTATTATGTTGAAGTATGTTCCTTCTGTACCCAATTTGTTGAGAGCTTGTATCATGAAAGGATGTTAAATTTTGTCAAATGCTTTTTGCATCTGTTGATATGATCATATAATTTCTATGTTTCGTTCTATTAATGTGGTGTTATCTCATTTATTGATTTGCATATGTTGAATTATCCTTGCATCCCAGGGATGAATTCCACTTGATCATGGTGTATGATCTTTTTAATGCACTGTTGAATTCAGTTTGCTAGTATTTTACTGAAATTTTTTGCATATATATTCATCAGGGATATTGGCCTGTAGTTTTCTTTTCTTGTAGTGTCCTTATCTGGCTTTGGAATCAGGGTGATGCTGGCCTCATAAATATGTTTTGGAGTGTTCTTTCTTCTTCAGTTTTTTGGAAGTGTTTTAGAAGGATTGGCACCAATTCTTCTTTAAATGTCTGATATAATTCACCAGTGAAACCATCTGGTCTTGGGCTTTGTTGGGAGGTTTTTATTACGAATTCCACTTCCTTTCTCATAATTTGCCCTTCAGATTTTCTGTTTCTTCATGATTCAATCTTGGTAGGTTGTATGTTTCTAGGAATTTATTAATTTCTTCTAGGGTATCAAATTTGTTGGCATATAATTGTTTATAGTAGCCTCTTTTGATCCTTTGTATTTCTGTTGTCTCAGTTGTAAGGTCTCCTCTATCATTTATAATTATTATCAATAATAATTTCTTTTGTTTAGTCTAGCTAAAGGTTTGTCAATTTTGTTTATCTTTTCAAAATACCAATGCTTAGTTTCATTAATTCTTTTGTTGTCTTTCTAGTCACTTTTTATTCCTCCTCTAACCTTACTTTTTCCTTTCTTTTGCTAACTTTGGGCTTAGATTGTTCTTCTTTCCCGAGTTCTTTGAAGAGTAAAGATAGGTTATTTATTTGAGATCTTTCTTTCTTTCTTTCTTTCTTTCTTTTTTCCCCCAAAGCCCCAGTAGATAGTTGTATGTCATAGTTGCACAGCCTTCTAGTTGCTGTATGTGGGACGCGGCCTCAGCATGGCCAGACAAGCGGGGCGTACGTGCATGCCTGGGATCCGAACCTGGGCCGCCAGCAGCAGAGCGTGCGCACTTAACCGCTACACCACGGGAAATGTAGGTGTTTAGTGTTATAAACATCCCTCTTAGAACGGCTTTTGTTGCATCCTATAAGTTTTAGTTTGTTTTGTTTTTGTTTTCATATGTTTCAAGATACTTTTTTATTTCTCTTTTGATATCTTCTTTGACCAATTTGTTGTTCAGGAGTGTGTGGTTTAATTTCCACGTTTGTGAATTATTCATTTTTCCTCCTGTTATTGATTACTAGTTCCATACCATTGTAGTTAGAAAGGATAGTAGATATGATTTCCATCTTCCTGAATTTGTTAAGGATTGCTTTGTGGCCCAACATATGATCTATCCTAGATAATATTCCATGTGAGCTTGAGAAGAATGTCTACTCTGGTGCTGTTGGATGGAATGTTCTGTATATGTCTGTGAGGTCCATTTGGTCTATAGTGTTATTCACATCCATTGTTTCCTTATTAATTTTCTGCCTGGATGATACCCAGTGTTGAAGGTGGTATATTGAGGTCTTCTACTATTATTGTATTAAGGTCTATTTCTCCTTTCAGATCTGTTAATCTTTGCTTTAAATATTTAGGTGCTACAATGTTGGGTGCATATATATTTACAATTGTTATATCCTCCTGATGATTTGACCTCTTTATTACTATATAGTGACCTTCTTTGCCTCTTGTGACTGATTTTGACTGAAAGTCTATTTTATCTGATACAAGTATAGCCACTCTGCTCTCTTTTGGTTTCCATTTGCATGGAATGTCTTTTTCCACTTTTTCACTTTCAACCTATGTGTGTCCTTAAAGCTAAAGTGTAGGCAGCATATTGTTGAATCTTGTTTTTTAAATTCATCCAGCCACTTTGTGTTTTGATTGGAGATTTTAGTCCATTTATGTTTAAAGTAATTATTGATAGTTAAGGCCTTATGATTGCCATTTAGTTAATTGTTTTCTGACTGGTTTTTTTTTTTTTTTTTTTTTTAGTTCCTGTGTTGTTTTCTTCCTCTCTTACTGTCTTCCTTTGTGATTTGTTTTTTCGTAACAGTACGTTTTTATTCCCTTTTTTTTTAATCTTTTGTGTATCTACTATAGGTTTTTGCTTTGTGGTTACCATGAGGCTTACATAAAGCATCTTATAGATGTAACAGTCTATTTTAAGCTAACAACAACTTACCTTATGAAAACTCTACATTTTCTTTCACTTCTACTTCTACATTTTATGCTATTGCTGTCACACTTTACATCTTTTTATATTGTGCATCCATTAACAAATTATTGTAGCTATAGTTATTTTTAGTATGGTTTTTTAACTTTTATATTAGAGATAAAATGATTTATACACCACCATTACAGTATTAGAGTATTCTGAATTTGATTGTTTATTGACCTTTACCAGTGAGTTTATACTTTTGCATGTTTTCATGTTGTTACTTAGTGTCCTTTTAGTTCATCTTGAAGAACGCCTTTTAGCATTTCTTGTAAGGCAGGTCTAGTGGTGATGAACTTCCTTAGTTTTTGTTTGTTGGGGCTAGTTTTTATCTCTCCTTCATTTCTGAAGGACGGTTTTGCAGAATATAATATTTTTGTTTGGCAGGGTTTTTTTCCATCACTTTGAATATATCATCCTTCTCCCTCCTGGGCTGCATTGATTCTGTTGAGAAATCCACTGATAGCCTTCTGGGAGCTCCCTTGTATGTGATGAGTCATTTATTTCTTGCTGCTTTCAAAATTCTTTCTTTGCGACTTTTGACATTTTGATTATAATGTGTCTTAGAGTAATCTTCTTTGAGTTTCTCTTGCTTGAGTTTCTTTGAACTTCCTATACCTGGATGTCCATCTCTTTCCCACCATTTGGGAAGTTTTCAGGTATTATTTCATTAAATAAGCTTTCTGTCTCTTCCTTTCTCTCTTCTCCTTTCAGGACTCCCATGATGCAAATGTTCATTTACTTGATGGTGTCCCATAATTCATGTAGGCTTTCTTCACTCTTTTTGTTCTTTTTTCTTTTTGTTTCTCTGACTGGCTAATTTCAAATGACCTGTCTTTGAGTTCACTGATTCTTCCTTCTGCATGATCAAAATGTTGTTGAATCTCTTTACTGAATTTTTCAGTTGTATCATTTTATTCTTCAGCTCCTGAATTTCTTCTTAGTTCTTTTTTATGGTTCCTATTTCTTTATTAAACTTAATTTGTTTATGCATTGTTTTCCTGATTTTGTTTTGTTGTCTATCTGTTTCTCTTGCATCTCATCAAGTTTTGTTAAGATGATTATTTTGAATTCTTTGTCAGGTAAGTTGTATATCTCCATTTATTTGGGGTTGGTTACTGGAGATTCATTTGTTTCCTTTGGTGGTATCATATTTGCCTGATTTTTCGTGATCTATGTAGCCTTATGTTGGTGTCTGTGCATTTGAAGGAGAAAACACCTCTTTCAGTCTTTACAGACTGGTTTCAGCAGGTAAAAATCTTCTCCTGTCTGTTCCCTGGGCTGAGGGGGTTACCTCCTGAGTCACAGTTGTGCTGGGTTGGAGTCAGTTTTGAGGTCTACAGTGGGGTCCATGGTTTGTGGGCTTGTTACCAGGGGCTTAGGTGGGCATGGATCCTCTCTGGTCTCTAGTAGATGGGACTGCTTTCAGTAGTTTATGTTCTATATGTCGGTGCTAGGATAAGGGTCCACTTCAGGGTCCCCATTTGGATCCTTAGACAGCAGAACTATTACCACGTGCATGGTGGGTGTGGCTCATGCCAGGTCCCTGGGAGGGCTGCTGCCTCGTCACCTGGTAGGTCCGTGGACAGGCAGAACTGGCCCTGGACCATGGCTGAGAGAGGCTGTAACCAAGCCCCAGGGATGTTTCAGATTCCACAGCCAAGACTGAAGTCTGTAGACCTAGCTCTGGAGGCATGTATGGGCATGTTCCTGCCAGGTTCCTGGGTGGGTTAGACTGGTCCCTGACTGTGGCTGGGTGGGCTGGAGCCAAGTATAGGGTCCTTTCTGTATTTCCTGAGGTGCAGATGTGAGTGTCTTCCACCTAGTCCCTGGACCAGCAGTACTGCTTGTGGACTGTGGCTGGGAGGGGCTGGAACTGAGTTAGGGCCCTTCAGAATCTTCAGGAGAGCAGACAGAAGTGTCTCCTACTGGGTCCCTGGGCTAGCAGGTATGCTGGCAGACTGCAGCTATGATGAAATTGGAGGCAAATATAGGCCCCTTCAGGATCTTTGTGTGGGGGCAGCCTAGGGTGTCTCCTGCTGGGTCTCTGTGCCAGCAGAGTTCATGGACTGCAGTTGGGAGGGGCTGGAGCCAAGTATAGGGCCTTTTCAGGATCTCTGGGGGTGCAGATGGGAGTATCTCCTTCTGGGTCTTTGGATCCTCAGGACCATGGTCAGACTGACTGTGAGGAAGTTGGAGCCATGTATAAGGTCCTTTCAGGATCTCCAGAGGTGCAGACAGGAGTTCCTCCTGATTAGTCCCTGTGCCAGCAGGCCTGCTCACAGACTGGGGCTGGGAGTGGGCCAATGCCTAGGGTAGGGCCCTTTCAGGACCTGGGGGGGCACAGTTGAGACTGTCTCCTGCAGGGTCCCTGTGCCAGCAAGACTATTCATGGAATGTGACTGGGACAGGAGCCCAATTACAGGGCTGTTTCAGAATCTACTGTCCAACTGAGTTTGGCAGGCCTACCTCAAGAGGCTCCTGGATCACAGCTGAGAGGGGCTGGAGCACAATCACAGGCCACTTCAGGGTCCATAGCCAGGACCAAGTTCTGTATGCCTCTTACCTGGGTAGGTGTGACTACTCCCCAGTCCCTTGGCATATGGTGCTGGTGGCAGTACCAAGCCAAACAGGGCTGTAGCTCAGTCCTCAGAAGTATGGAGCTGAATCTGGATCTGTAGTGGGGACACAGGATATGTGAGTGTCTCCTGCTGGGTCCCTGTGCCAGCAAGACTATTTGCAGACTGCAGCTGGGATAGGCTGGAGCCTAGTTACAGGGCCCATTAAGAATCTACAGTCTGCCCAAGTTTCGTGGGCTTACCTCCAGTGGCTTCCCAACCACAGCGAAAGAAGCTGTAGTCAGTTCACTGGCCACTTTAGGGTCCACAGCCAGAACTGAGGTCTATATGTCTATTGCCTGACACATGGGTGGGTCATGACTTCTCCTGGGTCCTTTGACTTATGGTACTGGTGACAGACTCAAAGCCAAATGGGGCTGTAGCCAAGTTCTCAGGAGTATGGAGCTGTATCCATTTCTGTAGCTGTGACCACTGTTGGTGAGTCAGATGCCTGGTTGTGAGCCTGCCTTCTCAAAATGGCTCTCCTCAGTATTTTTTTGCTGAGGAAGATTCACTCTGAGCTAATATCTGTTGCCAATCTTCCTCTTTTTTTTGCTTTTATATGTCAGCCACCACCACAGCATGGCCACTGACAGATGAGTGGTGTAGATTGGTGCCCAGGAAGTGAACCTGGGCTGCCAAAATGGAGCATGCTGAACTTAACCACTAGGCCACCAGGGCTGGCCCCTCTCCTCAGTCTTGAACTGCACCAGAGTTTCACAGTCTCCTACTTGGATCCCAAAGCTCCCACACAGGCACTGCTGTCCACGGATGGATACCAAATTATTGTTGTTAAGGGAGGATATGAACAAGGATTGTATTATTTGGTCATGTTACTGATGTCACTCTCCTGCTGGGAGGTTTTTGATTACTGATTCAATCACCTTACTAGATATAGGTCTGTTCAGATTTTCTATTTTTTCCTAGTTCAGTTTGGATAGGTTGTATGTTTCTAGAAATTTATCCATTTCATCTAGGTTACTCAGTTTATTCTCATACATGGTATTCTTTTATAATCCTTTTTATTTCTGTAAAATCTATTGTACTGTCCCTCGTTAATTTTTGGTTTTAGTTATGTGTGTGTTCTCTCCTTTTTCTTAGTCAATCTAGGTAAAAACTTGTCAATTTTGTTGATCTTTTCAAAGAACCAACTCTTTTGTTTTTCCAATTTCTATTTTATTTATCTCTGCTTTAATCTTTATTATTTTTTTTCTTCTACTGGCTGTAGCTTTATTTTTTTCTTTCTTTTTTTCTAGTTCCTTAGGTATCAAGTTAGGTTGTTGATTTGAAAGCTTTCTTCTTTTTTAATGTAAGTGTTTACAGCTATAAATTTCCCTTTTAGTACTTCTTCCACTGCATTCTATAAATTTTGGTATGCTATGTTTTCATTTTTATTTTTCTCAAAATATTGTCTAATTTCCTTTGTGATTTCTTCTTTGACTCATTGTTTGTTTAAGAGTGTGTTGTTTAATTTCCACATATTTGTGGATTTTCCAGCTTTCCTTCTGCTATTGATTTCTAGTTTCATTCCATTGTGATTGGAAATGATACTTTGTATGATTTCAATCTTTTAAAGTTTATTAAGTCTTGTTTGGTGGCCTAACAAGCGATCTATCCTGTCAAATGCTCCATGTTCACTTAAGAAGAACGTGTATTCTGCTGTCGTTAGGTGGAGTGTTCTGTGTATGTCTGTTAGGTCCAATTGGTTTATAGTGTTGTCCAAAGTCTTCTATTTTCTTATTGATCTGCGGTCTGGTTAAAAATGAGGTATTGAAGTCTCCTAGTATCTATTTCTCTCTTCAGTTCTATCAATGTTTGCTTCATGTATTTGGAGGTCTCATGTTTGGTGCATATATATTTATAATTGTTATATCTTTTGGGAGAATGACTCTTTTATCATTATGTAATGTCCTTTGTCTCTTGTAAAATAGTTTTTGACTTAAAATGTATTTAATCTGATATTAGTTTATTCATATCCACTCTCTTTTGGTTACTATTTGCATGGATTATCTTTTTCCATCCTTTCACTTTCAGCCTTTGTATGTACTTGTATCTAAAGCTACTCTCTTGTAGATAGCATATAATTGGATCCATTCAACCAATCTATGTCTCTTGATTGGAGAGTTTAATCCATTTACATTTAAAGTAATTACTTATAGAGGAGCACTTACTCTTGCCATTTTAATTGTTTTCTGTAGGTCTTATACCTTTTTTGTCTCTTTTTCTCCCTTACTGCCTGTCTTTGTGTTTAGTTGATTTTTTTATAGTGACATGCTTTGATTCTCTTCACATTTTCTTTTGTGTATATTCTATAGATATTCTTCTTGTGGTTACTATGGGGATTATATAAAACATCTTAAAATTTTAGCAGTCTATTTTAAACTGATAACTTAACTTCAGTCGAATTCAAAAACTACCTCTTTACTGCTCCACCCTTATTTTATGTTATTGATGGCATAAATTACATCTTCATATATTGCATACCCATAAAATAGCTTTATAGTTATGTTTAATGTTTTTGTCTTTTAAATCCTATAAACTAATTAAAAGTGAAGTTATAAAACAAAATTATAATAATATAGGTTTTTTATTTATCCATATATTTACCTTTACTGGAGAAATTTATATTTCTGTATGGCTTCAAGTTACTGTCTAGTATACTTTTGTTTCAACTTGAAGGACTCCCTTTAACATTTCTTGTAGGGCAGCTCTAGTGGTAATGAACTCCCTCACTTTTTATCTGGGAAAATTATAATTTCTCCTCATTTTTGAAGGTAAGTTTTGCCAGATGTATTATTCTTGGTTGATAGTTTTCCCCTGGCACTTTAAATATATCATCCCTCTGCCTTCTGGCCTGTAAGGTTTCTGCTGATATATCCACCAGTTATCTTATAGAGGCCCCCTTGTACATAACCAGTCAATTTTCTCTGCTGCTTTCAAGATTCTCTCTTTTTCTTTGATTTTTGACAGTTTGATTGTAATGTATCTATTACTTGGAGTGTGTTGAGTTTCTTGTATTTGAATATCCATTTATTCTCTCAAATTTTGAAAGTTTCTGACCATTATTTATTCAAATAAGCTCTCTGTTCCTTTCTCTCTTCTCTGGGACTCCTATGTGTGTATATTGGTCCACTTGGTGATGTCCCATAAGTCCTTTAGGCTCTGTTCACTTTATTTCATTCTTTTTGCTCTTCCAACTTGATAATTTCAAATTAATTGTTTTCAGGTTGACAGATTCTTTCTTCTTTCTGATCAAGTCTTCTGTTGAACTTTTCTATGAATTTTACATTTATTTCAGTTATTGTATTTTTTAGCTCCAGAATTTCTGTTTGGTTCTTTTTTATAGTTTCTACCTCTTCATTGGTATTCTTATTTTGCTCAAGCATTGTTTTCCTGATTTCATTTAGTTGTCTGCCCATGTCTCTCGGTGTTCTCATTGGGCATATTTAAGACACGCTCTTAAACTCTTAATTTAAGAGTTGTCTTAAGTTCTTTGTCAAGTAAGTCAGAAGCCTGCATTTCTTTAGGGTTTATTTCTGAAGATTTATTTATTCTTTTGACTAGGCCATGTGTCTCTGTCTCTTTGTATGCCTTGTGATCTTTTGTTGAGATTTAAGAATTTGAAAAAACAGCCACCTCTTCCAGTCTTTATGGACTTGCTTTGTGCAGGGGAAGATCTTCAGCAATTAGCACATCTTAAAGTCCCAGGTTTTCCAAAACCTTTTCTGAGGATTTGTCTTCCCTGGACCAGTGCATATGTTATTCCAGTTCCCCATAATATGGCTGCTTTTAAATGTCTTAATTTCTCTAAGAGTCTCATCCCTGCTTCTTCTTAGAAGCCTTGGATTTCTATTGCATTCCTCCACCTGTAATCTCTTACCCCTAGGTGCCCAGGGATCTGCAGACCCCATGCAGTTCTAACATGCTATGTGCCTACCACTGCTTTCAGCAGCCTCTAACCTGGTATCCAAACTATTCTATGATTCCCATCAGTGCGCCAAGTCAGGCAAGTTAGAAACCACTCCCTCAAGTACCCAGGCAAACCAGAACACTGCAATCAAGTTCTAGTCTTTTTCTTCCATTCTGAGAAAGGAATCAGGAATTGGGTAGCCTCCTCCAAACCACACCACACTATTCTGGAGTGGAGGTTAGTAAGAGATGCGCAAAATGCTACAAAATTTTCTACCAATTTGAGTAATGCTTTTTCTTGATTAGGCATTCACTTGGTAGCTGCAGCTTCTTAACTGGTTTCTAGAGTTCTCAGAAATCTATTTTGGTATATTTTTGTTTACTTGGTGTGTCCGTGGAGTAACAAGGGCCTGGAGCTTCCTAGTCTGAGGAAGTCTTTTTCTAATTGGCAAATGCTGTCAAGGATGTGGAGCAATAGGTAGGCTCACACATTTCTGATGGGAATGCAAAATGGTACAGCTACTTTGGAAGACAGTTTAGCAGTTTCCTACAAAAGTAAACCTACTTTTACCATACAATCCAGCAATCATGCTCAAAAGTGTCAAAAACATCTCCACAAAAACCTGCACATGGATGTTTATAGCATCTTTATTAATAATTGCCAAAAGTTGGAAGCAACCTAGATGTCCTTCAGTAGATGATTGGATAAATAAACTGTGGTACATCCAGATAATGGAATATTATTAAACAATAAAAAGAAATGAGCTATCAAGACATGAATAAAGATGGAGCAACCTTAAATGAGTATTACTAAGTGAAAGAAGCCAATCTGAATAAGGCTACATACTGTATGATTCCAACTACGTGACATTCTTGAAAAGGCAAAGCTATGGAGACAGTAAAAAGATCAGTGGGTGGGGGGAGGAGCAGATGAATAGGTAGAGCATGGAGGATTTTTAAGACAGTGAAACTATTCCGTATGATACTATAATAATGGATACATGTCGTTATACATTTGTTAAAACCCAGAGAATGTCCAACACCGAGAGTGACCACTAATGTAAATTATGGACTTTGGGTGATAATGACATGTCAATGTAGGTTCATTCATTATAACAAATGTTCCACCCTGGTAATGGGATGTTGATGGTGGGGGAGGCTAGGCATGTGTAGGGTCAGGGGGTATATGAGAACTCTTTGTACACTCTACTTAATTTTGCTGTGAACCTAAAACTGCTCTGAAAAAAAACAAGGAACAGTTCCTTGAAAGTTCAGAGTGGATTGGTGACTCTCTCCTTTCCCTGCAGGTGGCTTCACAAACAGTACCAGCAGGCTCTGGTTCTAGAATTTGCTGTGGAGGAGATCAACAGGGACCCTGATCTTTTGCCCAACACTTCTCTGGGATTCCATATCTACAATGCCGATCACAGTGATGTTAGGACCTCAGAGAGCTCCCTGAGGTGGCTTTCTGGAGGGGATTCAACCATCCCCAATTACAGCTTCCAAAGGCAGGCCAAGTCAGCACTTAGTATTAGAGGGAACACATCACCCCTGTCTCTTCAGATGGAGGCACTATTTGTGCTCTATAAGTTGCCACAGGTGATGGCAGTTCAGAGCCTCCAACATGTGAAAGAAACAAATTGAATTGATACATTTCCCATTAAATAGCACAGTTAAGACATGACCACAAATCATAGGTCTCTCTCTTTGAGGAAGAGTTTGAGGAAGTTAGATGTAAAAGTAAAAATACAAGGAGGAAACCAAGATAACATTAAGTCAACCTGGCCCATTTTCACATGAACTGTAGCAAACACTAGTAATATCAGGGCATTCTGTCTGTCAGCACTTGAGTTCCATGAGGAAAGGTAAGGACCAGGGCTTGAGGGTGACCTGAATCCCCTCCTCTGTTGGCTAATTAATTTTGAATTTCACAATATTTATTATTTATTTATGAGAAAGACCAATGTGGGATGCTTTTACCTCATTACAATCAAATTCTTTTTATTTTAAATCCAAAATAGAGTGTGTTTCCTTCCATTCAGGTTACCTATGGCCCATTTTATTCCATTCTGAGTGACGAAGTTCAGTATCCATCCCTTTATCAGATGGCCCCCAAGGACTCTTCCTTGCCCTGGGGAATGGTGCAACTGATGCTGCATTTTGGATGGATCTGGGTAGGACTTGCTGCCTCCAATGATATGAGAAGTGAAAAGTTTCTGTCATATCTGAGAGCAGAAATGGTCAAGAATGGAATCTGTGTAGCTTTTTCAGAGAAGATCCCTGTCCATGAGAGACAACATGAGGAGGCCTTTGGTAATCCCATGATTAAGCTCATAGAATCATCAGCTACAGTGATTGTCATTCATGGAGATAGAGATTCCCTGATGATCATGAGATATTCATAGCCTGTTACCTTGATACCTACAAAGGTGTGGATCATCTCCCCTCATTGGGATATTATTGTGAGACCCACATTTCATCATGGTTATACCTTTCATGCGTCTCTGATATTCTCTCATCTTACCTGATGAGATATTCCCAGATTTGGGACATTCCTCAAGAGAGTCAATCCTTCTAAATATCCAGAAAACATTTTTCTTTAGAGTTTTTGGTACTGGGCTTTTGAGTGCTCAGAGGTGGCTACACCACTGGAGCAAGAGGAATGCTCACCAAATGCTTCTTTGGACATGCTTCCCCTGCAGTATTTTGAAGTGACCATGTCTGCATGTGGTTACATTGTTTAAAATGCTGTGTATGCTGTGGCCTGGGCTCTGCATGACATGTTCCTAGTCAGATCAGAAGTAGACTCAATAGGAGTTGAAGGCAACCAAGTGCCTCATCATTTGAAGGTAAGATTTCTTTAGAAATGGGGTCCCTAGGCATTAGACCTAGCTAAGAGCTGGGACCACCTGGGTTCTTTGTGATTTATTTTGAAAATGCCAGATTTCTCTTCTAAAAATTACCTGCTCAATCTTAGCCATGACTTTCTCACTTCTGCCCAGTGTCAACATCTCAGGAAAGATGTTGCTTTGCCTGATGATTAATAGAGCTTTCCTCCCCTCCCAGAGTACAAAATATCTATATGAGCAGCAAGATGTAATTTCAGTGTAAATTCAGCTTCAGCTAGTCATTTTGAAGCAATCATGAAAGTGGGACATGGCTATATTTTGCAGGGGTTCTATGGTTTTTGTCTCACACATTACTTAGAATGCAGTTCAATGAGGCCCTAGCAATATCCATATGAAGCTGTAGATAGCAAAAAATAGTCCTATCTTGTTGGAGAGAAAGTACCTGATATCTCATACATCAGGACAAGCCTTCCAAAGACTTCCTTCATAGAGAAGATGACACATTTGCCTTAGCTCTGAAGTAATTCTGATCCCATATAAAACATCTAGTTGAACATTTCTAATGCATCTCCGGCAACTGGATGTTTTTTGTGGGTCAATAGGATAGTTTACTTCATTGGTTTTAATGCCTAATTCATTTCATACATGTGAGCACCTGCTTCATGCCCCTGTCCTCTGGAGATGTGACGTGAGCATACCCAGTGATGTGCACACCACACACACTAGAGCTTCATTCTTTTAGGGTTGGGGTACATTGTGGTTTATTGGACACCTATAATTGCATTTCCCCAATGGTTACGTTGACTATGTTGGTACAGTGTGACTCCACTTGGTGTAGGGGAAGACAACTCACCAATCTGCATCAATAGAAGTCCCTCTAGTAGGAATTTCAAATTAGGATTGAAACTCCCATCAGTCAGGTCAATCTCTGTAATGGAGAAGATGTAAATACAGGAGCTATGTGCATCCATAATCCAACATGTAGTCTGAAAGACAGAAAGAGCCAAACTTGTAATAAGGAAATTTAAAGAATATTCAGAAAAAAAGTAGAGATAAGAGATTGGTAGAGAGAGTCTTGATGGCATTGTGATCCCTACCTTTGGATCTATGGGACACTCCATCAGATTTATAATAGGGTCTCCTTTTTGTTTAAGCTAGCTAATGTGAATTTCTGTTACCTCAGCCAAAAGAATCAAAAGAAGTACAGAGGAAAGAGCACTGGATTAGGAAACACCATAAATCACTCATTCCACAAATATTCAGTGATGACCTCTTTCTGTCCTCTAGTGTTCTAAGCCCTGAGCATAGAGCAGATAATTCTATCAGTGGAAGGGGTGAGGACATGGAGGAGATGAACTGGTTTTGTCTTAGATATGCTACTAAAAATGTTTGATATTGGATGAGTCACTAAATATCTCTGAATCTCCATTTCCTCAAATTATGGTCTTGGCCTAGATGACCTCTAGGGCTACTTCCTTCTTTACAGTCTCATAACTCCATGGTTAAACTAGTTTAAAATTCGAGTTTGTCTCAAAATAACATTCTCTACTCCTGAGGTTGTCCCAATCCTGGAATCAGTGAATGAGGCCTACAAGATTCCAATACTAAGTCACCTAAGGAACCTTCCTGGTGCAGAGACTTCTGAGTTTCTAAAACTGCTCCAAACCTCAGCTCACAGGGACCCACAAATCTAAGCCTCTTAGAAATCATACTGCTCTGATCCCCCTTGACTGAGCAAAGCCATAATCAAGACTTCTCTTTCCAGTCAGCTCCATGCCTTTCTGAAGAACGTAAATTTCAAGAATAGCGTGGGTGACCATGTGTTTATAGATGAGGAAAAAAAACCTGAGGCAAAATATGATATTTTGAACTATGTTACTTTCATCAATAATACTGAAGTTATGATAAAAGTGGGACAGTTTATCCCCAGAGCACCAATGGATCAAGAGTTCACCATCCATGAAGAGGTGATAGAGTGGACATGGATTTATGGCCAAAAGGTTAGAATCTACATAAATATAAATCCTCAAAAGAAGAGAAAGTGGAATAAATCTAATGATAATTTTCTGTCTCTTTAGCTCAATCTGTATACCACTTGTATGAATAAAACAATGTTTGCTGTCTTTAAAAAGAAACTATTAATATACAAAGCAAAGAATATTTGTGCAAGTATAAGTTTCAAAATATTGGAATATTTGAAACTTACTATAATAAAATGTCAAACCAAATTGAACAGTCACAAAGATTGGGTCTGTGTGTGAGCCAATAAATTATTAATGTCCTTTTATAATTCACTAAAAATTTTACAGTAGTCTTATTGGCCATTGAATCACTATTTATTTAGATGTAATTTACAATCACTTCCTGACACAATATTCTGCCCTGTAGGCTCTTCCATCACATCTGTACAATTTGAACACACACAGGTACCTTGCGTTAAGTTCTCCAATTACCATCAACACTGACTGACATTAGTTGGTTTCCAATTTCCCTGTTCTTCTGAACATATATCAGGAATAAATTTCATACGTGTGTTATTTAAATCCCTCATGAACTTTCTTTTCCTGTTACTGCTCAGACTGCCGTCTCTGAGTGTTCTCCAAGCTGTGGCCCTGGATTTAGGAAAACTGTTTGGGACATGGAGCCCATCTGCTGCTTTGACTGTGTCCTGTGCCCATTGGGGGAGATTTCCAACAAGACAGCTAAGGGTTTGGAAAGAAACCGTTCTCTTTTCTTTTCTTTTTCTTTTTTTTTTTGTGAGGAAGATCAGCCCTGAGCTAACATCTGTGCTAATCCTCCTCTTTTTGCTGAGGAAGACTGACTCTGAGCTAACATTTATTGCCAATCCTCCTCCTTTTTTTTTCCCCAAAGCCCCAGTAGATAGTTGTATGTCATAGTTGCACATCCTTCTAGTTGCTGTATGTGGGACGCGGCCTCAGCATGGCCAGAGAAGCAGTGTGTCGGTGCGCGCCCAGGATCCCAACCCGGGCCTCCAGTAGCGGAGCGCGCGCACTTAACCGCTAAGCCACGGGGCCGGCCCCGTTCTCTTTTCTTACACTGCAACAGAAACAGAATAGTCTGAAAGTTGTCTATACCTTGTGGGTCCAGGTCTTTCTGAGGAGATCCTGACTTACAGAACTCAGGCAAAACCAATAGAATAGACCAGAGAGTATGTCAGGCAGAGAGCACAGACAGGCTGGTGTCAACATAGCTTGGGAAATATGAACTGTGTGAGATGAAGAGATGTCCCTTTCCTCATCTCACAAGATGTGCAGGTTAAGGAACTTCCTCTAAAAGTTCTTTAGAAAAACCCAAACTTAAGGAAATGACACCATCTTAAAAAGTCTAAACATGGTGAAAGATTGAATGCTTTCTCTCTGAGATCAGGAACAAGGAAAGATGACTACTCTCACCACTCTTATTCAACATATTATCCGAAGATCTGGCAACTGCAATGAGTAATAAAAAGAAATAAAAGGCATATGTATTAGAAAGGAAAAAATGAAACTGTCCCTATTTTCAGATGACACATGATTGTCTACATAAACAATCCCAAGGAATCAACAAAAACCTAGAACTAATGAGTTCAGGATACAAGGTTTTCAGGATACAAGATGAACACACAAAAGTTGATCAAATCTCTGTACATTAACAATAAACATGAGAAAACCAAAATTAAAAATATAATACCATTTATAATCACTCCAAAAAAAATTAATTAGGTAAAATTTTAAAAATACGTAGGATCCATATGCTCAAAATTGCAATATTCTGATGAAAGAAATACAAGAAGGCACAAAAAATGGAGAGGCATACTGCGTTGATGGATTAGAAGACTCAACATAGTAAAGGTGTCAATACTCCCCAAATTTGTATGTGGGCTGAAGGAGATTCCTATCAAAATCCCAGTAGGGTTTTATTTTTAGATGTAGACAAGCTTATTCTAACTTAGACATGGAAAGATGTGGGCCCTACAATAGAAAAAACAATCTTGGAAAAGAAGAATAAGGTGGAAATAAAGTAGGAGAAATCACTGTATCCAACATTAAAGCCCATTATATAGCTACAGTAACCAGAATAGTTTGGTATTGGCAGAGGGATAGACATATAGACCAATGGAACAGAATAAAGGACACAGAAATACACCCAAATACATATGCCCCACTGGTGCAAAGGTGCCAAGTAATTCAATGGAAGAAGGATAGGCTTTTCAAGAAATGGCGCTGGAGCAATTAGACATCCATAGGCCAAAACCCAAAATGAACTTGAACCTAAATCTCACACTTTATGCAAAACTTAAAGCAAAATGGACCACAGACTTAGATGTAAAATGCACAATTATGAAGCTTTTACCAAAAAAAGAGATAAAATATTTAGAATATAGAGCTACATAAAGAGTACTTGAACTTAACACCAAAAGCACCATACATAGAAGGAAACATTGATAAATTGGATCTCATTAAATTAAAAAACTTTTGCTCTACAAAAGCATAGATGAAGAGGATGAAAGTACTCACTACAGAATGGGAAAAAATATTTTCATACCACATATCAGACAAAAGACTACTATCGAGAATATATAAAGAACTTATAAAAGTCAACAGTGAAAAAACCAAACAACCCAATTAGAAAATGGGCAAAGACATGGACAGACCAAAGATGGTATACAGACAGCAAATAAGCACAGGAAAATATGTTCAAAATCAGTAGCTATTAGGGAAATGCAAATTAAGGTCACAAGGAGATATCACTACACACCTATAATAATGACTAAAATAAAAATAATGACAACATTAAATACTGGTGAGGATGTGGAGAAACTTAAGCATTCATAGATTGACCATAGCAATGTAAAATGGTATGGTCACTCTTGAAAACAATTTGGAAGCTTTGTAAAACACTAACCACGCAATAAGCATATCACCTAGCAATTACACTCCTGTGCATTTATCCCAAGACATGAAGACTTATGTTCCCATAAAATCATGTTTAAAGTAGTTTTAGTTTTAATAGTCCCAAACTGGAACCAACCCAGATGTCCTTCAAAGAGTGAATAAACAAAATGTGGTATATCCATATCATGCAATGATACTCAGCAATAAAAAGGAATGAATTATGATACATGCAACAACCTAGATGAATCTTCAGGGAATTATAGTGACTGAAAAATGTCAAAGCCAAAAGCTTGAGTACTGTATGGTTCTGTTTCTGTAATACTCTTGCAATGACAAACACAGAAATACAGAACAGATTAGTGGTAGTCCGAGGTTAAGAAGAAGTGGGAGCAGGAGGGAAGTGGGTATGAACATAAAAGGGCAATATAAAGAATCCTTGTAGTGATGGACACGTTCTGTATCTTGATTATAAATGTCAATATCTGGTTGTGATCTTGTGCTGTAGTTTTGCAAGATGTTAGTTACCATTGGAGGAAACTGGTTAAAAGGTACACAGGATCTCTCCATTATTATTTCATACAACTGCTTGTGAATATACAAATATCTCGAAAGTGTAGTTAAAAATAAAACAAATGAGGATATGTGTGTGAAAGAGAGTAGAAGCTGAGAAGAATCTACACAAATATTAGATGTTAGAACTGGGACGTTCTGCTGGAATTAGAGCACTATTTCTGAATCCCTTCCTGCTGTGCCCCTCCTGTTCCTTTCAGGCATTGGCCAGCGTGCGAAGTGCCCAGAGGACCAGTACCCAAACAAGGAGAGAGATCGCTGCCTCC